>NC_083742.1:19120000-19449166 GCF_033458585.1 Syngnathus typhle
AGCATGAGCAAGCGCCGCACGCCTTCATGCATCTGTTATCAGACTTTCTAGGAAACAAAGCCTATTTTTACACGAACAAAAAAAAAAAAAAGATCTCCACTGGCCTCCTCCACTTGTCTTTATTCTAATCTGCAGCAGAGGAGTTCACCAGGAAGTCAGCGGGGTATAGAAGAGTTGTGCCTCAGGCATCGCGCACTTGTACGCACAAATCTACAGGGAACGGGGAGTGGGATGTTGCAGAATGAGAAACATGGCACGCTGGATGGAGGTAGGATAAATCATTCCAAATGGACCAATGAAATGGAGACCACGATTTGATATCAAGAAATACAAACTTGGAACACTTTAGAGAAGCCATGTAAGCGAAGATGCTCTAATGAGATACGCAACTAAAGTAGGGCAACAAAGAAACGGGGATGGACTTGCGATCTGAAATGAATGCAAAAAAATAAAATAAAATATTCAGACCCCCCCCCATTTTCTCTTTAGCTTGACTTCCGGGTGTACGCCATTTTTGCTTTACATGTTGACACTGTTGCGTATCCATGCATGATTATGAGCGTGTGTGTGTGCATCTGTCTAATTGCTGGTGTATTGGAGGGCCAGGTCTTTGATCTGGGGGCTGCGGCGGGCCTCGGCACTCGCTGCGCAGGGTGGTCCCCCATCATGCTCGGCTGATCACAGACGAGGCTTCGCTATTGGCCGCCTGGCAGGCCCTCCCATCAGCCTCGCCGCAACACGCCTCTGACAACTTCATTATCAAGCGATGCTGCGCGCCTCCGCTAGCAGCTAGCGCCGGCGCGCACGCTGGAGTGCCAGGACGAGCGGGGGACGACACAAGCAGGCGGGAAAAGCAATCTGTAGCCATGTTGTAAGAAGAAATGAAGATTTTTCTATATGATTACATCATGTAAATAAATATTAACATCCATTTATTTGTGCTCCATTTCAAAGATTTTTATTTTAGCCTCCACTACCGTTCAAAGGTTTGGGGTCACAAAATTGTTTGGGTGACCCCAAACTTTTGAACGGTAGTGTATATATTTATTTAGATAATTATTTATAGATTATATATATAATCTTCTGTGTAAAAAATCTTATGATATATATGTATGCTTATATTCATATATTATATATAATCTAAGATAAGATATAAGATATAATTTATAATATTTAATTCATAATATTTTATTATAATAATATTGACACTACCGTTCAAAGGTTTGGGGTCACCCAAACAATTTTGTGACCCCAAACTTTTGAACGGTAGTGTATATTTGGCACTTTATATCTTTTTAGTGAATTTACTAAGAGTATTGACGTAGGCCGCATTCTACTTCTGAGTTGTCGTAACGTGGTGGCTGCCGAAAAGTTATGGAAGATAATAAAGGGAAACAAGAACGGTTTTTCCCCTCTTTATCAGATCTAGGAATAGAAAATGGCGTGTATTGATCAATGGATAAAAATAAGATTTTTTTTCTTCTGCACATGTTCTTAACATATGTTAAATGAACTTAAATGGAGAGCTGGAAACTTTCTTTGCCAGCTCTTTGGACTGACTCTTATTTCCAGGGTGCTGAACAAGAGCCAGGCTTGTAAAAGTAGGCTTTGCTAGGCAGTATGGCAGGTAATCCCGCTTTACCGTGGTCATAGCACAGTGGTAGGTGGCTGAACTATTGAACTGTGTCCCTGCAGCTAAGACATGCTAGTGCCGAGGACTAATTAGCCGATTGCATGGAAGTGGAGGGTGGGGGGGGGGTGGGGTTCTCCCTCTCTCTCCCTCTTTCTCTCTCTCCCTCTCTCTCTCTTCCTCCTCTGCTCCACTTCTATTTCTTTTCATCTCTCATTCATGAGCCCTTGGTGGTGCCCTTGGCATTGGGTATGTAAACTATCAATTCATACCATCACACACAGACCCGGTCGGGATTGGCATTATAAAACCATGACCCCCGTCTGCATAATGAGCGCGCAGTTTAAAGAAGTTATTTGAGAGGTGACGCTGTGTGGAAAAGATAATTATTATTTAACAACGCAGAGGTATATTTTATTCCAAGTAAATTGAAATGGAGTTGGCTGTATGTTGTTAACGTTAGAACCTTTGGAGATGGTGAAAAAAAAATCAATATCTGTTATTCTGCTTCAAAATAATTCGATTCCAGAAAGTCAATCTATGCTTCCATATTCTCGCCCTTCCCGTTATTTTATGCCACCAAGCGATTGTTGATTGTCGTCTTTGTGTTACATGCAGAAACGGCAAATGATTTCATCTGTTTTGGCGTCATTGCATGAATGAAGATGGTTTCAGCAATGTGTTTGCTGGTGTGTAAAGAAAAGAAAATCAGTCAATAAATAGTTCTAGTGCAAACACAAACTGGTAGATTAGTGCTACTGGCTGCCCCCTTTTGTACAGACAAGGCGAGAGAGAGAGAGAGAGAGACCAAGAGAGAGAGAGGGAGAGCGAGAGAAGAGTTCTGTGTGTTGAGAGCAAACAGATGGCGTAAGGGAAACCAAGGACTCCCACCAAAACTTACTTAAATGTGTCACTGCCGAGCTGAATCAACAAAATGCAAAAAAACACACACCCACACTTTGCTGATCGATTGGTAGGATGTTTGGATCTATAAGAGTCTAGATACAGCAGGAACAGGTACAAGCTGATTGACAACTTCTTAGATGGCTTCTTAGATCCTTGTTTGAAACCCTTAAAAAAAAAAGACCTGGATTCATGCAAATGAATATAAAGGAACTTTATCAAAATATTTACTGTATAGAATCTATAAAAAAAAAAATATATATATATATATATATATATATATATATATATATATATATATACATTTAATAAATAATAAATAAAAAATGTTATATTTGTTGTCTGTAATTCTTTGAATTCTTAGATGGCTTCTTAGATCCTTGTTTGAAACCCTTAAAAAAAAAAAGACCTGGATTCATGCGAATGAATATAAAGGAACTTTATCAAAATATTTACTGCATAGAATCTATTAAAAAAATATATATATATATATATAAATTAATTAATTCCCCTCTCACCCTCCGCGGGTGGTCTCCCACTCCAAGCTCGGGTCCTCTACCAGAGGCCTGGGAGCTTGAGGGTTCTGCGCAGTATTTTGGCTGTTCCTAGCACTGCACTCTTCTGGACTGAGATGTCTGATGTTGTTCCTGGAATCTGCTGTAGCCACTCCTCCAGTTTGGGGGTCACTGCCCCAAGTGCCCCAATGACCACGGGCACCACCGAGGCCTTCACTTTCCAGGCCTTCTCAAGCTCTTCTTTGAGGCCCTGGTATTTCTCTAGCTTCTCAAGTTCTTTTTTCCTGATGTTGCCATCGCTTGGTATTGCTACATCCACTACAACGGCCTTCTTCTGCTGTTTGTCCACCACCACAATGTCCGGTTGGTTCGCCATCACCATCTTGTCAGTCTGGATCTGGAAGTCCCACAGGATCTTGGCTCGCCCGTTCTCTGCCACCTTAGGGGGTGCTTCCCACTTTGACCTTGGGGCTTCCAGTCCATACTCTGCACAGATGTTCCTGTACACTATGCCAGCCACTTGGTTATGACGTTCCATGTATGCTTTCCCTGCTAGCATCTTACACCCTGCTGTTATGTGCTGGACTGTCTCAGGGGCCTCTTTGCACAGCCTACACCTTGGGTCTTGTCTGGTGTGGTAGATCTTGGCCTCTATTGCTCTGGTGTTCAGAGCCTGTTCCTGTGCAGCCATGATGAGTGCCTCTGTGCTGTCCTTCAGTCCAGCTTTTTCCAGCCATTGGTAGGATTTCTTGATGTCAGCCACTTCACTTATCTGCCGATGGTACATCCCATGTAGGGGTTTGTCCTCCCATGATGGTGTCTCTAGCCACTCTTCCTCTGTTTGCCATTGTCTGAGACATTCACTGAGCACGTCATCCGTTCGGGCCTTTTCCTTGATGTACTCATGGATCTTGGCTGTTTCATCCCGAACAGTGGCTCTCACACTCAGTAGTCCTCGGCCTCCTTCTTTGCGGCTAGTGTACAGTCTCAGGGTGCTGGACTTAGAGTGGAATATATATATATAAATTTATATATATATATATATATATATATATATATATATATGTGTATATATATATATATATATATATATATATATATATATATATATATATATATATATATATATATATATATATATATATATATAAATTTAATAAATAATAAATAAAAATTGTTCTATTTGTTGTTTGTAATTCTTTGAATGTAAAAAAAAAGTTACATTCAAAGAATTACAAAGGGGACAAACATGGGCTTTTATCTGACCCCCCCCCCCCCCCTTCCCTTTCCTCAATTTCCAATACAAGTAGCATACCAACAGGCCTGCAGGCTGACGCAAGAGACAGGAGAGAAAAGGGTCAAGGTAAAGCCAATTAGGACTGAATATTGGCAGAGTGAAAGTCAGAAAGCTGAATTCCCGACTTCAAGAGGCTGTAATTGCGCTTCATCGCGCGTGTGTGTGTGTGTGTGTGTGTGTGTCAAGCCACAGGCAGACAAACTTAATTTAGCAGGTCCGGCTTTTTAACACAAGCCCGAAGCCAGTCGGCGACTTCCAACTGGACCAAAGGGACGGAAATTTACAGGCTCATTGGTCTCCAAATCCCCCTGAGATCTTCTTGCTCACCCTGAAGGGCACAAGAACTCATTTAGTCATTGATGACCACCGCTGATCACATCCGTGTGGTCATATCGCTCCTTCAGGCACTTCATTACAGTAAAGCTTTATGGAGCCCAAAACTTTTTCCGCTCAACTTTCAAGACCTTGACAAATGACAAGCGTCAAAACACAGGTACGGGCGGGCCGTCGTCGGGCTGTCACCGACGAAACGCTTTTTGGAAGCTCGACATATTTCTGAAGATGTACCCAGCGCATCCCCCATGTGGTAAATCCGTGGCATACAACTTTTTGTCATCGCTGATAAAATCTCAGAACTAGCAAAAAAAAAAAAGCCTTGATCGCCGCTTAATATGGGAATACACACCTCGGGATCCAAAAGAAGAAAAAAAAACGCTTCGGATAACACGCCGCCGTGCAAGCAAAACAAGCTAGCAAATATCCGCTCGTCTGCTAACAATCTGTTTGGCTGTGTAATTAATAAATATTGCATCAATGACAAGGGGATCAATTATGAATGACGGCTGGCGTAAGTAGCCTGAAGCGAAAGATTGCACGTGTGACAATCAAAGTTAACACAATGAGGCGTGTGTGTTTGCACGGAGGGAGGGGGAGGGGGTCTTCCTCACTGTCACTCCATGTGTGTGTTATCGTATTCTATGAGGTAATAGGCAGTCAGCTTCACAGCCAGAGCACGACCTAAAAAGTGAAACCACACGTCAAGGGACTAAATGCGTCACATGGGCTCAATCATTTCCTCTCCCTCTCTGTGAAGAAAAAGAAAAGGAGACAAGGAGAGGATGGAAGTGAGGGGGACGGAGGAGGGGGCTTGTCTTCAGAAGCTAATTAAGTCATTTGAAATAGCCACGGAGGGTACCTGTATGCAATCTCACCAAGGCAAGAAGGTTGATGAGGCTCCACCAGGCCTCGGGCTAACTTCAAAACCAAGCAAATGAAAAGAGGCAAAAAGGTGAATCGGCAAGGAAAATAGTCAAGTGGATTTTCGATTTAATTGAAGACAAATTTGGAGAGGAGCGCGTGCGTCGGCTAGGCGCAGTGAGGGAAAAGGTCAAGCGTGCCCCCAGCTGAGTGTGTCTGCACACACACACACACCTTGTCAATAGGGAGCAGGTGGGAAGATGCACAAAGCGGCCATGTCTGATTGCGGGAAATATTTCTCAACAAAATGACTATTGGACCATTTTTTAACACAACACTTCACAGTCACTCGTGTTAGCAAACAGAGAAACACTCGTGAGGGTTTTATGCCCTAACACGCGTGCCCTCTCCAGGGGCACGCTGGCGACACCAGTGACTGAAATGGGTCACACGCACACACACACATGTCAAAACTGCGGCATTGGCAGCATGCTGAGGGCAAACGGGGGGGCTGGATGTGAAGTGATCGGCTTTTTCTAGGCCAGGTCTCCTGACAATGCACCACTGTCTCGTGTGGCGGGCTAAAGGATAAAGGCTGTGTTTTGGCCTGACATTACCGTTACGTTTTCCAGACACACACACAATACTAAACACAGAGTATCTCATATCTCATAATAATATGCTTGGCAACGTGTGAACACTGGCACAAAACACTCTGATGCAGCGGTGGCCAAGGAGGCTTAGGGCACGTTCAAGACCCCAGAATTTGATTCATCTGTTCTCTCCCCCCCCATTGCTGCTATTATAAAGCTGCATGCAGCAGATCTTCTCTGCAGCCTGTCGAGAGAGAGATAGATCAGCTTGTGGACTTCAAAGAGGTTGCAAGTAGGTCACCACGAGCCACTGCAGTCATCCAGAGCACAGCATTGGGTCTGAGACATTGCTCTTCACTCCTTCACCCCCCCCCCCCCTCCCTTCTCTTCTCGCTTGAACCGTGTCTCATTTCTTATCCTATCACTGTCCAGCAAATGTATAACTTATGGAGGAAAAAAAAAAGGATGGAAGGAAACAATGTTGAAAAATCGACTAAATGAAATCCCTAAATAAATATGTCTAAATATATATAAATATATCAATCTAAATGCTGTGTTCATACTTTGGTTTGTGTGTTTTATTATGTACGGTATGTTTTTTGCAAGGTGGTGTGTGTGTGTGTTTCGTCACTGTACTTGTGTCTCGTGTGTGTGGAGAGCTCCCGATGACATTCGTTTGACTGACATCGGGGGCGACGGCAGCACAGTGGCATATGGTAACTGCCTGCTAACTGCTAAAACTTGACATCAGCGCAAACAAGTCAGCCAAGCATGGCGTAGCGTGCTCCTGAGAGGGTTAAGGCATCGGCTGTCAGCCTACGGCAGGAAAATAACACCTATCGCCGCCATCATAATACTTGATAAAAGGGGGAAGGAGATGGAGCTTGGTGCTGAATCAGGTAATGATGAGATGACACAAGAAACATGTTGGCAACCAGAAGACTGTCAAACTCTTGTGTGTATTTCACGGCGCAAGATAAACAATAAATAAATGTCAATTTTAAAGGCTAAATATGCATTTTGTATTACATGATGGGTAACAGCCTCCCCCTTAAAAATAGAATAATATAATATTTAATTCATAATATTTTATTATAATAATATTTACACTACCCTTCAAAAATTTGGGGTCACAAAATTGTTTGGGTGACCCCAAACTTTTGAACGGGAGTGTAAATATTATTATAATAAAATATTATGAATTAAATATTATAAATTATATCTTATATTTGTATAAGATTATATATAATCTATGAATATAAATATACATATATATTATAAGATTTTTTACACAGAAGTTTATATATATATAATCTATAAATAATTATCTAAATAAATATATACACTACCGATCAAAAGTTTGGGGTCACCCAAACAATTTTGTGACCCCAAACTTTTGTAAATATAATTACTAAAATGATTATTATAAAAAATATAAAGAAATGCCAGCTCGGCATAATGCTAACAAACAATGTAAAAGCCCATATACAGGCTAACGAATAGTAACATTGATGTCCGACTGTGACAACCATTTAGATCTTTTTTTGCGATAGGTAACAAAAAAATCCAGAGTGCAAAATGACTGGCAATTGCTTCCAGCATTGAAACCTGCCCTAACGCTGTTCCTGAAATTTCCTGGGAAATGCAAAGCCCGCTCGAAGCGTTCCTTTCCATTTCTGACCAAAGAGCTGACACTAAAACTATTAAGAGAAAGATTTGTTGTGTTGTTTGCCTCTAAAGCCCGCGTGCCCCTGCAGGACCTCGCTAACCCCTATTTAAGCACAGAGTTTCCTCTCATCCATCAAAGGGTGCCACACACGGTCCGAGAGCACCAGTCTACGGCGGGGCTCAACTTTGACCCGAGAGATGCTCGCCGCTGATTGTGTAAGCTTGCCTATGTGTGTGTGCTGGAGTGTAAATGCACAAGGGGGGGGGGTAACCTATCTGCTCACTACGAGCTCCTCGCAAAACTCAATTTCCCCCTCGGAACATCCACAGCTAAGCACTTTTAACCTCCACCAACCTGGCGTGATGGAAGGTACGTGTCAACTTTACAAGGGAATCCGCCGCGCACCCAAACGTGCACGCATGTCGCTGCACGAGCTGACAAATTGGGGGAAAGATTGCGGTGGATTTTTCATGTGCCAGGACTTTTTTTTTTGCTTAGCATGTTGGCCGTAGACAAGCGTTCCCAAGGAGAGAGTGAAGAGGCATCCAGCACACACAGCCCGGGGCTCTCCGGAGAAAAGACTAAACAAGACCTTCCCATTGGGACACACACACTGCCTGCAGCTGCAAATGACCTACTCGTACCCACCTCACACATCATGATACATTTTATTTTCATTTCAAGAGGGAAAAAAAAGTATCATGTGGGTTAATCAACATGTAGTCATCTTATTATGTTCCACGATTAGATCAAATTATCTTCTCTTTGAGTGCTGGTTAGCTGAATCCTCCTCCCTTGGGCTACATACTTGAGCAGGCCGAACAGCACAAACTCTGAAGCTTTTGTTGCATTTCCACTCAGGAAAGCTTCTTAAAACGTTCCTACACTGAGCTAACTTGAGAGAATCACTTAAAAGGCCTGTTGTAATATTTCCATACGGCTGACCTCGCAGTGTATTTCCTGGAATATAAGGCGCACTTAAAATCTGTCGAAATGATCTTGAAAAGAAACAATAGTTTCAAATCTTAGACTCCAAAGGAGCTTTTCAGACAAAAATAAATGTTCAAAAATTAAATATGAAAAAATACAAATTAATTAAAAATATATATATATATACCGTAATTTTCGGACTATAAGTCGCACCGGAGTATAAGTCGCACCAGCCATAAAATGCCCAAAAAAGTGAAAAAAAACATATATATGTATATAAGTCGCCCCCCCCACCCAAACTATGAAAAACAACCGCGACTTATAGTCCGAAAATTACGGTAATTGAGAAAAATCCAAGACGAGACACACAGAAGCAACTGCTACTGCTTATAAAACACATCTAGCTAAAATTGCTATGATGCTCTCTTTCATCCGCGCGGTGTGAAACATTAGCGTGCGCGGGGAAGCTAGCCTGAGGATGTACCTTTCTTAATATCGTCCTCTGACTGTCAAACAAAGGCTCTGTGCCAAGAAAAACTCACACGATCAATAAAGCGCTACCATGTGTACGCAGAAACGCACACCCCCACACAAACAGGGGACGATGTGTAAAAACGAAAGCGCGCAATCAGCTTGCATGCTCATGCCGTTTTGCACGGCAACACATCTGAAAAACACTTAATATGCAAATATTTTTTTTTTTACAACAGAGACAGCATTGTGTTGTATTCATTTGGACATGAGGAGGGGAGGGGGCGGGTTGGAAGATAGATAAATGGGTCCCTAGATGTACGGCTCGGATCCCGGCTGATGAGATTTCACATACCAAGCCGCGGCGCTGTTAGGACAGGGAGTACCGGCGCAAAATAATGTTTTCTCTCCCACTGATCAATTTTTAATTTGCCCCGTGCAGCCGAGTCCTTGGCGGGCCTGGCCCCGGTAATTATGGCGAGTTATTGACAGCTGCCTTCCCGCGGGAGGCTATTTAAAAGAGGTTTTAACCCCAGAGCAAGTCCGGGCCTCGCACCCGCCTTTGAAGGTGTCAAGTGCATTGATCTGAGCTGCAGGATGTGCTGGGACCTCTCAACCTGGACATTTGTGTGTGTGTGTGTAGGTGTGTTACAAGGCCAGAGCGAGTCAGAACAGCTTTTTGACCTCCACACGCACATACAAACAGTGAAATTGTCCTCTGGCTAAAGCTAGCCGATTGGATGGAATGATAGCCGCTGGCCTGTGTAGCCACCTGATGCCCCGAGATAGGTCGCACCCACCCACCCATCCGCCGTACACTCAATGTTATCACATGGCCTCACACGCACAAAAGCACAGCTCGGGGGGAAATGGAGCAACTAATGAGAGTTGAAGAAGAGGGAGGAATAGCCATCGGATGGAGAGGTGAGCAAAAGGCCGTGATACGATGCAGGTCCGAGAGAAAGGTGCGGGTGATGAAAAAGACATCAGAATGGGTGGTGGGAGGGAGGTCACATGACAGAGTTTTTTTTGTTCACGAGTGTTTGAGTTGGTCTGCCTCACTGCCCCCATTCAGACTTCAATTGAAAAAGAGCAGATAGAAATCCAAAGGCTTTTGACACCCTTGTGAAAACACCACACCTCCTCTCACTTTGCAAAGGGGTCTCCAGTGAGAGAGAGAGGGAGTGAGTGAGTGGGCTGCAGGCACAGCAATGCCACACATCAGATTCACAATGCAGTCGGAAAAAAAAAGGTTGAGTTGAGGACAGCTGGACTTTTTGGGTCGTTTGTGGTGTTTTTGCACCCTTAAAAACAGGAGAAGTGAACCATTACACGGTTGCGTATAATTTCTGTCATTTTTGTTCAAATTGTCAACCTGACAGTAAGTGATTGATAGATGCCCATAAAGATGCAATTCCTGTATATGAAAATTGACATTAATACCATGCAATTTGAAGAAAAAAATAACCAGTGGTATTGGGTATTAGTATCAGTAACTACCGTATTTTCCGGCCTATAAGGCGCACCGGCCTATAAGGCGCACCTTCAATGAATGGCCCATTTTAAAACTTTATCCTTATATAAGGCGCACCGGACTATAAGGCGCACCATTAATGCATCATGTCAGATTTTTAATCCAAATCAAATCATTCTCCATTTTATCTTTTTTATTTCAACTTCAGACGGAAACAAATTACTTTATAATCATAAAATAATGATCCATAGTCTTTTTGAGTCATGATTTATAGTCTTCAGCGGGCCACTTATGATTGATTTCATGACACAATGCTTTGGGCCAGTTTAAATTTAGGAATTTGGTCCATATATAAGGCGCACCGGGCTATAAGGCGCACTGTTGGTTTTTGAGAAAAATTTAGGTTTTTAGGTGCGCCTTATAGGGCGGAAAATACGGTACTCAAGACATCCCTCATACAAACGTAGCAGCCATGACCAAAATGAGTTTATTTACAGTCGGAAAAAGGTGCGTGGCTTTGGTCAGAGACCCACTGGGGACATGATTGAAGTATTATCTCCATGATGAACATCATGAGCAAATGTCTAGTTGTCAGAGTGGCCATTGAATTATTCCAAAAGGTAAATAAAAAATAAGCCATCAAATTTGGCTGAAATTCCAACCTACAAAGACTTGAACTAACAACCCATCTCTCCCTACTTCTTCTATCAGCGCCCAGCCTCCAGCATCTCAGGATGCAGAGCAGCGTCAGGGCCAGAAGGTAATGATACAGCTGCCAGGGTGCAACAAGCCAACCTGTCGACTGTCTGGAATTGAAATCATGAAGGAATAAGCTGTCATTAAAAGGCCCTTCTCCCAGTTGTGGAGCTGTCACAAGCTCACCTTCTGCTTACTCTCTCTCTCTCTAAAAACTAGCATCTAGCCTCCGCCTGTCCCGCCTTCCTCTTCTTGCTTCAATCTCGGCGCACCTAACTTTTTCCCCTTCACTGCTGTCTTCAAAGCAATCATAAAAGCTGCATCCTCACCAAGTTCCTTCCTTCCCCCTCATATCAGATTTCTCTTTTTCTACCTCTTTCCTTAAACTCTGTGGAGTAAGCTACTCTTAGCTGCCATTTGAAAAAGTAGCATCACTTCCACGTACGTTCACACAAGGGCAAGAAGACAAAATGCATGGAACCTGACTTGACATATCCCAATCATCACTCGAGCTCCAAATCAGCTTCTTTGACAGTGCATGCGTGTGGTGGGAGAGGCCCTGCTAATTTGCACGATCAGCGTTTTTCTCCCATATGCACGCCGACCGGCAGTTGTGAGCTCATCAGGAGAAGAACGGTTGGTTGGCTCTCTCCAGAAACGTGGTTTTTTTTTAAACGGACACAAGCCATCTAAATCTGCACATGCAAAACAGGGCTCTTAATTCAGTGTATGTGTACAAGGGTGCATTTTGGGGAAAAAGAAAATTTAAAAAAAAAAAGCATTCCCCACGTAGCCCACTCTGTGCACTCCCAGTGACCCCTTTGCTGCAGGCTTTGAATTTCCAATCAACCTCCCAGGAGTAAGTTGGCAAAAAACTGCACCGGCGGCAATATTTTCTGGGTGCCAAATGTTTGGAAAACCAACATAATCTAAATATTAAAAAAAAAAAAAGGTTGCTTAAAAAAAATCATGTGCGATGATAATCGCTGCTTACCGACCCTAATAACGTGATGCTCGATTTAACGCGGTACAAAGTTAAGTTTCTTTAACCGTTCAATTATTTAAGACCGTACATCTTTACGAGCATTTGCCGAATTTGTCACAGAATGCTTTGCAGCAAAGAAACGATGACGAGAATCTTTGCAAAGCAGGTCTGATTGCAAAATCCATCAACGAGCCAATTATTTGTTGACAGTATTGAGGAGTACCGTATTTTCCGGACTATAAGGCGCACCGGACTATAAGGCGCACCTTCAATGAATGGCCCATTTTAAAACGTTGTCCTTATATAAGGCGCACCGGACTATAAGGCGCACCATTAATGTATCATGTCAGATTTTTAATCCAAATCAAATCATTCTCCATTTTCTCTTTTTTATTCCAACTTCAGACAAATTACTTTATAATCACAAAATAATGATCCATAGTCTTTTTGATTCATGATTCATAGTCTTCAGCAGGCCACTTATGATTGATTTCATGACACAATGCTTCGGGCCAGTTTAAATTTAGGAATATGGTCCATATATAAGGCGCACCGGACTATAAGGCGCACTGTCGGCTTTTGAGAAAATTTTAGCTTTTTAGGTGCGCCTTATAGTCCGGAAAATACGGTAATATGTGGCCAAAACCGAGCCAGGGTTGCCATAGCAACCATGAACAGACTGTAAAAGTCGCATCAAGTATAGCAGTTGAAACAGGAAAAAAACACACACACACACACACACAGCTCAGGTCAATTGGTGACTCTTAGATGGTCTTAAGTGTGACTGGTTGTCACCACACGTCAGCCGGTGACAGACTGGACGGCTGTCCCAATTATATCCTCCCGTGTCTCCCGCCTAATGTCAACAGGCATCAGTCTCAGCCTCCTACACAAGCGAAGAAGCCACGCTGGGTATTTTTCCTCGAGTGCTACGGAATGATGTCAGCGCTTCTCGCAAATTTCACGCTGTGACAGACTGAGCCGCAAACACGGGCCCTAATAGATGCAGACAGCACGAATTGACTACAAATGTACGCCGGCGCGGCTCGGTTGAGGATGACGATGATTTGTCGGAGTAGCAACACCGTTCCTTGTTTGCTATGATGAACGAGCGAGACTCGCGCTACCGTGTTCTCTCTATCTAGCCTGTCACTTTGGCTCTCGGCGGCGCCGCGCCGCCTTCCGCTGCAATCCCGGGCTCGGGTAAATACGTCTCAAAGACAGTCTTCGAATCGTCGCTTAGCATAACGTGTAATACAAACATCTCGTCGAGTTGTACACAGTGGGAAAAGGGCTTTTCACAGCAGTCAAAGTCTTTATGGCATTCAGATGGACTCTTCGGAGAACGGGATCGCCTCACCTGAGTCAATTTGAACAGCAGGCCGATGAAATTAAACAGGTAGAGGTGAGCGCCGGGCTTGACAAATGAGCACGGGCCTTGAGATGAAAATAATACGAGAGGGAAAAAGTCCCCCTTTTGCTTGCTTTTACACTAAAGAAAATGAACACGATGCTAAAATGATAACATCCTATACAGAAAAAAGTATTGGGACACCCAACCATTAGACCTGAGAATGGCTTGTTTCCTCATTTTGACATGGTCTCCAATTTCTAACTATTCAACGTGGCCCAACCTTGACAGCACTCCGGGTATGTGCTTGGCAATGTGGAACCGAGAAACAATGCAAAAACAAAAATATACAATACATTGCCGTAATAATAATAATAATAAATAGAAAATAATATACCATCATAAAAATATACAATACAATACATAACAATAATTATAATAATATACAATACATAGCAGTAATAATGATAATTATATTAAAACAAAATGATAATAATAAGAGGAAAATCCCCTACCTCCATCGCTCTGGTGATGAAAGGTATTTGAGTCCCAGAATCCAAGTCCTGGTTGATGATGAGTCTGCGGGCCCACTGACCGGCCCGCACCACGCCGCTGCCCTGGATCAGCACCAGTAGCTTGGACGGATTAGACAAGGCGTTGGGGCTTAGGTAGATAAAACTGGTGGGCTCATCCACAGTGGCGTCTACCTGGAAACATTATGAGTAACATTGCTGTTTGAATCGCAGCCAAAAAAGCTCTCATGTCAGGAAACATCTCGACTTCTCCATTTACCGATATTGCTTTGATTTTTTTAGCTGTACCACTCTTGCAAATATCATAGCGTTTCACTCCATTTAAGAAGGTCAAGTTGAGATTCTACATTCAAAGCTTCAATAGATGCTTTAATAGACTTGACTGCGCAATCTCGTTGATCACATCAATTTACAAAGCAACGGCCTTCACCTTGACGGCTTTTACGCATTAAAACGTGCGTCATCGCCCTAACCGCCTCCGAGTGATTAAAACTCCGGCGGAAAGTGATACAGACAAAAAAAGGGGATGAGTGACTGTGTGCATGCACTCCCTAGGAGACAAGGAGACAAACACTATCCATAAAAGCCATGGGTGGCAGCTGCAAGAACTTAATCCAAGCAGACAAAGACAACTGAGTGGGGGA
Source organism: Syngnathus typhle (assembly GCF_033458585.1). Lineage (NCBI taxonomy): Eukaryota > Metazoa > Chordata > Actinopteri > Syngnathiformes > Syngnathidae > Syngnathus > Syngnathus typhle. The sequence continues at coordinate 19,134,889 of NC_083742.1, forward strand.
GAAAATCTTGCCCTTTCATTCTCTGCTACTCCCTCATTCCCTCTCACTATACTTGGCTTCAGTTAATCTTCTTAAAATCGGTGGTCACAAGTTCAATGCAACGCAGGTGGACCGACCCACCGCCAACATACAAATGCACTCAGGCGGGTGGGCCACACCAAAAAAAAAAAAAGCAGAGCCATTTTGCAAGAGAATAATGATATAAATAGTCCGAGCAGATAAACCAGTAAATGTGTAATTGGGTCTGGGTTGCTGAATCCCTAGCTAGGGCTTGATTTATGGACCCTGTTAGCGCTGCAGCTAACTCCGCTCGGGCTAACATTCCTATAAATGCTGCCTGAAAAATGATCGCAACTTTTATAGACGGAGGAAAGAAGGCGAGAGATAGGGGAGGGCCAGATATGGGGGCAAAAAGAGGCAAACATGCTTTTGACAAGAAATAAAAGGGATCAAGCCAGTGCGCTGAGCCCGGATGATCTGGTCAAAGAATATCTCCGCCACGGCGGCAGTAGGAAGTCGGCCTTTAGAGAACATGAATGCAAAACAGATTAAGCATCAACATGCGGCGGCGCCAAGCCTTTGAAATGACGCGTCGCAAAACAGTTCATTTGTTGAGGAGACGGATTTTGGGCATACTGGAGGGGAGGGGGTGAGGAAGCAAGATAAAAAAAGATCTCCGATTTTCTCCATTGTTTTTTTTTTATTCCCCTAACATTCGATTTAAACAAGGCATTCAGTGTCATCATCACGCAATGACGCAGATGCATTCATGTCATTCTTTTTTATATTAGCTCTTCAAGGCCATATATAAAAGATTATTTTCACTTACTGGTAGGATTGCTTTTGTCATGTTGCACTTTTTCTCCAACAGCTCATAAACATACTGAGTGACAATCTAGAGAGGGAGGGAAATGCACAAAAGTTAGTTTGACGGTATCATTCCATGGAAAATAATAAAAGGGTAAAAACGCTCAACTGAAAAGCCATGTTTCCAATATCGTTTATGCGCTGGAGAGTGTCGAGGATGTAAGTGGCGGCCGGGAGAGGAAATCTCCAGTACAGGAGAATGGGCTGACGTAAGTTATGTTTATCCCTGCAGCCACAGCACTAAAGAACCTTGTATACGAGTCATTCCGACCCCGGGACAAGGCTTTCGTGCTTCGGTGACGTTAACAACTTCCTATTCAATTTGTCTAGTTTTTTTTTTTTCCCCATCTTGCTTTGCTTGGTTTTGTAGCAACCTGGTGCGGCAGGTACAAATCGCGTCCGATTTTAAGTCACGTTTGCTAGCGACTAGCAACGGAGCCAAAAAAAAAAAAAAAGATGAACCAGATTTTTGTCTTACAAGAGAGCAAAAAGATCTTTGGATTCAATTTTCCAAACAATGATTACATTTTTTCATTGTGTGTTATTTGGCAAAGCAGTTCTTATCAGGAACTATTTCTTCTATCTGGTCAATCGACTTTCCAAGTGAATCCAATGTGGCTCTGCAACTCACAATTTGTTAATTCATTATTAATTACTCTGATGATTTTTTTTCGATAAATTGATACACAACCATCAATTGACCATTTTAAGTTAAAGTGTAAAAAAAATACAGATTTATAACAGTTTTTATCATAATTTGATCATCGATGATACGATTAATCGTTGCACCTCTGATCTAATACTTTACGAGTGTCATAAACTGCTCTGGTCAATCCGATTTGATATTGAAGTTTTACTGTAACATTGAAGAATACATGGCTTGAACTATAAACAAATAATAAACTAACTTCTGCTGCTATGCTTTACCTCTTCATTCTGCATACTCTAATATTCCCCAGCCTCTCGATTGTTGTGATTTGGGTCCCTTTTGACCCACTACTATGTTCTAAAATGCAAGCATAATTAATAATGACATTAAATGGGGAGGGTAGAAATAATAGCTTTGATTATGCTTCCGAATCCCAAAAGCGCTGTTCTCGTTCATGCTCGATGCTAACTTGATTTACCGCTCATGAAGCGCATGCACAAATAATATCTGCTCCAGACACATATTAGCCTCATGATAGCCAATCAAAGCCCACCGGTCGGACCGAATGAGACGATCGATCTACTATTTGACCCCGTCGTGGAAAAACCAGCTAGCAGAAGCAAAACAAGCGCACCTCATCGCCCCAACCCACCCAGTCTCCATCAGCTAATTCACTAAAATGTCAGCTGGACTGATGAAGACTTAAATGATTCCAGGCTTTGGTATGCTATTTTATAATAACATCAATAAGCATGGCAGGAAATTTCATCTGCACTATACGTTACATTATTTGTTCAGTGCCTCAGGTGGCTGAGCGCCCTCTCATAGAGATGAAATAGATTGAGAAGGAGAAAGAAAAAAAAAATCAGTACAAACATATGCTCGCCTATAGATGTATAAGAAACATGATCCAAAGTTTAAGATGAAATAAAGGCTGCTTGCAATGGTGTGTGTTTAGTTTGTGCATTTTATAAGCAGAAAAACGATGAATTTTAGAGGCACGACCAATAATATGGACATCGCAATCCATCACTGATACAAATGCCGTCAAACATGATCTTAGTCAAAAGAAAAACTTCCCAACATTAGCACGTTATTTAGGATCTCGTGGTTAGCTAGCGGCTGAGGTCATCTCCGTGTCTGCGGCTTATTTGTGTAAGGGAAGCATCGGGGCGACGAAAACAAAAACAGAGGGATCAAGAAGGAAGGGAAAGGAACAGGAGAAGACAAAAGAGGAGCGATGTGGCGGCGGGAATCCCCAGAAGGAAGAATCTGGTGCCAGCTGACGGGAGGAGCAGATGAAGAAGAGGAGGGGGTGGCCATTGTACAGTTCAAGGCCTTGATAAAAGTCCTTGAAGTGGCCGGGCGGGCGATATAAACTCTTCATCCACGTAACAACCCCTCCATAAAACACCAGGCTGAAGGCTTAATGAGGAATGCTGATGGAGACTGCAAGTGGTTACATTGTTAAACTCCACACCGGAGATGGAGAAAAGACTTTGTGTCACTTATTGTGTGTCCGGCAATGTGTGTATCTTCCAAGTGATTACAACAGTCACGCCTGGCTTGTCTGACTGCACCTCAGGCGAAAAGGAGGTGAGTCTTCCAAGGAGCCGTCTGGGACATAATTCAGGATTATGTCGAACACACACACTCACACACACACGAGTGAAATGCGGTTACACATGCAGCACGCTCCAAAAGTATTGGAACGGCAAGGTCAGTTCCTTTGTTTTTGTTGTATGATGATGTTCACAGGAAAATATCTGTTTAACAAAAAAAAGAAAAGATTGTATGATGATGTTAAGAGGAAAATATCTGCTTAACCAACAAAAACAAAAAAGAGCTTTCAATGGGATCGACAGAGAAGTCGCTAGCCAGCGTCAAAAGCGGAACAGCAACCGTTGAAACTTGGCAGCACCGACAAATCTCGTCTCGTTTGCCCGGCACTCTTAAAATGCCACTTAGCCAAACAAACTGGTGAGCGAGAAAAGGCAAAAGGAGCCATTTATATTATGGAAGAGGTGCTCTGCGCTGTAGCAATGTCGACACCCAGAAAAGCATTTGTACTAGAGGAGAGGGGAAAAAAAAAATCCCTCCAAACAATGCACACAACACAACAAAGCAAACTCGCGGGAAGAGACTGCGAGAATGCGAGCGAGCATTAGGCAATCGAAAAAGGTTGTTTATTTTAAGTCCGCCTTGTGTACCAACAGAAAGACGTATTAAAATGGGGCTTGTGAATTTGTGATCTGTCAGTCCAGGCGGGGAAACAAAAAAAGAGCCCAGGCATGATTCCCATGACGTTTCTGTCACTCTGAAGAATCTCCAGGGAGAGTAAAAGTTCCCCGACTGACAGACTGTTTACACTAGGTGGATATTCCTCTTTCTGGCTCCCACTCCTTTTCCCCTAATAGTCTCGTAATGTCCTCCTCAGGTGTTAACGGAGAAGCCAGCAGCGAGCTAATTCAAAGTAAAGTGGAGAATAGCACCGTGGGCGACGGCGGCAGATGCCAGCGCCGCCGCGATGGGCGCTGACACCTCCATTCCGCACAGCCTTTGTAGGATTCCCTTCTCTTTCCAATCTAATTCACCTCGCCCTGCAACCATTTTGGTGGCTGCTTCCCTTTGCCAGTTTTTTCAAAGTGCAGCTGGAAGATGATGATCATGGTGATGATGGCGAGTCAGGAATTGCAGACAGATGCCATTTATAGTTTTTCTTCTGGAGGATTTTGGTAGCTTTTCCTGTTCCAGGACTAGTCTAGGGTATTTTGATGCTTAAAGTTTGGGATGGAGGTATCTATGCGTATTTAAAAAAAAAAAAAAAAAAAATCGTATAAATCGAGGTTGAAGTTTTTATTTTTCGACCTACACTACCGTTCAAAGGTTTGGGGTCACAAAATTGTTTGGGTGACCCCAAACTTTTGAACGGTAGTGTATATATTTATTTAGCTAATTATTTATAGATTATATATATAATCTTCTGTGTAAAAAATCTTATAATATATATGTAATAATAATAATAATAATTCATTAAATTTGTATAGCGCTTTTCAAGAACCCAAAGACGCTTGTATATCTATGTATACTTGTATTCATAGATTATATATAATCTTATACAAATATAAGATATCATTTATAATATTTAATTCATAATATTTTATTATAATAATATTTACAGTACCGTTCAAAAGTTTGGGGTCACCCAAACAGTTTTGTGACCCCAAACTTTTGAACGGTACTGTACATTTTTCTACAAAGTATGAGTCAATCTGTGTTTTGATTCAAGACCTGCTAAAGTGAATTCCAAATTAGTTTTTGCAATATCTTTGATGATGATTGCTAAAAATGTGCAAATACTGAAACATAGTTAAACCCTTTTAATTTAGCATTGTCAAAACTTTTGCAAAACTTTCGCATTGTCCTAAAACCGAGTATGGTGGTCACACCTATTCCCCTTCGTGTGGCGACAGATGCGAAGGACGAGAGAGAGGTAGCAGAGGGTAGAAGAGCCGGGCAGAAAGAAAACCAGAGCGAGGAAGAGATAAAGCGAAAACGAGACTGCTTTCTAATTCAGCCATCTGGCTTGCTTTACTTCATTATAATATTTTGGCTCCGCGAGTGTGCGTATGGGTGTGTGTGTTTGCAAATTTCTAAGTGCCTTCCATGTCGCAGATGCCGGCAGAGCAGAGAAGAATCCCCGTTTATTAACAGCTTAATAGAGCTCCATCTGGGCCGGGGGCCCTATGCTCGTGTTCCATCACAGACATTCATCGCCGAATTGCAAGAATTAGACTCCAACCGACACCGACACGGGCGGAGGTGACCCCGTGCCGTTGTGCATCAAGTGTTAGAAATACAAATATCGCATCTATTCATAAAAACAAAAGTGAAATCAGTTTATTTTTTCGGAAATTGCATCTTGAGCCACGCGCTTGCTTTGGATGCCTCCATTCAGACGAGGTTGAAGTGCAAATTGGACATCTGCTGCTGTGATGTGTCTGACAATACACTCGGGCTGCCACACACACCGTCACCGACCGTGAAGATGTAAAAACAGCCAAAGAAAAAGCACGGAGGAAGGGACGGACGGCCATGTGAACCAAAGGCTTCTCGTCCCAACGTGCTCGCCATTCTCCGGCGATTGGGAAGCCGTGTTATTCTGTTCACTTGCTTTCAACATTGCCTCCAAAGATGCTTCTCAAAGTTGTGTTTTAATTCAATTCAGTAAAAATAGAACGAACACCTGGCCTTGATGGATACTACGACTTATTCATTCAAGCGGTGTCCCGATATTTTCAGTCTCCTACAGTGCACCTAAAACCAGCACCTCATTCACCAGACAATCATGTGATGAATAAACATTTGCAAAACGTAACGCTGGAATGTTTGGCCGCCCACCCGTGTCGGAGTTTACATTGAAACGCATGTAGCCGTTTTCCGAGCCTCTGCTAGTCTGCAAGCACGTATTTGTATCAACCTCCCTTATAGATGCTGCGAGATGAGCAGACAAAAGGGGAGGTAGAGAATCCTTCACGCAAGGCTGACTCTCAAAGGAGCCGCTTTATAACCTGTGAATGGTTAAAAAAAAAAAACGGTAATTCCACAAACGCCTCCATCCTTTCGCTTTGAACTTCAAAGAATGCACAAAACCATTAAAGATGTGTGGGAAGACTCAATTGAAAAAAAATATATATATAAAAGAATGATTGTAATGCAATATTAAACTCACTGTACATTAGTTGGGGTACTTTAGGCATGCAAGCCATTTTGAATGAAGTTGAAGTATACATTAAATAACATGACTGAATGTAATGTGAGTGTATAATTGAATCATGCGCAAACCGTGACGCTCAGTTTTGGTCCGACCGCGGCAAAAGTCCGTTGAAATGGCGAGTTCATAAAACATGGTGACAAGGACCAGCTTGTAAACGACCTTAAAAAAATCCACAAATGACCGCTCACCTCTCCGAGAGCTTCGTAACGTTTCTGGTTCCAGCGGTGGAGATCCTCTCTCGCGTTGAAGATAAACGCTTCTCCTGTCTCGGTGTGTCGGAGTTGACCGTCTATGAGAGCCAGAGGTGAATGACAGTCAGGGGTTTGTAACACAATGGTTGCCGCTAATCATTCATGAAATTAAAACATACACACCGCTTTTATTTACCGTATTTTCCGGACTATAAGGCGCACCTAAAAACCTAAAATTCTCTCAAAAGCCGACAGTGCGCCTTATAGTCCAGTGCGCCTTATATATGGACCAAATTCCTAAATTGAAACTGGCCCGAAGCATTGTGTCATGAAATCAATCATAAGTGGCCCGCTGAAGACTATGAATCATGAATCAAAAAGACTATGGATCATTATTTTGTGATTAGAAAGTCATTTGTTGCGTTTGAAGTTGAAATAAAAAAGATAAATTGGAGAATGATCTGATTTGGATTAAAAATCTGACATGATGCATTAATGGTGCGCCTTATAGTCCGGTGCCTTATATAAGGACAAAGTTTTAAAATGGGCCATTCATTGAAGGTGCGCCTTATAGTCCGGTGCGCCTTATAGTCCGGAAAATACGGTAATATGAACAAGACAGACCCCCCCCCCCCCCCCCGTACAAATTCACTCTTTTGCTTTTATATCGCTTGAAAATCTCCTCGCCTGCCACTGCGACGCAATAAAAGACTAAGCATTGCTGAATTTAATTTTGACCTTTATGACTGCAAAAGTTGTACAAGCTGAACCACTAAAAAAAAAAAAGGATGCATATGCAACCCAAATAGCCCTAGGGTCCTCATACTTTATTGCGGAAAACAAATATATAAGCTCCCTCTCATCGGCTGCTAAATTGCCAGCATTTTCGCCGGGATAAACATTACGGAGCGAATGCAGAGCGAGTCACACCAGCAGCGGCTTTATAAGTTAGTTGTTAAACAACGCCGCCTAATCCTAATCGTGGTTTGTCATCTCCTTGTTGCATTAAAAACAGACTTCTTCCTCACAGGCAGAAGAGACGAGGGTTGCGAAGTTAGGATAAAGTACCTTGAGGAAAATCAATTATGCATTCATGGAGGAGAGAGGATCTAAACAGCACCGCCTAAGAGAAGCACAAGGAGCTGTAATGAAATCCTACAATAGAAAAATGTGTGTGTGTGTGTGTGCGCCAACGTGAGGGCACGTGCCTCCCCCAACCCATTGTCTCAGAGGAATAAGATTTTCTCAACTTTTCTCCTCTTTTCCTGTCATAATTAGCATTCTGTTCTCAATTTGCCCGCTTAATTAGGTGTACATAACCTTGGATTTCCAGTAATGGAAAAACCGGAGGGCTCGTGAAATGAAGCCATCATCTTCAGTGATTAAGACACCTGCAAACTAGCGTCGGCATTCGCGTCATTACGTGGTCAAATTAACATTTTTGTTCCACCTGTCTCGGGTCGAGGTAGTCCGGCGGTAACTGTGGAAATACAAGGACCTCCTTCAAAAAAAAAAAAATGGATGGATGGGAGCGGATATGAGGAAAAGGACGATCAAGTGAAGGCCGGTGAAGGCATAAAGGTGAGGAGAAAGTGTTCATCTCTTCATGGGACAGCAAGCCGGGAACTGAGAGAGAGGAACGGCGCTGGGGTAAAGGGGGCGTGGCGGATGGCTATGTTCCTCTCCATCTCTGTTTTTAGGCGCAGTGAGATTATGCAAATGATCTGGCAGGCGGAAGGTAAGGCTGAGTAGCTTTCTGACGGGCCGGTGAGTATATAACATGTCCCGCACTCAGCCAGCCAGCAAACAGAGATACTGACAGAGAACAGTGGGAGCGGAATGCTAAGAGCAACCGGGTCAATTCTAAAAAGACTAAAAAAAATTAAGCTCATTTATAGAATGCTTTCTTATTGATCTCACAAAATATACACTACCGTTCAAAAGTTTGGGGTCACAAAATTGTTTGGGTGACCCCAAACTTTTGAACGGTAGTGTATATATTTATTTAGATAATTATTTATAGATTATGTATATAATCTTCTGTGTAAAAAAATCTTATAATATATATGTATACTTATATTCATAGATCATATATAATCTTATACAAATATAAGATATAATTTATAATATTTAATTCATAATATTTTATTATAATAATAGTTACACTACCGTTCAAAAGTTTGGGGTCACCCAAACAATTTTGTGACCCCAGACTTTTGAACGGTAGTGTATAGCAGATAAAATAACATTGATGACATCATCAGACTGCTGTTTCACTGTAAATATGACTTTCAATGTGGACTACTTACGCTCATTGAAGGCATATTCAAACTCCTCCAGGGTTTTGGGGAACGTGAAAGGGGGCTCATCTTTCTTCATCAGCTCATCTAAATCGATTCTTGACAGCAAGTCTGAGAAGGAACAGAATGTCGTGGCAGATTCTTAAAGACAGATTAATTAACACACCTATCAGGACTTTTATTGAAATACTGTTATTCAATATACTCATTGTGAAATGCTTGTTGTTGTGTGCTGTGTAGTCGTATTTTGGAATAGTTCTATAGTTTCAGTATTTGGAATGTGATAGTTGAAGAGGTGGGTTAAGTCGACTAAATTGAAGACCCGGCGGCCAAATGCACATCTCGTCATCGAGCTACAGCAACCAATGTTTGTGCACGATCACCTTTGAGCGCTGTGGTTTTCTCTCCGTCCTCCTGGCCGGCCACCTGGGCCATGGTGATCAACAAGATGCACACCGCTGGTTTAGCAGCAGGGAGCTGAGCACTCAGCATCGGATCAGGTCTGGAAAATCACCCAGGTGTCCCCTGTGACAGATTTAAAAAAAAGAACAAAAATAAGGATCTCTTAGATGCAATGCTCGCTTCTATTTGATAAAACAGACGTGACAGTGCTAACCATACAACAACACCCTTTCAGTGGCTTACAAAGATGATTGGTCATAAATAAAACGGAAAATACACGTTTTTGTTCATGACTACTATTTCCACTTGTGCTAGCTGCACTTTGCACAACGTTAATGCTGCAAGAATTAACAAAAGGCTGCAAAGGTTTATTCTTTGAATCCCTCCAGATCCCCCCCATTTAAAAAAGACAGTTGAGAGTGTACCCCCGCCTCTTGCAAAGTCGTGCATTTCGCTCCATATGCTTTGAAAAGCAAACTCGTGGGAGAGAAAATAAACAAGCATATTGCCCATGTTTTGACTCACACGCGTTGAAACCATGCGACACGATACTGCTGCTTCCTGGACAGGCTCCCAAACAGGAAGTACTCCCAAACAGATGCGCGTGGAGGCTTCCGGGTTACCGGGGCAACGGAGTGGAAGCCTTTTTATTCTTAAAGGGACAGCGGCACAGATGCCGCTCAAACTGCGGCTGTTGAGCTGTTTCTTAAACTTTATTCAGTCAAGAAGTGCTGATTAAACAACATAATAAAATATCTCTTTTTATTTCATTATTATTTTTTAATTTCTAATCTATTCTCATTTTGTGATAAGTGTGCATTTTTGTGAATAGTCTACACAAACAGAAATGGGGACCAGCCTCAATAATCTGTGGTGGTTTATGATAATATGAAATGTTTACACAGGCCTAATAATCCCCAGATGAGTCTGGTATAATAGAATATTCAATGTATTCGTTGTGAGGAGCCATTCTTTGTAACAAATTGTTGTGGATCATATTGACAGGTGTCAGCTGAACCAAGCATCTGTCTGCAAATGAAACCGTGGGGAACACAGAATGGGTTTATTCCAGGCCGAGTGAAAAAGAAGAAGTACATAGGAGGAAGCAGTTATCTTAAAAGAACAGTTAAGCAACTCAAACATTGCATCGCCAAGCTAAAAGGTTTTTTTTTTATGTTAATAAGCGTACATTTGCAAAGATTAATGCTGCTGTTGTTGGCGTTTTTGCTCGTGTGCTGCAAGAGACTGAATTGACTTGCTGAACATTTTTATTGTCTTTTGTATCGTTTAAGTGCTTTGGTATTTGTATGTTGCTTCATTTGCATGAGAAGCCATGCATTCATCTCTGGAAGAGAATGCTTGCTTTCTGACATGGGAATTGAACAGAATCCCTTTAAAAAGAAAAAAAGAATTGAACATACAAGACAGTGGAATTGCATTTTTTTTTTCATGATTTGGATTTTAACCATTCGTTAACCTTGTAGCAAAATATAGAAAAAAAGAGAGTACATTGCCAAAAAAATATTGCAATTATTGCTGGCGTCGGCTTAATGACTACAAGTGACAAAAATAGGTTTTCTAATAAAATGACACTGTATTTCTATTATTTTCTTTCTCACTGGCACCCATGTATGAAAAATACACTACCGTTCAAAAGTTTGGGGTCACAAAATTGTTTGGGTGACCCCAAACTTTTGAACGGTAATGTATATATCTATTTAGATCATTATTTATAGATTATGTATATAATCTTCTGTGTAAAAAATCTTATAATATATATGTATACTTATATTCATAGATTATATATAATCTTATACAAATATAAAATATAATTTATAATATTTAATTCATAATATTTTATTATAATAATATTTACACTACCGTTCAAAAGTTTGGGGTCACCCAAACAATTTTGTGACCCCAAACTTTTGAACGGTAGTGTATGTCAAATGGGTTTTACATTTAGTCATCTCATTACATCGAAAATACTTCTTGGGTTGCACAATACTGACAGACATTATAGCGTGAGGTCGATTTTGGAACGGGCTGCAATCAAAACAAACATCATCGCTCTTATTATTATTATTTTTTACAGAAAGCAAGAAAAAAAGTATGCTGACGCCAACATCTTTACACAAGTTGCCTAAAATAATAAAAATCTCCAATGATCACACAAGTCCCATCTTGTCCCGGGCAAACAAATCCATTTCCCAGAACGGATGCGCTCCAAAAAGATGAAATGTGACTGATGCGGTGCGGAGAAGAAGCGACGCATTTAGTCTGAAGCAAAATGCACGTGCGTACTGTACGAGCCGACACCAGCATGACACAACACACACACGCACACTCTAATACCTTGAGAGCCGCAAGTGCGTATTACAACTAAACATTTACAACACGATAAAAATTCCAACTGCTCGGACTGTTATTGGGCAGCGCTTTTATCGGATGCTTGCGCTCCCCCTTGGGTCCCCTCAGCCGTGGTTTCATCTGCTTCACGAGACTCCTGCAGTCCCGCGTCGCAGTGGCAAACAAAATAGGCTCTTTGGAGTTCCTCAACCATTATTTTCTCCTCGTCTTCCAGCTCAGCACCTTCCCGCATCTCCCACCTGGAATCATAAAGATGAGGGTTATGGCCAGCCGGGACATTGGAAGTCATCATCTTATGACCTCCAGGTTTGAAGGACTCCACAAATGAGCATTCCTATATATTATTGGCAGGCTGCAGTTTTTATTACAGCTATTTTTAGCTCTTCTAATATCAACATGACATGGTAACATTAAGATACAGTAGACTAGTAGGCCTAAGTGTTCACGATCAAAAGAAACAGAGGATTCATTTCTGTAAGTATTTGCACTTCCTTGCAGAGACATGAGAAGGGCTCTTCAAGAATTTTGCTGCTGAAAGTGAGCGGTGATGGATATGGTGGAAGTACGACGGGGTTTGAAGACCTCTGAAAGGGGAGGAGCCAAAGTTGGCTTGTCACTGGCAAAGCGCCCGTGCAGCTTCTCCAACACATTTCCGTATCCATAAAGGGTGGTGGGGCTTCAACTAGTCATGTTGTCGGTAATCTACTGGTAGTAGTTCAATGGAGTCACTTGACTGGTGAGTGCGGTCAATCAAATCCATATTGGGTGCCTTTGAGCTTCCGCATGGCGGAATTATGCTGGGCTGTCTGCAAATGATTGCATTTTCATTGCAATCTCCTTTTATCCCGCCCTGCCTCCTTCTCCCATTCCTCATTGCATCTTCAAACATGTTTCATATCGTTGCGCTGGGCGTGCGCGAGGGAGGAAGGGGTGACCCCCTAACGCGACGACATCACGCACGTGCAAAACACTTGAGTGGTAGACTCAGCTTCTGCTGAGTGCCATAAGAGGTATTCTCCTTGCCACCTGTAAAGGGGGAGGGTCTGTTTATGTAAATACACGATATGTTTCTTCTCCTCCCTGAACAAGTGGCTCTAATTCCTCTTCTGTTTTTTTTTTTTCTTTTCAGAGGAAACAAATGGAGACAAAACTGAAAGGATGCAAGGGGGGGGGGATGCATTACAGGCTGGAAAAATGTGGTTAAAAAAAAAGAATAACACCAAAAAGTAAAAAGATAGCAGAGGTTTGTTGGAGCATTGGCAGCACAGAAAGGAGTGAGCTGGAGCGGAAGGAAGGAAGACAAGAAAGGTAGGCTCTAGCTTTTTCAATGTTTAATTTTCAAATAGGATTAAGCAGAATGACATTTAGCTGAAGGTTACAGGCTCAGCATTGTCTTAGCTGATATTGATATGCAGGAGGCGCCCTGCTTGTCACCGGGACAAACACTGTTGATGAATGAGAAGCCTTTCCCCAGGAGGGTGTTAAGTGCAAATTTGAAATGAGCGAGAGGCAAAGGTGGGGAGCGAGAAAAAAGAAACGGCACCCGCAGATACAGAGTGAATTACCATGATAGTCGCCATGTACACTGTCGCAAGATAATGTTGCCCAAAGTGTAAATTGTTCCCCTAAGTATGGCTTGTGTACTGAAAAAATAATCATAAAATAGGTACATTGACAAGTGTATCAAATTTCAACAAGTACAACACAACCGAGGCTGTTAGAAATACATAAATAGACTAAAGTTGACAAGAACTTCATTTGCCAAAGTTTCCCGCTGGAATTTACATCTTAATAAGGAGAGTCTCACTCTCTAATTCTTAGGGGCTCTCCTCATTTTTCATGCATTAATACCAGAGCTGCTGACTTGGCGATTCCTCTGAATACAGAATAGGACACACATATTAAGACTGGAATTTTTTTTACCCAATTGATGTCATGGGAGATTGAGTGTGAGGAATATGCTGCCACGCACGTCCTGCAGTGTGTCATCACGCCACACTGAGGTTGATTTTCGCTCATCATTGGACGTGGTGTCCTTAACTGAGATAAAATGACGATAAACAGAAAATAGTGCACAACTTTAATCATTAATCAAGAAATGAGACCATTTTTACTTCCGAGGACGAATTTGTGCTAACCGCTAGCAGGTTTTGTGCCAAAGAATCATTGGAAATGTTGTCCTACGGTAATTATTATTATTACCGTATTTTCCGCCCTAAAAGGCGCACCTAAAAACCTAAATTTTTATCAAAAGTCAACAGTGCGCCTTATAGTCCGGTGCCCCTTATACAAAATACGGTATTCAAATACAGCAACTCCAAGAGACAATGCTACTAAAGCAGTCCAAAAACAGAACAGACAAAAAAGTACGTTGGTGAACCGAGCGGGCGCGAAGACAAAGCGCTTGAACGATCAAGAGAGGCGGCAGCCAGCGGTTTCCCCCTGCAGCTGTCACAAGCCTCGGAGGGACTTGTCCATTTCTACCAATGTGACTTGGATGTGTTTGCGCTGAGCTGGATGCCCTGCCCGACTGCCACCGGGGTGGCTGTTTGTTTAAAAGGCTGGCCTGTCAAACAGAGAGCGCTAGCGACAGCCAGACACGGGGCTAAATGACTCTGACAGCAGCCCTAATCAGAGGCTTCGCACATTGCCACAGGGCCTGGAGGATCCATCATAACCCAAGCCTAAATATTTAAAGTGCTAAACTTTCCAAAGGTCACAGGCTTTTCCACGCATGCCAGGGCGGCATGTGTCACAGCGGTAGGACGAGGCGAAAGCGAGCCGCTGAGAGCGAGACAGATTATGATTAAATCTCCTTTTTCTCACATGTTTAACCCTTGCCTTGGGTTACTTTTAGCAAATGGATATTTTAACCGGTGGTCACAACGTCGAACATCTCATTTAGGGTTACGGTTTGGGATGAGCGTGACGGATTAATTTGACAAGTATTTCTATTTAAAAACGAAAATGATACTCAGAAGAAGACAAACCAAGGCCGGACAATTATGCCAATTAGTGGTAGAGTCCTTTTTGGACAACAAAATGCCTATTTCTGAAATCAAATGTCTACGTCTATCGTGATACAAGTCTTTTCCTGACACACTTCATATTTAGAAACAAATTCGTGCAAAAACGTCCTTAATGGAACTTGTAATCTGGCTCTTAAAAGGTATGGCGTGACTTTCAGTCACTCCCAGCATGTACCGTAGTTTCCGGACAGTAAGGCGCACCTAAAAACCTAAAATTTTCTCAAAAGCTGACAGTGCGCCTTATAGTCCGGTGCGCCTTATATATGGACCAAATTCCTAAATTTAAACTGGCCCGAAGCATTGTGTCATGAAATCAAGCATAAGTGGCCCGCTGAAGACTATGAATCATGAATCAAAAGGACTATGGATCATTATTTTGTGATTATAAAGTCATTTGTTGCATCTGAAGTTGAAATAAAAAAGACAAAATGGAGAATGATTTGATTTGGATTCAAAATCTGACACGATGCATTAATGCTGCGCCTTATAGTCCGGTGCGCCTTATATAAGGATTAAGTTTTAAAATGGGCCATTCATTGAAGGTGTGCCTTATAGTCCGGTGCGCCTTATAGTCCGGAAAATACGGTATATATAATTTTCCTACTCGTAGTTCCAGTCTAGTCAGGCAAAGCTTAATCCACCATTAATGAATTTTAACGACGCCAACCCAACGGGAGCGTGACAAATACCAGCAGCTAATTTTAGTGGAAAGTTCACAGAGTAGGCGTTACAATGACTTGTGCAGTTGAGCCCGCGTGTGTGCATCTTCTTCAGGCTGAGCGTGACCGTGTTAAGTCCATACTATCTCATTTCACGCTCTTGCACTTGGCCTTTGGTGTAACACTTCCACAGGCAACATTGAAGAGTAGTCGCGGCCCGCTGTGCACTTTTGCACCCAGGTGTCCAAAAGTGGAGCGCATGGGAATAAATCATGGCTGGGGACGAGTTTGAGTTGACGGAATAGCCAACCGTGAGGTCCCAAAGGTTGGGACCTCGCTAGTCTTTTACATGCATACACTTGGGCAGGATAGAAAGTTGTGTGACCTGTCAAACGGAATCATACTTAGTTAGGATGCAGTTTGGTCACGTTTCTTTTGTCAAGCAGTTTTTCAGATTTTTGGCTGAACTACGCGGCCCATTTCTAGCACTACAACAACAGTTAGCAAGCTAGCTATAACGACACACAAAAAAACAACATCAGCCAAGTGTTACGTATTTGTGTTATATGGGCTAACAGAATGTGTTGGAACTTTTTGAAATTTCAAAACGACCAATGCCGCCCTATTTAATAAACGGTTACATTTCTTTAACGTGCCTCCGTAACCAACACCAGCAAGGAGGCGTGTTAGCTTGCGAGGTAGCTAGCAGCTTCTCGTCATGACATGCTCCACGACGGCCCGGAGTAAAATATTGCAGCCACTTTTCTCTACTCTAAATATTTTATTCGTAAATGCATTTAAATGCTGTCAATGTATGTTCTTTTGCTATTTTTTTTAGTCAGCTACTTTTGTTGTCTTTGCTTTGCCTTTGAATGTTTTTATAGATATTATTTATATATATATCTGCGTGACTTTACAATAAAATAATTCAAAGAAAAAGCTCCTGATTTTCTCCGATATCAATTGACCAAAAATCGAGCAGAAAGATGAAACGCCACCAAGTAAAACAATTCGCTTTTGTTTGGGAATGGATTCTGTAAACTGGATTCCAGTTCACTTTGGAGTCAACGACAAGTTCACAATGCAGGGTGAAGGAACACCTCTTTGTCTCAATATCTATTGGAGAGCAAACATCTAATTCAATTTAGATCTGCGCCTGTGCCAAGCCATGAGACGGAGGCAGATTGTAAGTGACAGCCATTGGACAGCCGGCTGGATTTGAATATTGACGAGACAGAGACTTGACAGAAGGGATTATGCTCTACCTTCTGACTTAGTAGCCAGTGCGCTGATCCATTGTATTGTCAGATCAAGTCACTGTCAGGTCTACAGTAGATCCATGCACTGATGCCACTCAGCATTAGAGCCCACCTGGGATCCTTCTCCAATGCAAACTGATGGCCGCTCAAAAGCTACGAGGCACGGAGCCAATCGACATGGACAACAGTCTGCGGCTTCACCAGCAAATCTATTTCCAAGGAGGGTGAAAAGAAAAAGAAATGTTCTTGATCATCATTTTTCCCCCTGCATGACTGACTGAACTAAGTCAGATTTGTCAAAGATCATTTCAAATATCAAACTGGATGAGATGAGATGTAAATAATATTGGAAAGTTTGTGGAAATCTAGAGGAACAAGACTTGGATAGATATTTACATTAAAATAGGAATTTATTTTCAGTCATTTTGAAGAGTTACATTAGCCAAATTCCAGTTGGCAGGTTCCATCAACCGCAAGTATTCTTCTTTGTTTACATATACACTACCGTTCAAAAGTTTGGGGTCACCCAAACAATTTTGTGACCCCAAACTTTTGAACGGTAGTGTATATATTTATTTAGATAATTATTTATAGATTATGTATATAATCTTCTGTGTAAAAAATCTTATAATATATATGTATACTTATATTCATAGATTATTTATAATCTTATACAAATATAAGATATAATTTATAATATTTAATTCATAATATTTTATTATAATAATATTTATACTACCGTTCAAAAGTTTGGGGTCACCCAAACAATTTTGTGACCCCAAACTTTTGAACGGTAGTGTATATTTTTTCAAATTTCATGTTTATTGTCATTCAAGTGGTAAAACATTTGGACAAAATATTTTTTAACTATAATTTCCAGTTATTCTATATTTACTTTAGAGTTATTACGCCTGGATGGAATTTGTTTTCAAATGTAAAAACACTTGCATCTATGAGGTTTTGTTCATTCTCCAACATAACCCCATGGATGACATGAATGGATTTTGGTATCCGACGGTGATGTGGAGGATTGTTAAGAAGCTAGAAGCCTCAACACAGGCAGCTAACAATTATAAATAATGTAACAAATTCCTAATTCGGAGGGAAATTAGTGCATATTTGAATTGCTGCGCGTGTACGGCGCCTCCAAATTTCACATGCGAGATTCCAGTCTATTATTTAGTGTCATGTGTATTATGAGCACACAATTCAAAGCCTTCGGTCTGCATGCTTGCAGCTCCTTGTCTATTCTCCCCAGTCATCCAGAGGGAAGTTTGTGTAAATTTGCAGGGGCTTAATTACTGAATAATTTAGACCATGCTGCAAATTAATGTAGACATTTCCATATTAATGTGTTTGTCGACCCATTCCACATGTGTTTGTGCTGCGGACGGGAGGGTAGCAATTATCGCAGCGCATCAAGGCAGTTGCGGCGGTATTTCAGACATCATTAGGTTGCTTGTCCACCCCTGTGTGACTGCGAGCGCTCGGCGATTGGACACACTTTGATATGCTCCTCCAATGGGCTGGCTATGGCTCTGTGGATGGGCTCTATCAAATATAGCTCTGGGAGGGGGGGGGAGAAAATGAGGGAGGGTGCTTGTTGTCGCCAAAAAGCAGGACATGAAAACACCTTGCTTTCCACATACTGTGTGTGTAAATAGTTAGACATCACTCAAATGGCTCAAATGGCGATTTGACGTCTCTGGCCGTCAATGGTAGTGAATGAGTTAATTTATAAATGTAATTTTTTTTTTTCAATATACCTTTGCCACTAAGGTTTCTTATCTGCATTATGACTCCTGTGGACAGTTTCAGAATCCATTTATTCGACCGTCCCGTTTAATTCACAGCGGCCCGAACATAATATAAATGCAACCTCCCCCGTAGAATTCAAGACAAGACAAGAGTAAAAACAGTTCAAACTTTCTGAAATGGAAACTTCTGTGCTTGTTGCCTTTCCATGCACTCAACACGTGCCTTCAACCCTCCAGTCCAACAATCTTGTGTTTGCAGAAGATCCGCAGGTCCCCAAACTATTTTGGAGACAGTTAATTAGAGCTGCCTTTAACATCTTATCTCCCCCCGTGTCGCGCGTGTCTGCATTTGGGTCTACTCCTTTAAACTTTGTCACCAAATGCATAAAATATCAGGCATGAATTAATGAACAAAGATGATACAGATAAACAGTCTAACTTTTGAGATTTTTGCCCTCCGCGCACACCATACAAGCACAAACAGTGAGAACAAGCACTCGTACAATCTCCCCACTGAACCGTGTACAGAGGGGAGAAAAAATGTTCATTGTGATTTCACCCCAGTGTTCTACCAGGAACTAGCATATTACTTATTCAGCACCTTGCCTTTGTTATTTGTGCATATATGAAGTGTCAAATCTACTAAGGAGCGCTGAGGGCTGAGAAACTGCGACTTGCTCTCAGACAAAGGCCTCGCTCTCCAACATTGATCCGGCAAAACTTCTGTTCAAAGCTCGCCACATATTTCCATAGCCACTATGAATATATTGCACAATGTTGAACTTTACTTTCGGAGTCTGCTTGGGTATAGAGGTGTCTAAATGGATTCATTGACAACTACCGTAATTTTCGGACTATAAGTCGCGGTTTTTTTTTTCATAGTTTGGGTGGGGGGGCGACTTATACTCAGGAGCGACTTATATACATATATATGTTTTTTTTTCACTTTTTTGGGCATTTTATGGCTAGTGCGACTTATACTCCGGTGCGACTTATAGTCCGAAAATTACGGTAATCAATTAGCAAATGAATCCAGCTTTTGTTTTAATTATCGAATAATCGTTAAGAGCCGGATAATTCCCTTTGGGGTATTTTTTTTACGCATTTAGTCCCCTCGAAGACTAAATGTTTATCAGCTTGATGAGTTTGGGGGGGTTTGTTAAATAAAAAAAAAAAAAATCCAACCCAATGCCCCCAAGGAAAAAATAAGCTTAGTGGCACCAATGCATGACTGTAATATATCTTGGTTGAAAATAGCTCTAAGTGGTCAAATATTGATGTGAAACCAGGGTCAATAATTGGGTGAAGCATGTATTGTATATGTGGCTGTAGTTAGCCTCCTTCCATAATGACATTATTAGCAGTGGGCTCCTGTGGTTTGTGTGGGCCTGCACTGTACTGATTAGTCCATTCAGACATTGATCTCACCTTCCAGTGTGTGTGTGTGTGTCAATGCTATTGTGTATCAGATCAGGGCCTCGTTCTCATAATATTTCAAACGGTTAATTTTCCGCCAAGCTAATGGCAGTTTTAGAGGGTTAAGGAGATAAATAAAACCTCGCTGTCACCTTATTTAATATCAAATGCCACTTAATTATAGCTGTACGTGTTTTCAAACACTTTGCATAATTTATTGTTCGGCTCCATCCTAATCTGCAGATTCTATCACATCCCGACTTTAGCCGCGCTTTGCTTATAATAACAAAGTCGGAACGCGCACTCTTTCGTTCCCTTTCTTGCCGCCAACAGCAGTGTGACAGAGATAAGCGAGGCGCTGAAAAGACATTTTAAGTTGAGCTTCACCTTGTAAGGATTTGATGGCGTGTTGTCAGCTCGGGAAAACACGCTCGCGACGAACCTCGGGCGATGCTGCATACAAGCATTGTGTAGCTCTTTGAGCAACGTGACATCGCCATTGATGAGCACGCAGTAAGAAAACGAGGCATAAAGTGGGTCCGTAAGGTGCGCTGTGTGCAAAGTACACGGCGCGTCAAGAGCTTTTCATAGCCGATTTGAATTTGCACACTCAAGTGTCGGAGAGAACTCGGCACATCAGTGACATTAATGTCGCGGCGAGGCGTGGGTCGTAAAGAAGGGAAGGAAGGAAGGCTGACTGCTTTACGTCGGCAACATTAAATGTCAAAGCACATCGTCTTCTCTTGATAGTTACACATTGTCAAAAGGTTGCGCAGTGACGTGATATTAGCATTTGAGAGGGTTGTCGTCAATAGAAATGACAAGGCCAGGACTTTTCAAATGCTAGCTACCAAATAAGCTAACAATTAGCTTCGCTTCAAGGTTTCAACTCTATTTTATGGCAATTAATTTTGCGGCACATATGCTCTGAGTAAATAAAAGCACACGGGATAATCGACGACACACAAAGGCGAGGCGACAGAGCGCTCGTGTCATTGTCACAAATTCACCCTCGCTATCTCTTTACATTCAGACGGCATCCCGTAGCACGCAGCTGCAGCTCCCGAGAGGGCTGATAACGTAATTGTCTGCCATTACACTGTATCAGACGACAGATCGGCTGTAATTTTGTATAATCTGTTGATTCGGACTCATTAACATTTATATCAACCAGGAACAAGTAATGAGCTAGTTTTGGCTGTTGCAGTTTTGTCAAATGTGTGTGAATATATCAGAAACGTATGTCACCTGCCGACGAGGGATTTCATATCCCAATAAAATTTCATACGATATAATACACAAAACTAATCATATTGTTTTGATTGATACTGCGATTGCATCGTTGTGATAATATTTTGATGTTGTGTGAACAGACAGAGACTCATGTTAAGTGAAGGTCCACCATGAGCTCAACAAATGTTAATTAACATTATCCAAACATGTCAACTCTGTTGTTCTCAGCAAGCTCACAGACAAATGTGGAAGTTGAAAGTCAATTTGTGGCAAAATGTTTGTGTGCCGAATGAGGTTGCCGGTGACTCAAGTTTCCACATTTTGGGTACCGTAATTTTCGGACTATAAGTCGCACCGGAGTATAAGTCGGACCAGCCATAAAATGCCCAAAAAAGCGGAAAAAAACATATATATGTATATAAGTCGCTGCTGAGTATAAGTCGCCCCCCCGACCCAAACTATGAAAAAAAACGCGACTTATAGTCCGAAAATTACGGTAATTAAATGTGCGGGAAGACATCTCGGACAGTTAGGATTAGGATGATTTATGAAGATGTGTGGTTTTCTGTGACACAAACGCCGCTGCTACCTTAAGAAGGTAATGGATGGGAGGAACATGCAGTTGTGCATCTTCTCTTTGGGCCTTCCATCCTGCGCTGGTCGATGGCACGGACAGGCCTGGGCTTAGTTTATCACATAGATCTCACGGAAGGATATGCGTCAATAGGAAGAGGGTGCTTTTGAATATTCACTCCAGTGTTTGGTGGCCGGCTGCATATTAATTGAATGTGGACAAATCATTCTTTGAACTCAATAAAGACTTGATGAATTAAAGAGGAAACACTCGGCAAAGTTTGCATGTTGGTTAGGGTTAGCCAACTTTTTTTTTTTGAAGTGGGTGACTATGAGCTAGCTTTAATAAATGTTGATTGAAGATCTTTTTTCTCAGAAACAAATTGTATTTGCGGGTAAGCCCTCAAGATGCCGTTGAACCTTAAAATCTCAGTCTTGCGACATCAACGACACCATTTAAAAAGTCAGGTCAATTACATTTTTGTCATTATTGGGCTTCGCAAGCTCCTCTTGACTCGTTTAAAGAGGATTTGCTTTTGCAATAAGATTGCTTGATAAATTACAGGCTGTTTCGTGTTCGTAATAAAGCGAGGCCCGTGACTGTAATATCACATTGTATAGCCCATAATTACTAGAAAGTAGATTGCTTGGCCTCCAAAAAACCATCAATCATACACAGTAGGGCAATTCAAAACATATTCCCAATAGAGAAACATGAAGATATTACGATCGAATGTTTGAAATGTCAGGGCACAGGAAAGCCAGGCGTTGCCCAGTTACATAATGATTATTGCAAAACTTTCTTGCCGTCACTCAGTGTGGCTGTAATATGCAGTGGATGGCCATGGGGGTTCATTAGTGAGAACAGGCTGCTGTTGAAAAGCTCCAGTTTCACCTCTGATCCCAGCTAATGTGATTTGGACCTGAAACTAGTAGTGGAGAGATTAGATGCTGGCTCACCTCAGGGTGGGAACCAGACAAGCAGACATACATCACTGTTGCTTGCTTTTAAACTCATCGTTCTCTAACATCTCATTTGCTCCAAAGCGTCCGGTGGCTGTCTTCTTTTCAATATATCCAATTATCAGTTTGTGAAGATGCCTTTGCATTTTACACAGGATTCTGTGGTGTCATATTATATTATATATTATATTAATTCTATTCTATTCTGTTGTTATGTTATGTTATGTTATGTTATGTTATGTTATGTTATGTTATGTTATGTTATGTTATGTTATGTTATGTTATGTTATGTTATGTTATGTTATGTTATGTTATGTTATGTTATGTTATATGCTATGCTATGCTATGCTATGCTATGTTATGCTATGTTATGTTATGTTATGTTATGTTATGTTATGTTATGTTATGTTGTGTTATATCATATATCATATCATATCATATCATATTATATTATATTATATTATATTATATTATAATTGTGACCTTCTTATGTCCCAGTTTGACCAGGCAATTAGGCAAATTAGGATTGTAAAACTCGGTTTTTTTAGCGATTACCTGATTAGCTCAGAGTGACTTTTGCATTAAGCTGAGCTACACTTTCAGACAGCAATTGTTTCAAAGGACCCGAGTGACCAAGTGACTAGCCAGTGTTGACAACTTTTGCTAGCATTCCTCTTTGGCCCTTCCCACCAGTGGCAGTGACACAGTCCCATTTCTTTCATTTCCTTTTCATTAATCCCGTGCTCTCCGTGTCCATTGGTAACCTCCGCACTAACAGACCTTCCACTTCCATCAACACCTCCTCCATGATGTGCTTGCCTGCCTCCTTTCCTTCCCTTCCCTTCCTTCACTCCTCTCTCCTCACTCTCATTAGGTCATAGTTGTGGTGATTTGTCAGTGAGGCTGTGTTGATTAATAGGTAGATGGCGCCCCTATATTAGGAGGCTGTCAGCGGGGGCTCCACAGAGCCGGGGCCGATCCGCTGAGCTCCCTCACCACCCAGGTGGCCCCATTGGGGCTAAATGAGCTGTGAAGGGTCCCGGCTATGCCCGCCTGCCCCACACTAAGACGTCACGCACAAACACACACATACATAGAACCCCAAAAAAAAAAATAATAGGCACAAGCACATGCGGGCATACTCACACGTTTCTACTCTGGGATGCAGGCACGCTCACACACTAAGCAGCCAGGCTCTGGCTGCCACGCATCCCTGCGTTCCCACATGATTTGTCACACTCCATCAATGGACAATAAGTTACTGCCACTCGAGCCTGTCAATGGGCCTTGTCTTCTGCAGACACCCTCCATGATGTCTCCCAACCCAGAGCAGAGGGCGGGGGTTACTTCACAGAGAGAAAGTGAACATGTGCTGTTGTTTTCAAATGGGAACTATGGAAAAAAAAAATCGGAAGATGTACAAATGTACATCACAGAGAAGAGACTACTGTGTACTCTGTTCAAGGCACAATCAGTGAAGGTCAGGAAGGTCTGAACATTGGCGATAGCAGCTCGTGGGCTGCTATTATTGCTGGCTGGCTGGACCTCATTATCACAACTTGCTTCATCACGTACACTTCATTATCAGCGTATCTTTAGACAGATGGGATGGACCCTCCAGCAAAATGACAGAGTAGCCGGTATGAAGTGATTCTTTGGAAAGGCTCCTCAATGAATAGGTCAACACATATCGTCCTCCGCTATTCTATCATCTGTCATTTACGCACGATTGGACATCTGGAGGATAAAAAAAAAACTGTGTTACGGTCGGCCAGAAAACGCCGTTTAATTGTAGCGATGGTATAACGCGGGATAATGACATTTGAAGTGATTACAGTCATTACGAAGTCGTTATTTCTAAGAAGGTTGGACTCGTGAAAAGGCGGCTGGATACGTCGGGTTGAACAGACAGCTGTTACTGAAGATGTAAGTAACAGGCAGCCCTATCACGTTTGCAATATGGACGGCCGTGAAATTACGACTAAACGTATGGCAATTACAATGACAATGAGCTTTGTTCGACATGTCAAGTATCAATCCAACACTTGCCAGGCAGCTTTCATATCATAGCTAATAGGCAGTTGGCGGGCTGGGCCGGGCCGGGCCGTCGCCAGCCACTGAACCGAGCTATTCATAAGCCGGGCCCCGGTCATTGTGCTCAGCGCTCGACGTAACGGTAACACACACATCAGCTACATGTGTCCCCATGCAAATGAGTGCATTAGAGCGCAGCCCGAAGAGTGGAGGGAGCGTGGCCAATAAATCCAGCCGGGGTGAGAAATGTAGCCTTTACCATGCGTGTCCAAGCCCATCTATTTAACCTAATTACACACACCACAGCAGGTAATAAAAGTGTGCATGCCATCAATTCGGACATCTCATCCAGGGCACTGTAAGGGACGCCTATTAAGATGTAGAAATCCTCAGGGTAAGGATTTTTGCCGGGTGTGAAGCGTGTAAAAAGGCCGACGACTCTGCTGTCAACCTGCTCCTCGGCACGTTTTGGAAAAGTCTTCTTTTGCATACACTACCGTTCAAAAGTTTGGGGTCACAAAATTGCTTGGGTGACCCCAAACTTTTGAACGGTAGTGTATATATTTATTTAGATCATTATTTATAGATTATATATATAATCTTCTGTGTAAATTTTTTTATAATATATGTATACTAATATTCATAGATTATATATAATCTTATACAAATATAAGATATAATTTATAATATTTCATTCATAATATTTTATTATAATAATATTTACACTACCGTTCAAAGGTTTGGGGTCACCCAAACAATTTTGTGACCCCAAACTTTTGAACGGCAGTGTATGTCTACCGGTGCCCTCATCTATTTTCGACCGCTTATTCTGTCCGGGGTAATCGGCAGGCTGGAGCGGACTTTGGGCAAGATGCAGTGGAAAAAAAAGTAAAGGAGCAAGAATTGACCCTTGGGGTACTCCACAAGAAAGGGGCAACGAAGTTACCACTTGGAAAATAGTGCAGGGTTGTAAAGGTCGCTTTGAGATGCCAAACAGAAAGATGAACCCGTTCAAAGAGTTCAACTACCCCTATTTTCTTCACTCTCCTGATTTGAGCCAATTGTTTTTCCTAACCGGGTGACACTTGATGACAGGCCTATCTCAAGCCGGGGCTTGAGGCTGCAGGTAATTTCACTTTCAAACCACCAGTGTTTTATCCACGGGTGTCTGGCGATGAAAAGATGTCGTCACGGAGACTTCACTCACACGCTAGCTCGCCTTTGTCTGTTGCATACCTGCGCTACGACTGACCTCCCCCCACCTCCCCCCCCCCCACCCTTGGATGTGGATCCAGCGTTGAAGGGATGATGTGGCAAGGTCAAGCCATGCACAGAGGGAGAAATGAGGGAAGATAAAGACTGGGATCACTAAGAGGTGATGACTCCTGTTGTGGGAAGACATAGCTGTGAAGCATTTCAACTTTTCACCCTTCGCTCTAATTAGGGATATTGAGGATCAATCACGTTAAGAGTGGCAGGAAGTATCTCATTGGACTTGATGGAGTGTACAGGCTTATACAGGCTATTAAAGGAGAAGAGTAAAAGGAGCATGGATAAAATTGAAATATTATTTAGGAGCTCATCACATCTACTCTAGAGGTTCAACAAGGTTTGCAGTTTTCTGCTTCTTGTGGAAATAAAAGACCTCCGAACCTGCATTTCCACTTCAGGATGTCATCCATGGAATTTGGGAAATCCTCAAAGTCGACAAATCAAAAGAGTCTCTTCTATCAATAAGGATTACTCCATGACCACAATAAATCCAAATTGAATAGCGAGCTGAGATTATAAATTCGGCTAAATTGAATATTTGCCAACTCAGCTCACATCAATGAAATAGACAGAGGTATTTGTGTATTTCCTAAGCGAAGGCTCTGTCAAAATCCAAAGCAACAATAAAGATCACGGGCAAGAAAGAGATTTGTTTCCCCCAACACGTTGTGTGTCTGCGCTATACCCAACACAAACGTGACGGAAGGTGCATAATTCATGAACGTACGCCGCTTTGTGAACATCATCCCGTCTTCATTGTCACATTTTAAGTGCGTTGTGCACTCCGAAGCTCCAAGCTTTAACGATGCAATTGTCAACGACGTATTACGTAAACACGACCCTCTTAGCAGCGCGCACTTGTTTTATCTATCTATATGAAGTATTTGGTATTTTGCAAAATATAAACTTCGCAATTTCTTAAACCGCCATCGCTTTGTATTTTATTGCTGTTTTGCAAAAAAACAAACTCCTGCCATTAATAATTTGTCAATTTTAAAACTGGCTTGCTGCGGCCCAGAATATTTTTCTTGGCTTCTCTCCTTCATAGACCCAAAATAAAATCAACATATTTCTCATAAAACGATCGAGCTTTTCCCTAATGACCATTACCAGCTGTAAATGGCCTCAAGACATTTGCATCTCACCTGACACGCTTTGACATATGGACACTTTTGTTTTATTTTACCCCACGCGTGCACGTGTGTACATACATACGTTTAAGAGCAGGCTGCAGACAGCGGCCACTGGGAAATTAAAGAGCACTTTGTCATGCATCCTTAAATGTGTGACACGCTGTCTCGGGAGACGGCGCTTGATTGGTCTAGGAAGCATCCAAGAGTGACTGGTGAGTGACGGCCTCGAGGGGTTACACTGCGTGTGTGTGTGTGTTGACTGGTCTTGGGAACACAGGACAGCACTGTGACTTGTCTGTATGGCACCCTGTCAGAGGCAGCTGGCAACGTCTTGTGATGTTGCCACAAGGGAGGCGGACGCCACTCCGGTGTCCCTTTTCAACATTGGCATCTTTTTAAAGCAGATGTCGATTTTTTAATACGACCCCGTACGGTCATTTTCTACACAATCATTTGTTTTACCGTGGACGTCATTATGCAGTGTCGTTCTTCTTAAGTAGTAGGTCGCTGTCCCGTCGTCGGCGGGTCAAAAAAGACCCCATCTGCATATTTGAATATTCAATGATGACATTTTTGGGTACACTAAGTGGGACAGAAATATCATTTGTGGGCTGTGAAGCTTTCAATGTGTGTAAGCATGTTAAACAAGTGAAAATAGGGCAGCGTGTCTTTAGATGCTGGCTATCAAATCATGATAAATGATTGCGCAATAGGTGGGCGGGACATTTTTACATGGAATGTAAAGTAAGGTGCATTGAACAGGTCTTTAAAATGAGTTTGTAGCCTTAGCGACACGGTCCTCTCGATAAATGATGCAACGAAGATGAGCTCAAATCCAAACTCAACAGGGGGGCCGGAGTGATTGCCGAGCATGTCCCTCGTATTTACTATTTTTAATAGGCTGCCGGCATGGAGCGCACAATAGCCCGACATGTTTATTTTGAGCTTATTTGGTTGCGCTTTCATCAGCGTACAAGGACCGGCACCGAGTGGGATGGAATGTTTGAGTTGTCTCGCTGATTTCTGGGCCTGATAGATGTTAGCGCCTCTTACCACCCGAGGGGCGAAGGGTGGAGAGCTCCAGGGGTACAACGCAGTGAGAGAGAGGAACGGAGGATTTACGCTGGCGCTGCGTTTTGTGTCCAATTAATAGATTGCCAGTGTGTTGAGCATTTTGCATGACAAAGGAGGCCAACATTAAACTGCCATTTGTAATGAAAATGCACTTTGCAAATTAAAAAGTGGAGAAACTCCATTTTTCCTACCTCTTTAGGAAATCAACAGTCCTAGACCAATTAGAGCACATTGTAATAATTCCATGATTTATTGCAGGTTGTTTAACTTTCAAAACTCGGCTAACCTATATTAAGGTCACAATCCATCATGTCTTGCTTGGATTGCTGCGGAGTAATGGCTGTTGTGTTAGCTGCTTTTGATGGCG
This sequence comes from Syngnathus typhle, assembly GCF_033458585.1. Lineage (NCBI taxonomy): Eukaryota > Metazoa > Chordata > Actinopteri > Syngnathiformes > Syngnathidae > Syngnathus > Syngnathus typhle. Next base: position 19,163,214 of record NC_083742.1, read on the forward strand.
GTATGAAAGAAGTATTAGCACTTGTCAACAAAACTGCTTGCAACATAACATTAGTATGCATGAGCTGCTTCGCCTATTCATTATCTTGGCAGGTCCACACACGTGTTTACCGCCTTATAAACCGTTTCGCCGGGCCGAGAGCACACTCACAATGTTTGGTTTTGTGATGGAGCGCTGACACGCCAGCCAGCGAGCACGCTCTGGTTGCAACGTAAACAGGCATATATACCGTAAATTCTGGACTATAAGCCGCACCGGACTATAAGCTGCACCAGCTAAAATTGGGGGATATTTTAGTTTTTTTCTTATATAAGCCGCACCGGACTATAAGCCGCACGTGCACACGCGTTTTTTTTTACAAAGAAAGACTGTTCACAGAAAGCCTTTTTAAAGTTTTTATAACATACTTTAACATGTCTTTCTCAACATTGCCTGTGACGAAGGGTTTAGAGCCCTTTGACGCAGGTCACCTAGCGTGCATTCCTACTAAAGCTCATAATAGTCACAAGCAACACAGCCAGAATAAGCAGCAGCCATAGTAGTGTTTCAAAATAGTATTTTTGTTGTTCTTCAAGATACCGCAGTGTATAAAAGTGATCAAGTCATCGCAAAAATCACGAAAAAAATCCTTATATAAGCCGCACCTGACTATAAGCCGCAGGGTTCAAAATTTTGGAAAAAAGGCGCGGCTTATAGTCCGGAATTTACGGTACATGAGACACAAATGAGGAAGTTAGAGGATTAAGGTTGTTTCTATTCTATCGCTCGAATTGCAGTACGATGCGCTTGATTATTAATTGCAATTCATCTACACTTAAAGAAGCCGTCCGAGATCGTTTGGGCAGACCCCGGGTTGATCGATTTGTTTTATGAACATACCAGCGAATCGCCACGGCCAGACAAGAGGCTAAAAAAAGTCTGGAGTGTCCGATTCTATAATGGACAAGTGCGACGTGGCTTTAAAACATAGTGGGGGAAGAAACTGAAAAATGGAAGTCACCCCGAGAGGGATGCTTGCAAAGTGACACAGTGACATTTTGCCTCCACAAATGGACCCTCTGGCTTTCGCCATGCCCCCCCCCGACTGTGAGCCAAGAACACACTTGGGCTCAGCGGAGCAAATGAATGGCCCTGTTTTGACTTCTACCATTAGGCTCCTTCTCCCTGAAAAGCTGGTGCCGGCTAGTGAGGCTCTTTGTGTATCATGCATGTTTAAACATCCCTTGCTCTGTGGTCTAATTAGCATGGTCGCGTATTCAGTGAGCGAGCATTGGGTGCTGCAACAACTCTCCGACGAATCTAATTTCCACAGTTTAAAAAAAAGTCATTAGCGTCTATTTGAAGAGACATAAATAGTGTTACAGGACAAACTGTACATCTTATCGACATGTCATATTATGAAGTGGCTTGCAGCCCAGCTACGGCAAAAGCGCTAGCTCTGATCACAGAGCTTCTGGTGGTGCTGATCTCCAAATCTCTTTCTTGTGCCGTGTCACTGCAGCTCCCCGATGATTATTCATGTGCGTTTAACTCCCAAACAGCCCCTCATTAACTGTGGCACGCTGGGCCATACATTGGGCCAAATTACGCAGCTCTGACATACACAAACCAGCAGGGGGCTTGGAGGGAGGGATGGAGGGAGGGAGTAAAGTTGGGAGGATAAAAGGGCCTGGCTCGCTACCCGGTCCACTCTAACCATACATAATGGCTGCCAACGTGTCTGTATGGTCTTTTAAAGCAATCAGCACTTACACTTTTACGGGATTGGGGGTGAAAAAAAGACGGGTGGAGAGGAGGAGGCGGAGAAAAAGGGGGAGATGAAGTGGCAAACACGGAGGAAAGATCGGAGCGTCAAACTCACAAGGTGGCGAACGGCAAAGACGGGAAAAGTGGGATTTTGCATTTGTCTGACAAATACGATGCCAGACTGGATTAAGGATTAAATTGAATTGACGAGTATGAACTGTTTGTGCTTTACGGCACCTTTCATGTAGCTAAGAGACTCGAATAAAATGAGAATCATCTTTGGGTACGATTCGGTGCTATTCCGCACTACCGCAAAGCATGATAAAACCGAGAATATGACGGAAAGCGCCGACGGACCCGAAATCAGGCTTCGTTTGGAACGCACGATGAACCTTCCCTCATCATTGTCTCTCCCCGCACGTAGTTGGCCAATCAAATGAAAAGGCGGGCTAATTTGACAGTTGCTATGCGAGTGACCTCAGCATAATGTGAATAAGTGCCCTTTGTCATCTGAAAACATTACGGCTAATTCTACATCGCTTGTCATCTGTGACGTTGCGAGCATTACAATTTGCTTGTTTTTTTTTCTTGAGGGGGGGGGGAGCATTCGCTCCATATGTTTGGCATATGACAACAACGTCACGGTCTTTGTGTTTGTTTGTGTCACAGATGTTGCAATCGGAGTTCCGGCGCAGATGGCTTTGGCTGGACTCGCCAGTGATCTCGTTCCAGTGAGAAAAAGTTTGCAGAACTGTGTTTACAAGAAGGAACCAGTGGTCTGCTGGATATTCATTCGCTCATGGGCAAGGTCGCTCGAGATTTGCGCACGCACACACACAATACTCAAAGTAACCCTTTAATACTTTTTGAATCTCAAACACATAACGTATTGCCTCTCATATCTAAAATTAGTTTGGTGTACAGCAAAGTATCACTTTCAACTCAGTATGAAAATAGCATTTCTTGATTTATTGAGTTATATACACTACCGTTCAAAAGTTTGTATATATTTATTTAGATAATTATTTATAGATTATATATATAATCTTCTGTGTAAAAAATCTTATAATATATATGTATACTAATATTCATAGATTATATATAATCTTATACAAATATAAGATATAATTTATAATATTTAATTCATAATATTTTATTATAATAATATTTACACTACCGTTCAAAAGTTTGGGGTCACCCAAACAATTTTCTGACCCCAAACTTTTGAACGGTAGTGTATTTATTTTATTTGCTGAGCCAATAACATTGTGAACACCAGCACATGCTTCATTTATAATGAATTTGGGATCATTTACAATATAATTGATACTTTTTGATGGAAATTATCATCACTGCAAACTCCAGCAAAAGAATAGTTAATTGATGACGGTGGTCATCAAAATATTATTATTTGTATTTAAATCGTATTTTCAAAAGTGCTGTAAGACACAAATGCTAATCAACACCAGAGGAGCAGAGGTGAGTCGTCTCTCTTTCCCCCTGGAGCTCCATCTCTCCGAGCTCACCTTCCCCACTAGGTAAAGGTGTCCTCTGGGGTATTACAGCAAGGCCTCGGGGAGGGGGGGGGGGGGATTTGCCTTAGCGCAGAGTGCCACCTTGTTGTCAAGACGGCAATGACATATTTCTTTCAAAGGTGCCTCTGACAGATGCTCGGAGAGGAGCGACATCGCTGGGTGACGCGTCGCGACATCAATGCAGAGCATACAAAGATGCTGTCTGGGATACGTATTAAGATGAAAAGGGAGGCGGCGGATTGGCCAGAGGGCAGGCACATTATGACATGATGTCGAGCGTGTGTCGAAGCTCAGGCACACTGTGTCGTGGCTTCTTCCCCTGACGGCTTTTTATTTGGATGAAGAAGGCATGAATGGAGCTAGAAAAGAATATTTTCATTCTATATCAAATCACAAATAGAGAATATCGTTACAAAAAGCACCACACTAGCAGAGAATATAATTATCCACTTGCTACTGTGTAGCTGCATTAAAAAAAGAAAAATACTACCGTAATTTTCGGACTATAAGTCGCGTTTTTTTTCATAGTTTGGGTGGGGGGCGACTTATACTCAGGAGCGACTTGTATACATATATATGGTTTTTTTTCACTTTTTTGGGCATTTTATGGCTGGTGCGACTTATACTCCGGTGCGATTTATAGTCCGAAAATTACGGTACTACAAAACCAACTTGTTAGGTAATGTATAAGGCAGCAGCAGGGTCCTTGTCCCAGTTTCACTAGAGAGAGAACTTCATTAACAGAGGACAACACGGCAAGGACTGTGGGGGCCATTGTTAGCAGGACACCTAGGTGCACCTTCCTTGACAAAATGCAGCAAGGAGGGAGGATAAGCACTTGACCTTCCACTTCTGACTGCCACGCACACACACACTAAATCAACCCAGAACACATGCACATGTACAAGCACATACATATGCAAAAATGTTGCCAATTTGTGCGCTAACAGCTTTCCGGCAAGCTGACTGGAGAAACATTGTGAAGGTGAACAACCTGGCGGGCGTGAGGGGTGGGGTGGGGGGGGGGGCTTGACACGGACGGCTACATGATATCGCCTGTGGGCTGCGGGCGAGGCGACAAAAGCCTTTCTTACAAGCACACACACCTCCCGAAAAAAATAAAATAAATAAATAAATACCCCGCACGCGAGCACTTGAAAACACCTCCTGTGTCCTCGCCCAGTGTCAGTGAGACTGCAAGTGTGGATGTGTGCTGCAAATGTGGCCCCATGCATAAACAATGTGCCCTGAGATACACAAGAGTTATACTATGGCCCTTAGCGCAACTCCCATGGGGCTCTCTGCCCCCTCCATCATTACATTCTCTCTCTCTCTCTCTCATACACACACATGGAAAAGAAGGATGCAGGGCAAATATATGCATAGAGATGTGGCATCGATAGCTCACAAATAGAACAATAAGCTTGCTGTGAGATTAAGAATATACCCCTAATGCTAGTCCATGCTAGGACTGAACGATTCATTCAAATCGACATCGTAGGCTGCAAAAAATAGTGTTTCATGAAACGATGAAATGAAGTGTTTTATGAAACAAATGTACACTACCGTTCAAAAGTTTGGGGTCACAAAATTGTTTGGGTGACCCCGAACTTTTGAATGGTAGTGTAAATATTATTATAATAAAATATTATGAATTAAATATTATAAATTATATCTTATATTTGTATAAGATTATATATAATCTATGAATATAAGTATACATATATATTATAAGATTTTTTACACAGATTATATATATAATCTATAAATAATTATCTAAATAAATATATACACTACCGTTCAAAAGTTTGGGGTCACCCAAACAATTTTGTGACCCCAAACTTTTGAACGGTAGTGTATTAATCATGAATTGAGTTCAGAAGTGGGTTCAATACACGCTGATGTCATGTTTATGAATTAAATCCACCCAATAATCAGTCTACCAAAATCGTATTACATCACCTCCGCCACAACTTAGACCTAGTTTCAGCTGGTCTAAAAAGTCCAGTCTACTTTCTGTCACCGAATTGTCAAGTGGGCTGCGGGCTCCAGTCTGCCAAATGTCCAAACAAGATAAAGTCGACTCGCCCAGGCACGAAAATGAAGACGCAGCATTTTTACGTTTCGTGCTCCTGTCTATATAAATAGGGCCGCTTGTTGCCAAGTTCAACTTCCATGACAGGATCACACGAGTGCTCAGGAGGACATCCAGAGGAACGTATAAAACGAGAGAAGAGCCTGAGCGTTGTTGAAACAATGAAGGAGATAATTGAGATATCCGCCGCTATTTCACCGACCAAGGAGCGAAAGGGAGGAGAGAGCGAGAGAAATGGAGAAGACGAGGTCTGCAGGGAGGTGACAGTAGCGTATGTGGCTGTGCTGCCTGTCTGACCTGATTGCAAATAAGCGAAGGCGCTCCACTGCGGCCCAGATGCACTTCCCTGTGCACACAAGTCTCGCCAACACACACACGTGCAACCTCTCTCTTTAATAAGACTGCTTTATGGTGACTGTACACGCCACAACGGTGGTAGAATTTGAATGCGTGCACGGATGGGGACAAGGAGAAGGGCTGCTGTGGTGAGACAGCAAGGAGAAGGGGGAATAGAGGGAAGGGAGGAGCGAGGATGAAGGGGGGGGGCAACGGTGGGTTTTGAGGCGCATTTGCAATTTAAAACACGGTTTGGTATAATGAAAATGTAAAGCAGTGGTTTTATTTTATTCAGTGTGGCAGGTTCAGATTCCCAGAGAAGCTCCACTTGAGCAATCAGTCCATTAATAATTGAATTTTTGTTCAGGAGCCGCGCCGGCGCGCGTGTTCGTACGGGCGTGAGCGCGCACACACACATTCATCATAAGTGTGTGAAAGTGTAAGCGACAAACGTGTCTTCTCCTTCCAGCCGCTGACCCTAATACGAGTTAGCCAATTAGAGATCTTTATTTAATTGCAGGGTGAACACGCGCACACGGCGCCACTGGAGACGGTCTGGGGACACGTGCGCACACGCAGTCACATCCACACGCGTATTGCAAAAGACACACGAAAGCAAGAGGTGCCTTGATGATAATTCCCAAAGAAGGATGCCTTGCTGGAGCCGCACTATTTTAAACCCAACAGTAGGGGAGCGTTAGATTTTTCTTTATTTATTTGCCGCTTTGATATCGTCACCCAAAATAACAATGAGTGCAGTGAAGTGTGTACTTTTCTCTTTATTAGGAACGACATATGGCCCTTATACAGTTGGCGGGGATCTGCGGTATCATAATAGAATAAATAAAATTGGTTCTTGAAATGGAGCTCATTGTGCAGATGTACACTACCGTTCAAAAGTTTGGGGTCACAAAATTGTTTGGGTGACCCCAAACTTTTGAACGGTAGTGTATATATTTATTTAGATAATTATTTATAGATTATATAGTATATAATCTTCTGTGTAAAAAATCTTATAATATATATGTATACTTATATTCATATATTATATATATTCTTATACAAATATAAGATATAATTTATAATATTTCATTCATAATATTTTATTATAATAATATTTACACTACCGTTCAAAAGTTTGGGGTCACCCAAACAATTTTGTGACCCCAAACTTTTGAACGGTAGTGTACCGAACGAAGTCATCATGGACTGTACCAGGAAAGAATACTTCATGTTCATCCATTCAAACAGATCATCAATAAAAGCTTCCAAAGTTAACCCCAACGAAAGGTCGTCACGCTTTATCAGCGAGTACCTAATAAATCGGCACTGATCTGCGCATAGGACTGCCACTTTTCAATCCGACTTCATCTCTGCCTTCACTGACTGTTTTCCCTCTCTTGTGGGCCAAACGTCCCACTTTCCCACCTCTCGGTCCCAATTCTCTCATCTAACACCTCGCTGTCTTCTCTTCTCCGTCTACCGCCCTCCCTCCCTCCCTCCTTCCTGCTCTCTGTCAGAGTGCATAAGATCAGTAGTTAGATCCATGGCCCGGGCCAAGCTGGCCTCCTTCCTCTCAGTAACCTAACATAACACATCATTAAAGTTGACAGAACCCACACACATACAGTGTACAAAAAAAAACGACTGAGGTCGGTGTCTATGTAGTGACAATATCGCTATAAAAAGATTCGTACAACCTTCAGACGAATACAGTGTGAGTAAATGAAGCTGTTCATCCTTTGAAAAAAAAAACCCAATAAGGATGCAAATGAATGATTAAAATGGAAAGTAATTACCGTAGTTTTCGGACTATAAGTCGCACCGGCGTATAAGTCGCACCAGCCATAAAATGCCCCAAAAAGTGAAAAAAAACCATATATATGTATATAAGTCGCTCCTGAGTCGCCCCCCCACCCAAACTATGAAAAAAACCGCGACTTATAGTCCGAAAATTACGGGAGTCTTTTTTTTTTTTAATGGAACATAAAAAGGTACAATTGTAATGGAGTGTGACTTTTACATTGTTTTTCGACATGGTTAGAAGTGATGGGAAAATGAAACTTGAAAATTGCTTCATGAAGCAGTCGTATTGTAGATGCTACTGTTGGGTTAAATAACGGGGTTTAACAAATGGAACAGAGAGTGTTTCACGGAGCAAATTTGAAGCTTCATTTGTCCCATCACCGTTACCGTATTTATTGAATGTGTCATAGAAACTGAGCAGGCGATAGGGCAGGTGAGTTTTTTCGAAAGGGCAATCAGGATACAAAACAATGTTCACGTCCCTCCCCTTTTGTGAAGATGACAGGAGGAGAGGAAAAAAAAAAAAAGCCACACTAATCTGCTAAGTATCACAAGAAGCCCAAAAGCGTCACTTACGCAGCACGGCTAACAAGAGAGCATAGCAGCTCCCCTGATTGGTGGAGAGCCGCCTTGTTCTAGATAGAGATATTCAGACTGTCAGTATAAACTGCTTCTGTTTTCGTTTTGCATTTATTTCAATGCTAGACTCGGGGCATACATTTTTCATCACCTGCTAAGCTATGAATAAAAGATTAAAAAAGGAACTGAGAGGGGAGGGGAGGGACATTGAGAGGGGGAAAAAAGGGAGAGAGTGAAGTTGAAGGCAAAGGAGAAAAAGTCTAACAGATGTGGTTGGTGCGCACGTCCAGAAGGTCTTCATTGTTTTTTTTTTCTCCTCATCTGGGCCCACCTGACCAGTTCGCACCCTCAGCACCAACAACAGCTTGCCGTTGTGCCGGGTAAAGATGCCATAATGAGGGAGAACCACAGGAGCATCTCACCTTGACTTTTTTTATAGGATTACCTGAGAGGTGAACTCAGCTCAGTGAGAGGATTCCTCAGCCCACCGCTATTTCCTTTCACTCTCTGCCCTCAGCAGTCTTTGACAGGCTGCTTGAGAATGAGATGCTGCTGGAAAATTCAGCGCAACACAGGGCTGACATGTGGGTTAAAGAGGGGAGAGGAATCCAGGGATGGATCGGAGAGAGGAATAGTCAGGTTCAGGATGGGACGGTAATGAATTGATATACTAGGCATGAGCAATAAGTAAACGGGCCTCGTGAGAAACCGAAACACTTGTTGACGCCCGAGCTAACATGCTATATATAAAATAAAAGACAGGAGTCGTTTGGATTATGAATAGACAAACGTTCACGGAGATTTGTCTTGCTTGGGAAAAAAATTAACAAAATGATTGTTTTTAGTGACCGCCAAGATTTTATATGTGACGAATGGGGCACGTGCAGGGTGCAGTGTCGTGATTGTATCTGCGGGGAAAATCCGATGTAAATAACGACTTGTGTGCTGTATATAGATAGGCAGTGGCAGTCGACACATGCACATAAATGCATATGTAAGCAACCAACAGCAGAAATGTCACCTTGCTAAAGATGAGGGGGAATGTTGAAATATATACATTTCTTTTGAAGGAAAGAAAGCACCTTGTGATTTTTTTTTACATGTATGCATACATATAGCAACAACTGTAGTAAAGGTTATGCATGTGAGGGTGAATTTTAATAATAATCTGTGGTGAGATGAGAAATAATAAATACCTGCCAGGAGCAGTACTCCATGTTTGAAATAATTATTGTGAGAGAGCTGATGTTAGATGTCAGCCTCAACCTAATGCCTGTAAATGAGACCGTCTGCTAGCTTGCGTGGATAGCTGCGGGACTCGTGAGCGATTATATTGGGACTTGAAAACCTTCAACGTAAGAAGAATATAAACCCAGTAGGGCAGCCAGGTTTTTAGACTCAGCTCAATTAGTGGAGTTGAATTCCAAGCAAACATGGTGGCGCAGAGTTTGGCTGTTATGCTGCTGATGAATGTGTTTGTTTTGAAATGTAATTTTAATCATGTACACAAAAAAAAAAACAACCTCAACCTGATTACCGTATTTTCCGGACTATAAGGCGCACCGGACTATAAGGCGCGCCTTCAATGAATGGCCCATTTTAAAACTTAATCCTTATATAAGGCGCACCGGACTATAAGGCGCACCATGAATGCATCATGTCAGATTTTTAATCCAAATCAAACCATTCTCCATTTTATCTATTTTATTTCAACTTCAGATCCAACAAATGACTTTATAATCACAAAATAATGATCCATAGTCTTTTTGATTCATTATTCATAGTCTTCAGCCGGCCACTTACGCTTGATTTCATGACACAATGCTTCGGGCCAGTTTGAATTTAGGAATTTAGTCCATACATAAGGCGCACTGGACTATAAGGCGCACTGAGAAGATCTCAGGTTTTTAGGTGCGCCTTATAGTCCGGAAAATACGGTAATCAAAACATGGGGTTTATTAATCCACTAGATATGAGTCTGCCTTCGTTTGTAAATGATCATGACTCAACAAGCAAGGACCGGAAAAGTCCATGTCCTATAATAAGAACGGGGAGATTTAGCGAATGGAGGCCTCGGTATTCAAATGCGAGAGCGCTTCTCAGACAGAGTGGCATCAATATGCCCTTCGGCTGACACCTCCTCCACTTCCACTTCCTGCCACCCTCCTCACGTCACCACCTACTCACCACCTTTCTCATTCTGCTCATCACCACGTTTTCCCGCCAAATACAGCCCGCTCTCAACCACTCCACCCCACCCCCACCAAACTCCATCTTCTCTCAGTCAGGCGTGAGGGTGAATGAAGCCTGTGCCAGCGGGAGTTGGCATGAACCCGTCACCCGACCGTTCCCGCTTCCTCTTCCTGCCAGCCTGCTTAATCAAATTACTCCGCTCAGCCGTGGATTTCTCAATCATCAATTGGGCAGAAGTCCACCCTCCAGCAGCAACGGACCGGTTTCCCCAACTTCACGACAACGTGTGAGGCTACTGTTGCGCCCTAATCAAATTTCCCTCCTCTTCCCATGCGCCCGTTTGCCCACGCTCCAAATGTCAACCAGATTTGGGCACATGGAGTGGCATCTGGTGCCACATCGCCCGACGCTCACGGCTACCAAAAAACCTCACAGCGCGCGGAGTTAGCCTGGAGCGGCGCCAGAGCAGCCGCTCCTCGCTAGCTAAGTGCACAGCGCCAGTCAAGTGCTCGTTCGGCTGCGCGCCCACCCGCATCACTCACACGGGCGCAATGCGCGCAAACTCTGGCACCCTCAACCCCCATGGCCCTGTGAGATGACAGCGAGACAGAAGGAACTCGCCTTGCTGATCTTCTCCCTGCCCCCAAACGCATGCTGTACCTTGAACCTCACTGCAAATGTGCAAGTGTGGACCAGATCAACGGTGGATCAATCAGACTCTATCTGTGAATTCGACCGAGTACCGTATTTTCCGGACTATAAGGCGCACCGGACTATAAGGCGCACCTTTAATGAATGGCCCATTTTAAAAGCTAATCCTTATATAAGGCGCACCGGACTATAAGGCGCACCATTAATGCATCTTGTCCGATTTTGAATCCAAATCAAATCATTCTCCATTTTATCTTTTTTATTTCAACTGCAGATGCAACAAATAACTTTATAATCACAAAATAATGATCCATAGTCTTTTTGATTCATGATTCATAGTCTTCAGCAGGCCACTTATGCTTGATTTCATGACACAATGCTTCGGGCCAGTTTGAATTTAGGAATTTAGTCCATATATAAGGCGCACTGGACTATAAGGCGCACTGTCGGCTTTTGAGAAGATCTTAGGTTTTTAGGTGCGCCTTATAGTCCGGAAAATACGGTATATAAAATCATATTTCAATCCCCTCTAACAACACTACCCACTCGCTGTGCGGTTGGAAGCCAGCGCATGGATCCCTGCAGTCAGTCAAAGAGAAGTGAAGCGAGCACCACTGTGCCGGTTTCATGTGGGCACGATGGGCTGAGGGGTAAGAAAGAGTTCATTAAGAGATTTCAAGGCACCTGAACTTCATTTGTCTCCCCAAAGGCATCAAAACAAGATAATAAGGACAAGAAGCGAGGGAAATGGCAACAGCCGTCAAGTCGTGCCGTTTTATTTCTTACTTGAACAATTCTCCTCCTTTGAACGGCAAAGTGCTTTCATCCTTATCTGCCGCTTGTCTTGACATTTCAATGTGAAAAGCCTTCTTCAAGTGTTCCAATGTCAAGGTTTATACGGGGCAAAATTGTCTCCTGGTGCAATTTGGTGGCGATTAAAATATGAAAATTGCTCACGCTTCACAAACGGGTGGAGATTCGAAACGGGACCGTGTGAGGAAGCAGTACCGACTAAGAGTTCACCATTCTGCACATGGAGGCAAATACTTTGCAACATACACCTGAAATGTCACTTTGTGCATTTTTAATCACGCAATTTAAGAACGAATTGCCATTTAGTCTGTACTCATGGCTTCCCGCCCTCATTAGATTTTTTTTTTTGTGTGTATGCGTGGGTGTCAGTACACTAAATTGTAAACACACCTCCAAAATGGTGGGAACACTTTGGGGACGGCTCCAACCTGCTTTAGCGCGAGTGCCCAGGAGCCATAAAGGAATGGTTGGGTAAGTTTGATTGAGAAAAACTTGACGTCAACTGAAAACAAGGACCGAAGTCCGTTTGTCCACATCTGCTAAACCTTTTGAGAGTTAAGTTGACAATCATTAGCAGTCTCCACCATTACCTGCCACTGCAATCAGACGGTCAATTTTATTTTAAATTTCTCAGTTCGTACCGGTCCGGTTGAAGCGAGCAAAAAAGTGCAACGACGGGACCCGTCTATCCGTCCGCGTGACCCCGATCTATGTTTCTCTTGAGCTCTTTCACTTTCACTTTCACATGCAGCAAGCAAATAGGTCAGTTGCCATGGTAACAACCGAGAGGCCAGGGTCTCCCGGTCTATTAAGAAAAGTGAGGCGCATTGAACTGAACAGTAGTGAGGGCTAAAAGACTGAGATGGACTGAAAAATGCTCCACGGCGAGAACAATTTTTGTCATACGAAAAGGGACGTTTATAGAAACACAATGCTAAAAAAAAAAAACGGGGAGTATAAGAAAACGAGTGATACGGAAAACAAATCCGAACGGTTAGCAACAACCTTGTGATTAGCATTTGTTTCAAGGATGTGTTCAATTTTTTTCACTCCTCACTACCGCTCTATTCGACAGCTAGCCCCAACATCCTCACTGTAGCTCCAAGTGTGGGGGGTTAAGGTGGATGGTATATGCTGAACAGCCAAGGTAGCCCTGCTGATGGTGCACCCGCTTCAATTTTTCAATATTGGATTAAATATTAATACGTAGCAGCGAGATGATGAGAACAGGAAGCAGGGGACGAGGCTGGAGCGACAGTGCTGTATGAGAAATGAAAAATAAGAGTGGCATCATGGGAAGGTGTTCACCAACTAAATATGATATGGAATGAAATGCTAGCTCGGCAGAATTTGGGTTTTTAGGCTAATCTGGGACTCTGGGTATCAAATTTCATGTTATATAACTGGTTTGGAAATAAAATTCCTTGATTCATAATAGTACAGTAGAGTAGCAAAGAAAAAAAAATACATAAACATAATATTGACATGGAAGAAGTTACAATAAAAATTTGTATCCACCTGTTGCCATTCAAATTCATCATTCGAACTCAAACTTCAGCACCCTGGAGCGGACGAGCAAATCGATAGCCCAACGTGCTATTTAAAAACCTAATATTAAAACTACCTCACATGCAACCATATCTGTTGTATTTATTAACACAACATGGTAAGAAAAGAAGAGTGTATATTGTTTAAAGGTGTCGATGTGGGACGAAAGATGGAGGGAAGAAGCCCCCAGGCTCTCACCCTGATGTTTATGTTACGCTCTATTAAATTAGCATGAGTCCCGATATTAAAATAATAACATTTACCTTCACGATAAATGCATTGCCTTACAAAAATCAATAGCACTACCCTACAATGCCAAAGTATTATTACCAATAATAAGTGCAAAGTTGTTGCATTATATTGGCTATTAGATTGTTTTAGTCATAAAAACACATATCGTGGATTAAATAAGCGTGTTTCAAATGTCACAAATTCCCATGAGGGTTAATAGCGTTATGTTGTTAATGTGTCTGCTTTATGTATTGCTTCTACGTGTTGTTTGCCGTGGCCATGGGTCAACGGACCAACAATGATCACGGAGAATGAAATGATTTGAACATGATTGCATTCTGATTATTGACTGCTGTATTGTCTGAATGCCGTCCTTAGTTTGAAATAGGTCGGACATTATTATCCATGTAAAAGTGTATTAAAAGTGTAGTCGTGTATTAAACAGAGCAGTTGCAATGTTTTGACAACTCTAATATATAATATATACACTACCGTTCAAAAGTTTGGGGTCACAAAATTGTTTGGGTGACCCCAAACCTTTGAACGGTAGTGTATATATTTATTTAGATAATTATTTATAGATTATATATATATATAATCTTCTGTGTAAAAAATCTTATAATATATATGTATACTTGTATTCATAGATTATATATAATCTTATACAAATATAAGGTATCATTTATAATATTTAATTCATAATATTTTATTATAATAATATTTACACTACCGTTCAAAGGTTTGGGGTCACCCAAACAATTTTGTGACCCCAAACTTTTGAACGGTAGTGTATTTATGTATTTAGATAATTATTTATAGATTATATATATAATCTTCTGTGTACAAAATCTTATAATATATATGTATACTTATAATCATACATTATATATAATCTCATACAAATATATATATAATATATAAATAATTATCCAAATAAATACATACACTACCGTTCAAAAGTTTGGGGTCACCCAAACAATTTTGTGACCCCAAACTTTTGAACGGTAGTGTATATAAAAGATTCATCCCTATCATTTCTAAACTTAATAAATGTATGAACAAAAATCTCAAATAACACGGGGGAATTAAAAGTAGATTTCAGATCATAGCATCCTAGAAAATGAGGTACAAAGAATCCTATTTTGCAGTATTCCAAATGCAAGCCGAAAGAAACAAGCAAACCTGCACGGCACAGCAATTTAGTGACAAAAATAAAATCAATCATTGAGTTACATAAATGAAGACGTCAAATAACGCACTGGGAGTGATGATTGAATCATCTTTTCAGAGTGGAAAGGTGAGAACGACGTGACGATGGGAACTCCACATCTAAATTGTTAAGGCCCCCGTCCGTCCGTCCATCCGTCATGTCGTCTAGGGCCATATTGGATAAGCCTCCATTCAGCGCGTGAATCAATGGCTCCTGATTCGATTTCGGGGGCTTGACTATGTTGTTTTTGTTTGTTATGACATTTTGCCTGGCTTCGTGAGGTCTCGGCGCTCCTCGGTGACAAAAGGTTGATATTGAAGAACCACGAGGGTAGCGAATGGTTCGTCACGTCTCGTACTGCTTTGCTTCTGGCCGTACTAGTCGGAATGTTTTCTCAGTCGTGCGAACCTCTGGTTTTCACGAGTGGCCATCTTTCAACGACTAAAGTGAGATCATGTCTGGAAGCGTTAAAGAAAATATAAAGAGCAGTATTTAGCGTCTCTTTAACGCTTCTATCATCTTGCCTCCCGCTCATTCCCGCTTTATTTTTATTCCCGCTCGCCTCCTTCTTCTGTCGGTATTTCAGTTGGAGGCGTCTTCTTAGATCTGCACCTTTTAATGCTGACTGCTGCAAATCTTTTGAGGCCGACTACAAAAGCAAGCTGGCGCTAAACTTCCCCCTGGAGGAGGGAAAGAGGAGCATGTCTTGGGATTACGTCTCTCTGGGGGAATCTCCTCCACGACACTGTGTGATCTGAGGAAGCCAACTCCATCCCTGCCCGCTACGGCCTCCCTCCCTCCCTCCCTCCTTTGGCCCAGGACTAACTCACAAGAACACCTGCAACTGCAAAAGTGTCAGTGTGGGACCCGCTGAGGTGGCTAAAAATGGTGGACTTTGCTGATTCATTCATATTCCGCAAACGTGGATCATAATGCCGTGGCTAGACCAGTGGGGTAGATTAGAACAAATTATTAGAATAAAAAAATTGACTGGATTTCCACTTTAATACAAGTTTCCTTCACCTCCAAGTAGACTGCAAATATATGTTGTATTTATAGCAGTTACATTTTTCCAATGAGATATTTTTATAATTCTCTATTTATATTTGTTTATTTATCATTAGCTAGTCAACTAAATGAATAGCTGGGCCCTTAACCTCAACGACACCATTCAGCAAATGAAAGTTGAGCCACGTGTCTTGCCAGTGTAGCAGAACATCACATTGTTCCATAATGGCATGAGCTCTTGACGTTACTAAAGAAATATTTCCTGAGGTCCAATTTAGAACTTTGTGACTTCTCATTTGATCGGACAAGGCATATTCAAAAAAGGAATCAAAGTCCATCTCCACGATTTTGAGTTCCCAGAGAAGCTTAGCTGAACTCAAACAAATGAAAGCTGGAGGCCGTTCGTGTTCAACCTTGGAGGTTCCGTATTCTGCACGATGGTAATCATTTTATTGCAACGACGCCGTGCCCCGACAGTCCTGGTTATCTCCGGGTTTTATCTCTCGCTCCTATCATCCTTGCGCGGGAAAAAACGCCGCTGCTCTCCATTGTTGATGATGTGACGCCCGGCTCGACATTGCTGAGGTGGCGAATTGTCGGCGGAGCGATGCCTCTGTCAGGAACGTGCTCATCCTTTCGCTCTGGCCGGCCGGCCGGCCGGCCTCTTATACATAAAATATCAAACATCTGAGGGACAATATGCTGACCTGCGATGACCTCCACGCAAGCGCCTGCACACAAGAGACCGACCCACGCACACACACACACACACCAGAATGGAAAACAGAGACATGCACAGATGAATGCAGGCGTACACGCACAGTCTGCTCCCCCCCTCCTCCCTGTGTGTACGTGCCTTGACTCCCCCCCCCACATCAGCACCGCATCCCTCAGATGATGTATTTGCGACATCTGGCGGCACTCGCTATATTCACGGCTACGCCGATGCCAAGCGGGACGAGAGCAAGAGGGGGAACAAGAGAGCGACTGAAGGGAGGCGTGGAAGAAAGAAAAAAAAAAAACGGCGAGGAATCGTCGGTATATACATCAGAGAGTTAAGCGGCGTAAAAGGCGAAAGCGGGTGGATTTCCCGCAGCAAAAGGCTCGGGTACCCCCTAGTGGGCGCCCGGCGGCGATCTGGTACCTCTGGCATCGGAAGGGTGCTGCGGGGCGGGGCTTTGCATTGGGCTAGCATGAATCCATAGGAGTCAGAGGTCAACCTTCTTGAGTTGCGTTGACATCATGACAATGGGACACTTCTCTTGCCTCCGAATCCCAAGCTGATCCATTCTGCCCGGTCTCAGGCACCAGGCCCCACTTTTCCCACACATTCACACCCTCTGCCAAACCGAAGGCAGAGAGGGGTGAATGTGAAGACCTCACCCCCGAGCACCCCCCCCGCCATCCCCATTCCATCTCCCTCTCTTTTCTTTCAGGGGCTAGATTAGAGAGATGGCTTAATTCTGTCTAATTATCCTCCCTTACCCTCTCCTCTGCTTCTTCTCACCCTCTTTTTTTTTTTTTTTTTCTTTCCCCCGTCTGCTTGTCCCTGTTTCCCTTCCCCCACGTCTCTCTGTGTGTGGATACTAATTAGCTGATGTGAATTGTATCTACTATACAAAATAGATTGGACAATTATGCGGAGAAAAATGATAGGGCTACCTTTTCAACATGACACAATTATATACCGGTGTCAGATCCAAAAGATGCGCTACAAAATGCATCAGATGACCTCTGATGACAAGGCGGAGCCATTATTATACTGGATATTAGTAAAGCTTTTTTTCATGTACAGTGGTGCCTTCAGATACGAGTGACTAGACTGAGTTACACTACCGTTCAAAAGTTTGGGGTCACAAAATTGTTTGGGTGACCCCAAACCTTTGAACGGTAGTGTATATATTTATTTAGATAATTATTTATAGATTATATATATATAATCTGATGTGTAAAAAATCTTATAATATATATGTATACTAATATTCATAGATTATATATAATCTTATACAAATATAAAATATAATTTATAATATTTAATTCATAATATTTTATTATAATAATATTTACACTACCGTTCAAAAGTTTGGGGTCACCCAAACAATTTTGTGACCCCAAACGTTTGAACGGTAGTGTACAGTCCATGGTCTAAGGAATTGCGATCAAACCTAAGACCCGGGGACCCAGATACGGCCCGCCACATCATTTAATGTGTCCCGCGCAGACAAATTGTGCATCGACTTCATGTGTCAATACGAAATTAAAAATGGAGTTCACTTTTGTTTTTGCTTTGACTGCAGCGCAAAATATTTGAGATACAAGCACTGGATGTGGGCTCAACTTAACCTGTCCCCAAACGAGACTGAAAGTAATAGATATGGGAATAAACTTACCACACTTGGATATAAGGTAAGACTCAGGGAGACGTGACTGACGATGACAGAAACAAACGATGAACCGACACGGACCAACAGAAAACGAGGAGACGGCGAGGCACACCCGGACAAGACACGAGTGGCTGAGAGAGCTGATTGGTAGAGATAAGGAAGTGGGCAGCAGGTAGATCCAAAAACCTGATTGAGTGAACAAGACATAACAAGAAACAAAACTTTCCACTTCACGTACCAATTAGTTGCTGCAGAAACTGGGCCAAGATCCCAGTGACCCGTTCTACACATTCTTAAGTCATTCCGTGGTGGATCATGACACAAGTTTTGTCTCCCTTGCCTTCTTCTCTCCAGCTGAGAGAAACCTGATGTCTTTCCTTCTTGCTGTGAGGTTCCACTGCGATGATAATAAAATGCGCGGATGTTCGCCTCGGGACCCAGCTGTCGAGCCACTTTGACAGCTTCATTTGCGGTGTCGCGACTTGATCTTTCCCGTCACTGATACCAAACGCCAGCCAGCGCAGATCTGGCCCTCCCTCAGAAAAATTCAAATAAACACGTACAGCCGAGCGAGGCTGTTTGCTACATCTGCTCTGAACTTGTTCGCCTCCACCCGCTCCCCTGCTTCACTGCAGTGATGCATCAACACCCCCGGGCCTGATCCCTTTGTAAATGGTTCTATGACACACAACCACCTACCCACACACAAATAAACACAACTCATAAGCTGCAAACAGAAATAACAGCAACAGCAACAAACTATCCATACTGTTTTACGGAATATTCCCAAAGTGCCACACTGCTGTATGGAAAAGAAGACATGAAGGCAGAGGTGGGAAATTTCAACTAGCATGCTAGGTTGTTAAAACAGATAGCGGGGAAGGAAAGGAAAGCCAGAGGGAGGCTGATTATGATCGCTTGTGTCAGATGTGAATGCTGAGATGACAGCGATATCAGCCGTATCTGCGTTGGGTGACACAGACCCACACGGACAGATATCAGCCCACACTGGGCCCTACACCGAATATTTATACACACACACAACGTGTTTTGCACGTTTCTTTCGTGACGCTTTGCACGCTTTGAAACAATATAACAAAATAGCTAGTGTTGAGATTACCGTTTTTTTCCATGTATAATGCGCCCCCATGTATAATACGCACCCTAGAAATGGCATGTTGATGCTGGAAAAAAGCCTGTACCCATGTATAATAGGCACCCAAATTTTGACTCCTACTTAAGTCCGTAAACGTAAAATGATTTCAGAAAAAAGATCATCTTTGGGAACAACCGGATGTTATTCTGCCGGTCAGTATCACTGCGCATGCGCTAGCATACTCGATAGCGAAGAAATGTTTCGGAATTGTGTAGGGTACATTGTGACCGCAAACGAGCAGGTGATCGAGCAAGCGTCTGATACGAGAGCATTGTGTTCGGATGGAGCGTGTTTGACGTGAACAGCAGAGAAGAAAGCGCATCTGTAATGGCGGGCTCCGTATCATCTCCGGATTAAAAAAAATATATTTTTATTTTTATTTTTTGTACCCATGTATAATGCGCACGCCAGATTTTAGGACAATAAATTAGTTAAATTTTGCGCATTATACATGGAAAAAAACGGTAATTTTCATTAAATATTTGGAGCGTCAAATGTATTTTTTTTTCTTCCTGCTCCCGGTGCCGTGTCAGTGTGTGACAGAGCTGTTGGATCAACACGATATTCCATTAATCATGAGGCGAACGAGGTGTAAATGCGTTCACCTCGAAGGTATTTACAGTTCGTTAAAGAAACGGCAAGTCTGAACCATTTGTTATCAGTCTGACCAGGTAATAGAAAATGGAAGCCATGACATGCGTTGGCCTGCATTGTAAACCACGCTGGGTTAGTTTTCTGATTGCTTCAGGCTTTTAGAACAAACCATCAAACAGCAGTCCCCAACAAGGAGGTTTGTAACCCCTTCAAGAAAAAAAGACACTTTTTAGTAGAGCCAACATTTTGTGAGTGTGTCAACAAGATAAGCGAGCAGGAAGATAATCACTTTAAAAGGTATGATGGCCGTTCAACACTTCCACTGTTTGGCCATCTGTGTACAATTGTATGGAGGAGAGAGAGCCAACAGGATGAACATCACGAGCACTGACAAACGCCGACCTTGAGACCAAGAGCTAGAGGGGGGGGCGAAACTAGCATCTTGCAACCTCTTCTATGAGTCAGAGTTGTAGACGTGACTGGATAGTTACCAGCAAGATGGAAATGAGGAGTGAGCCTCTGACCACATTCCATTTTTGCAATTGAAAGTCAAGAAGACCCAACCGAGTGTCATGAGTCCAAATAGGAAGAGACGGTAAAAGGCGGTGTCGACAGTCTTGTCAATGTCCTGACTTCTGATTGTCCATGGCGTTCATAAAGATGGGCAGTAATGCAAGTCGAACAATGCGAAGGGTAGAGCAGTTTCCGTAACGGCACAAAAGACAGACAACAAAGATGTTTCCAGTCAAACCCGGCTATGCATTAAAAATAGAAAGAAATATATCAAAAAGTGGAATAGCGGCAAATTGAATCAGGAAAAAGAATTCTTAGCAGTCCATGCAAAGAGAAGACACAAAAGATGCCGTTGAAGAAAACAAATGTATTCCTGCAAAATCCAATTTACTGTACTACCTCAGAATTGCCTTGATTTCAAAGATGAATCTTCACAAATACGGATTAAAAACGTATTTCCATGAGTCTTCAATTTAGCTACAAGAAATACAGACATTTAAAAAGTGAACTTTATGGCAGTGGTGTAACCTTAACCTCGACGTACACTACCGTTCAAAAGTTTGGGGTCACAACATTGTTTGGGTGACCCCAACGGTAGTGTAAATATTATTATAATAAATTATTATGAATTAAATATTATAAATTATATCTTATATTTGTATAAGATTATATATAATCTATGAATATTAGTATACATATACATTATAAGATTTTTTACACAGAAGATTATATATATAATCTATAAATAATGATCTAAATAAATATATACACTACCGTTCAAAAGTTTGGGGTCACCCAAACAATTTTGTGACCCCAAACTTTTGAACGGTAGTGTACGTTTATGTTCCTTCAGAGTGGACACACAAAAACACTCTCAAATGCTCTTAGCCATCAACATCACAGGTGAGGCCGCTAAGGACATTCCCTCTTTTGAAACAAGCACTGAGGAGGTGAGAGGCCTTATAGTCTGTGATCAAAGACTCGGGAAAAATATGACCAAAGCATGATATGTTTTTTTTTTCCCGAGACAGACACACAAGAGTGGCAAGAGCAGATAAATAATACGAGTAAGAGCAGAAATAGACAAGTGCAGAGGCAGAGAGGGAGAAGCGAAGAGTGCAAATGCACACTTGCCACTTTGCCACATACTTACCTGACAGCGCAAGACAACATCTTGCTAGCTTAGAAGCGATAGTTCAAACTGCCATGTGGGTTTTTCAACACATTCACTTTATTATATCCCAACAGTCAAATTCATATGCAATGTGTATTTTTGAGGAAATTCAAGAGCAATATATTAACTCGTTCAGTGCCAGTGACGGTTATAGACGTCAAAGACGTCGGGTTGCCAGTGAATGAGTTAATGGGGAAAAACAGATTTTGGAGATGGCACAAATATTTTAAATAGGCAAAAAGGAACATCTAAAAGGAGTGAAAGAGGATTGCGGTGTTGTTGGTTTCCATTCAAAAGCTGCAGCTTCTCACCGCAGTTTCCGACTCTCTGTATTTGTCAAGACAAGTGCCAAGACAAGTGCACCCCTGCGCTTACCTGTAATGGCACGAGGGGGCCGTACACAAGCGCAAGCTATTTCACTTTAAGGTGGGGAAGCTTCTGAGTAGGTCTGAGTGTCACAAGTGATTGCGGGGGAAAAAAAGATGATAAAGGAATGTGGAAGGGGAAAAAGGGGGAAAACAAGTGTAACGGGAGCTTGTGAACAAAAGAAATGTCTTCCAGTAGAAAGATGACCACATTAGAATACGAATCCAGGACCTCGGGCACTTAAAAAGCCCCTTAAGTCAAGTGTCAACTATTATGTGCCATCAGCGGCGACACGGGGTCACAGAGCAAGACAGCCGAGGTCACCCTCTGTCTCTACATGCACCATTAAACAGTCCCACATGGTGCAAGAAAGGAATGGCTGTCATTTGGAGACAAGCGCCTGTACAAGGCTCTTCACAGAGCACTTGCCATTGTCCACATATGTTACTTTATGCTTAAACAGTCAATGTTGACATGCAAAGGAATTTAGGACTCTGTGAATTGAATATAAATATCTTGTAAATATGATTTGTGATGTCGCAGAGGAGAGCTAGCTAGCTAGCTAGCTAGCTACAAATCAGGAGCTGCACCGGATAACCGCTGATGCAAACGAGGGGGCCCGTTTTATGATATATACACGACCGTTCAAAAGTTTGGGGTCACAAAATTGTTTGGGTGACCCCAAACTTTTGAACGGTAGTGTAAATATTATTATAATAAAATATTATGAATTAAATATTATAAATTATATCTTATATTTGTATAAGATTATATATAATCTATGAATATTAGTATACATATATATTTTAAGATTTTTTACACAGAAGATTACATATATAATCTATAAATAATTATCTAAATAAATATGTACACTACCGTTCAAAAGTTTGGGGTCACCCAAACAATTTTGTGACCCCAAACTTTTGAACGGTAGTGTAAGTCGCGGGAGGTGACTCAAGTCTGATTCAGAAAAATGTCAAGCTGTGCCATGTTAGCCACATGGAAGGAAAAAAAAAATTTGAAAATAGAATAAGACTGCTGGTACATTTGACAAATATATAGTTCTAAATCTTTAGAGACATTTTAAGCAATAACCTTCAAACATAAGGGATGCACATATTGGCAATAGCTATTTCAAACAGTTTCAAGTGAATTTTAATTGATAGCCACAGTTTTGTTCTTAATATTACCCTGCCAGCCCCCACAAGTGAGATTGATTGGTTAAATCAGCCAGAATTATGGGAAAACAGGAGAGCTGCCAATCAGCATTGTGCGAGCGTGTGCTTTTGGTTTGTGCCAGTGCATGAGCACACAAACCCAAATGTGTGTGTGTCTGACAGCTGGGCTTGTTCAAGAGGCTTACTGAGCATTCTGCCTGTTTGGGAATCAAAAACCTGTGTCAACAGCATCCTATAAAGGATGTAAACAGCCAGAGTCAACATGCTTTAGTTCATATATGACTGCAGAGAGCCTCTGTTGTATCATGAGAGACAAAGGAATTTTCACATCATAATTGCACTGGTCTTAGGTCAAAATGGGAAATGACTTAGCTAGAGTGTTTGTATCAAACGTGCGTACATGTGTGCGTGTGTGTAGACAAGCGTGTCAGTCCATCAGCATGTCGGCGTCACAGCTCTTCACTAAGTCCCAGATTAACAGTGACAGGCAGAGATCCCTTTAATTATCTCTTCCTGGACCACATGCAAATGGGAACGACGAATAGAGCCGTGTGATTGGCCAGCCCTGCCTGGCCACCGCAGACACTCTAATGAGCGTGACGGCAGGATACAACCTCATGATGTACCACCAGAACAGAGCTTCGCCATCATATGGCCTGGAAAAAATGGGGGAAAAAAAATGCTACGTTTTTAGCATCTAGTCTACAAGTACGTTCAAACGTACACTACCGTTCAAAAGTTTGGGGTCACAAAATTGTTTGGGTGACCCCAAACATTTGAACGGTAGTGTCAATATTATTATAATAAAATATTATGAATTAAATATTATAAATTATATCTTATATTTGTATAAGATTATATATAATCTATGAATATTAGTATACATATATATTATACGATTTTTTACACAGAAGATTATATATATAATCTATAAATAATTATCTAAATAAATATATACACTACCGTTCAAAAGTTTGGGGTCACCCAAACAATTTTGTGACCCCAAACTTTTGAATGGTAGTGTATATGTGAGTCAAAAAAAATGAAAGACAAAAACATTCATGAATTAATAAATTGCATCTCCTTTGGGTGAGTAAGACAGGCAGGCAACTGAGGAGAAGTTGTTTGTTAGTATTAAGCTTGTGAACTTTTCTTTTTTTTTTTGGAATACTCTACGTGTAATTTGTTTTTAGTTTGACAGCAAATTTCACCTCGGAGTGGCATTAAACAGCATGAAGCTTCTTTTTAGAAGAATCGTTTGCTTTGTCAAATAATTGCTTGTTGTGAAGTGAGTTCACAGAACCGTACCTAAAGATTTCGGTCGCAAAACAAATAAAATAAAAAGGTTCTGAAAGGCAAGAGCTCAACTTGAGCTCCAGTGAATAAGGCGGAATAGAAAGAAAACAATGATGGATCGGAACAGAAGGTAGAAGACTTGCTCTTGACAATAGTGTGCTGCAGTCAGCTAAAAAGTCAACTCAGTAAATCAACCGGAAAGATGGCAACAAAATCAGACCATGTCTCTCTTGAATCACCTCCCAGTCGATGTAAAATCAGTCAAAACTGCCAACTGGCTGTAAAAGCAAAATATGGAATTATTCATCTCAAATAACAAGCAAACGAGAATTTTCTTTTTTTCCAGAATCTCACGGCAAAAAGACAACAGTCCGAAAAATGAACATAAGCTAAATAAGGAACATAAGGTTCCTCAAGCTCTCCGCTTTTCATACGAACTTCACCATCCTGCTAACAAAGATCCTTTCCCTCTACTACAGTCAAATACTTGAGAGAGGTTATAGTTGGTTCGACTGTGCAGAACATTTTCTTTATCTTTGTAATTCAAACCCCCCACAGTGTATTCGGCGGCGCCTTGGGACTTGCCATTTTTAATCAAAAAACGGGTGCCTTTGTCTTGTCCCTGTTCCGTCCGCCACTTCTATTCATCCTTTGAGGGCTTTGCAGTAGATTAAATGGCATTTTCATTTAGCTCTGATAGTACACAGTCTCTCCCCAGCAATTCATCCAGCCACACTTGGAAGTGGAACTGCCCCAGAGGTGGCCGTTCACGCTGCGAAAACTCAGAGAAAAAAAAAAAAAATACAGCAAAGGACGACATATACACGGTCGGGGAAACTTGTATGATAATCCCACGACATTTACAAGGATCTTTTGAAAGGCAAGAATGTTCCGTGAGGAAAATAAACTGTCGCACGACGTGAGCAAAGTCAACTAAACGGTGAGCACTCGTGACAAATGCTTCACGTCTCCATAACGGTGTGATCATGATCACTTCCGTGAGAAGACAGATTTGCTTTGACCCGCCAGCTCGTTTTTCGAAGGTCAACGCAAATATTTCAAAAAAAGGGATCCAATTGAGGCCTGATGCCAGAGGTGAGAGGAGCAAAGGAGGTTGTGAAAGAAATATGAGGGAGTTGGGTGTGGAGGGCGACAAAGTGTGGCCTCTACCTGCCTGCCTGCTAGATGTGACTTTCACAGCCTGCTGGTGGTTTGTGTGGAAGCCATCACATCTGTGACTGGCCGTATGATTAATGAGCCTCTCAGACTGTCTGTGCAGTCTGAAGCAGGCCATGGCCTTATCCCAGACATGCTTGATTTATTCGCCTTTGAAGCAAACCTCCAAATATAAGAGTGAACCTCCACAGACACATGGACGCTCGCCGTGACGTGAACACGAGTCGGCGCGGAGACGACGCTTGTCGAGCTCGCCGGTAACTGCTTACTTCTAATGAATACCTCAATGTGACAGTGTTGTCCGGGGCGGGTGAATACAAAACACTCCATGTATAAGCGAGCGGGCGAAAAGTGTATTCTGTCTTTGTCAAGAAAAAGTCCCATCCCGAAGCGTCACTCAGTGGCAAAAAAAAGAAGGCCTTCCTCAGAATCCTCAATGACACCTCTTCTGATTTTCTAAAGTGAAACGTCTATTGAATTTCTGCCCTAGCAACATTGAGAGGCAGATCGTGGCTCCTTGGTTCTTTGGCAGTCAGAAAATGTCTCTGGCTAACCTTGAAACTTTGCATTTAACATGTCGCTAACCAACCGCTCCGAATGCTAAGTTGCGCATCACATGTGATGAGTTAGCCCAGGGTCGATATTTTAAAAAATCTTTCTACCGTAATTTTCGGACTATAAGTCGCACCGGAGTATAAGTCTCACCAGCCATAAAATGCCCAAAAAAGTGAAAAAAAAAACATATATATGTATATAAGTCGCTCCTGAGTATAAGTCGCCCCCCCCCCCCACCCAAACTATGAAAAAAACGCGACTTATATTCTGAAAATTACGGTATAATGTGGCCTTGTTGGCATAAATGCCAAATAGTAAATATGAGTTGACGATCACTTACTACATCCAAACATAAGGCGCACTAGATTATGTGTCAGATTCTTTTCAGAAAATGAAATAATTTTATCGAATTAAATATCGAATTATTTAATTAATTTCATAATTTTCTGAAAATGATTGAATTTTCAGAAAAATACAGTAACTTCCGATTTAAAAGCTACATTTTTACAAATGATGCCAAATGCAAATTAGCTAGCGCACGCACTCTCTCGCTCTCATTCTGTGCAAGCCCGTTAAACCAGACACGCAGCGTCTCCCCGGGTTGATCAGCATCCGCCGAGAAAGACAAACACTTTGACATATTTGTTTTTATTTTGTTCCCTGAGAAAAAGGCCCTGCCATATGGCAGCGCCCCGGAACAGATGGCGCTTGCCCGCTTCCTCAAAGCACGAGCGTCTATCGTGGCAATTTAAGGAGCTGCTGAAACACAAGAACGCCGCAGATTGGCATTTTTCCACAAAACGGCTATTGTTACGGAGCTGTGACAGCGCCGAGGTTAAAACAATGCCGACTTAATGTTCGCTGGATACTGCTCGTATTGCAGCTGTCAAGGTACGGCGTAAAATGATGTCGATCAAAATCATTCCTTGTACTGTAAACAATATAATGACAAAAACCGATTCAAGCATGCGTGGGATTTAGTTGCAGAGAGGTGTTGGAAAGGTTAAGCGTGAATGTCCTTGGATAATATGAAGTGCTTATGATGGAGTGGAAGCGCTGCCCTTTGACACACGTCGCTTCATCTCTCATTGTTGGCTAATTCTTTTCAACCGCAACCTTAACCCTTTAACACACACAGCCAAGTAGTTAAAGTCACCTTGTCATTTTGAAAGCCTCTTGTAGCCAGCCAAAGTGATTATTTGGCATGCGATGAAAGATGACGGCCTTGGAACATCTTTGTGTTAGCGGCTCCCAAAATGATATACGTTTTTCCCCCAAATATCATTCTTCAATACACAGTTGATTTCATTTCAAATCGATACTTTGTGGAATGTCCAGAGCAGATGTTTTTGATTTTGGCTAAACTTACAATCTCGCTGCTATTCATATGCCATGCTAAGTGAAGGCCTTTACTCCAATCATATTTCATTACCGTAATTTTCGGACTATAAGTCGCACCGGAGTATAAGTCGCACCAGCCATAAAATGCCCAAAAAAGTGAAAAAAAACATATATATGTATATAAGTCGCTCCTGAGTATAAGTCGCCCCCCCCCCACCCAAACTTTGAAAAAAAAAAACCGCGACTTATAGTCCGGAAATTACGGTATATTCAGCGTTACTCACGAAGCCACCCAGCTAAAGGCAGTCGACCATTTTGTCGGGGAACAAGTCATCTCAGAAAGTTAGTCCACCCACCCACAAGCCATCTGTCTACACACTCCCGCACCGCACCGCACTGCACCGTTGTAGCAGGAAGCCAGGTCAGCCCAGTCAGCCGGGCTACCCCGGGGGTCCTGGGGTGGTATTAATCAGTCTGCTTTCTGCTGAAAAGCTCAATCTGCAGATGATGGATGAGCCATCATGCTGAGGGAACTGAAGTGACGGGTGACAAAGAAGGACACACACACACCTGAATAAATCCACTCCCCATCCTGTCTAACCCCAACGCTACACCGTCAAGGTAGCAGGGTGAAAGCGTGTGTGTGTGTATGTGTGTATGTGGAGGGATAAGTGTCTCAGCATGTGTCCTGCTCTGCTAATGAAGTCATCTGAACAGTGATTTAACGGCCCCGGTGTAAAAGCCCAGCGCCCTTAACTCATAGCCTTGCTCTATTAGAATGTGATATAAACCCTGGGCACAATAACTGTCCTGCCACTGTAACAATATATAGAAGGCCACCGGCCAATGGGCCGCACTGCTAACTTACACAGTCTGGGGAGCAAATTATTAGCTCTGGATAAGAAAGGGAAGTCATTCAAGGTCAATAAAACTTGTAAAATGGACTATATCAAGCAGCATGAAGAGGTCTCTTCTCACAGGAACTCAATATAGATATATATCTATATATATGTATGTGTGCGTGTGTATATGTATATATATATTTTTTACTTCTATTTTAATATACACTACCGTTCAAAAGTTTGGGGTCACAAAATTGTTTGGGTCCCAAACTTTTGAACGGTAGTGTATATATTTATTTAGATAATTATTTATAGATTATATATATAATCTTCTGTGTAAAAAATCTTATAATATATATGTATACTTATATTCATAGATTATATATAATCTTATACAAATATAAGATATAATTTATAATATTTCATTCATAATATTTTATTATAATAATATTTTATAATAATATTTACACTACCGTTCAAAAGTTTGGGGTCACCCAAACAATTTTGTGACCCCAAACTTTTGAACGGTAGTGTATATATATATATATATTTTTTATATTCAATGCTCATTGAGCTGACCTCTCGTGGGACACAATGACAATGTTAGGATGTCATACGCAGCGGATATTCCGCCTCTGGATATTTCCGCTGAATTCCTAAGAGTACAACTTGAAACGCATATTATTTTGCAGGAAGGACAACTTTAGATAATAATGTCAGACTTGGTAAAGGTTGGTAAAATAGCCCTGTTCAAAAGTATAACTCGGATTTAAAAACTTTTCGGACGTGAGGTCGAACCGGTTGGATTGGATGAAATAGCATTTGCTGTGAAGCGTTATTAGTAAGCGTTATTATTATCTGTGGCAACAAACAGTGAGTCATCAACGCATCAACCCACAAATGTCCTTTTCCTTTCGAGCACTCTTCCATGATGCCAGCCATGAAAACAAACTTCTAATCCTCCATGAAATCTGCTCCTTTGGCCCAACAAAGGCAGACTAATGAGGCAAATGACAGCAATGCAGACACAGTGAGATTAGGGTGAGTTATATAACCTTTAACCCCTCCTCCACCTACGCCTCATCACATCGTATTGCTTCATCCACGTCGATCCACCGTAAACGAGAGCCTGTGTTTATGAATGCTATTCGGTTCAGGTGAACAAATGGCGTGACTGCGTGGCAAGGCAGAATGTCACGGTGCGTGTGAAAAAGGGCCCGGAGAAGACAAAGCTCAGAGCTGCGCACTTATTAGACCTGTGTCCTTGGCAGATGCAGGGCTTGCCCTTTGTTAGCAAGGTGTGTGCGTGGCTTTTACAATGGCGGTGATTTAGAACGGATTGAGCCGAGGCGTGGAGACAAGGTGCCGTAGCCCCACGGCTCCCTGATCGCTGGCAGCGTGACAGCTGGGAATGGAGCGCAGGGAACAAGCTGAGGTATTGCCATCTCATATGTGTCGCGTATACCTGCATAAATATTGATGCCCGTTTCAGAGCGAGAACGGGAGAGGACAAGCCGGGTGAGGGAGATGGGACATCATGAGTGGACTTTGGGTGAAGTCCATCAGAGCCGAGCTTTGTTAACATCCTCTCGACAAGTTTGGGTTAGAACCCCGCCTGACCAGGTATTAGAAATGCTACCTGGTGTCGCAAATGTCAAGTGGAAATTGGATCAGCATTAAACACAGAGTGGGACGGAAAGTTACGTTTCATGTTTCATGACCCCATTTGTAATTTAAACCCTTAAAATGAATTGAAATGCAATTAATTTGTTCTAAATTGTTATATTTACCGTAATTTTCGGACTATAAGTCGCGTTTTTTTTCATAGTTTGGGTGGGTGGGGCGACTTATACTCAGGAGCGACTTATATACATATATATGGGGGTTTTTTTTCACTTTTTTGGGCATTTTATGGCTGGTGCGACTTATACTCCGGTGCGACTTATAGTCCGAAAATGACGGTACTATATTTTGTATTTCTAATTTTAATTGCTGAAAATATGGTGCAATATGAAAATAAGTTAAGATATGCAAGAAATAACACTATATGTGCTTATTCAATCTTATTCACGTCTTTTGGGGGCCGCACACCTACCGGTAATTTATTGCACACAAATGACTTATCTTAGGACAGTCCACACACTTTGAGTCTTGGTGTCGATGCAAAATGCAGAATCAGCGTTTTACCTGTTGGCCAGCAGATTTTTGAAGGTGATTTGGCACATGTCCTGATACGCTGGCAGCAGCCTTGTCCACTCCCACGTCCACTCAACGATAGCAACCTGTAGATAAATGCCGTTAGATATAAATCGGGGTTAAGGCCATTACTGCTACAACTGAGATCCACGTACAAAAAAGAAGTCCCAAGTGCTGGCCGCCAACACTAGGCCATTTATCATCTCTGCAAAAGATTTTTTTTTTATTCCAATCAGACAGCAATTAATTTATAAATCTATTTGAGGGGATGTTTTGATTATTTATAGAACACTAAATCAATTTTGGGGTTGGGGGTCTTCCTTCTCTTCCGCTTTTGTCTCGCTTGGTTCTTCTCCTCAACACAACATTAACACACTTGGCGCCGGCACCAGGTTGGGGAAGCGGATAAAAAAATCGGAGTGTTTCGATTGCCAAAATGTCACTCCTAACCGCAGACTGAGCTTTATTGACCAAAGGAGGAGAACTCCATCCATTCATCCATCCATCCTCTCTCTGATCATTCTTCACAGGAGATTGATGGATGGATCTTTGCCTCCTCCTGGCTCCACTCCATTTGACAAACTGCATAGGCGTCCAAAGTGGAGAAGTCGTGTTAATCATTCTCCTAATAAGGTGTTTCTATGCAAAGGTATTCAGCTCCCTGTAATAGGGTGCAAACAAGACCATGTATTGGAAAATACAAACAACTGTGCGGAAATTGGAAAAACTACAATCGGGAAGAAATAATTCAGTGTGCACTGCGTGAGATATCGAGTGTGTGCAAGTTTTAGCATGAAAGTGCTGAAAAGAAAAACAGAAATTCTAAAAATTTTACAAACTAAAATTAGCAAGGCAATTCTGAAAACGACTTGGCAAATTAAAGAAATAAATAAAAAAGAGGTCACTAGCAAGACCTTTTAAAAAGTTGCCTAACCTGATCCAGCTTCTTTTTGCCGATTCGGTCAAACTGCTCAAGGGGGTTGAATTTGGTGATGCCTAAACGATCACCGACGTCAAAGCTCACCAGACGAGGTGGCTCACAGGGCAAGTCCGTGTTACCGCTCAATTTGGACATCAGCAAATCCTGAGAACCAGACACGAGTAAAGCGACGAGATTAGCAACACAAGAACACAAAGACAAATGTGAAAGTCATTTTGCGTGTTGTGGATGTCCTGTTGCAAACTCGGCACGGCCATCCGTCACTCGGACATGGCTGGCGAACCTCCTCTCCCTCCATCTCAAAGTGTCCCTGACCTGAATGCTCTTGTCTCAGCCTTGGCAGGGGTGGAGCTCCAAAGCTCCAGCCTGCTTAGGTAACCTATTCGCATTCCATCAGAGTCATTGCTGTTTATGGAATCCATCAAATAATAAACATGTTGTTGCTATTCCAAGCTGCATCCTTATAGACAATCTATTGTCAAATAGATGGGAAGTGTAACTATGCGCCTGGCGGTCATTGAAGGCCGCTCACTTCATATAACTGTCCAAGGACTAAATTGATATTTGTCTTTGCCGTAAGTCACTTTAGTTATGAGTTGACCAAAATAAAAAGCGGGGAATAGAACAGACCGAGTCAATGGAATGTCACATGTTGTTAGACGATATCTGTGGACAAACATATAAAAAATATATGAGCTAGGTGATGGACCTCAGAAGCAACAAAACATAGTTTCTTCTGAGGCTACCACAATACCAAATAACAAAGTCGATGTTATATTCAAAACTAATTTCTAATTCAAGTTTGAAACGAATGCTTCACACAAAATACACCAAAAATCAACATACCGTAAATTTCGGACTATAAGTCGCACCGGAGTATAAGTCGCACCAGCCATAAAATGCCCAAAAAAGGGGAAAAAAAAAACATATATATGTATATAAGTCGCTCCTGAGTATAAGTCGCCCCCCCCCCCCCAAACTATGAAAAAAAAACGCGATTTATAGTCCGAAAATTACGGTAATTAAATTAAAAAAAAAAAATAATAATAATAAAAGCACACATACACGAACATGTCACAAAAATTGTAGTTTACAAATGTCACCAATAAAGATGAAAATCCAGGTTATCCATATTAAAAAAAATAATTTAAAAAAAAAAAAAACATTCACGAGGTTCGCAAATATTTGCAAAATTTAATTGTTTGTTTCCGCCATGTACTGATATGCTAAGTTACTTAATTTATCCTCTTGGTCTAAATGTTCTCCCCAGACGGCGGCCTCGGGCCAGCGGCCACCTAACGTGCTGGCGAGAGGGAGTGCTTCCCTACCTCATTGCCTTGGATGATGTGATGGATGTGCCTCAGGTAGTGGCTGCCCCCTGCTTTGTGGCAGACCTCCAGCAGCATCAGGTCCATTTTCTGCTCGGTCAGTTCGGCCGCACTTTCCTTGCCTCCTCGCTCATGGACGCTGGGAGAGGGAAAACAAGTAGCGTGGGTAAAGTGACGAGTAAGCAAAAAACTTGAGTGGGATAAATAGTCTGGGAGGAAGAGCAACAGGAAAATGGTGGTCATCTGCTAATACACAGGAAAATGAATGTGCTTATTTTGCATCAAATAGTTTTGAATGTTCATTTGTGTGCTTTTACTTTCATCGTACAAATGTATACCCTGTAGCTAATATTTCGGCTCACGTTTTGAGCTAAATAAGGGCAACAGTTGAGATGTTAGAATGACTAATGGTGGTTCTCAAAATGTACACAAAGTACCACCAAAATGATACTTTATAGCTGTGAATTGAAGGATTATAATCCATCCACTGTCAATTTATGCAAAGTTTGAACTATAACATAGGAAAGTGAAGTTTAAAAAAATGATTCATTTAAAATGTATGGTACATAAAATTTACCGTAAATTCTGGACTATAAGCCGCACCGGACTATAAGCCGCACCAGCTAAAATTGGGGGATATTTTAGTTTTTTTCTTATATAAGCCGCACCGGACTATAAACCGCACGTGCACACGCGTTTTTTTTACAAAGAAAGACCGTTCACAGAAAGTCTTTTTAAAGTTTTAATAACATACTTTAACATGTCTTTCTCAACATTGCCTGTGACGAAGGGTTTAGAGCCCTTTGACGCAGGTCACCTAGCGTGCATTCCTACTAAAGCTCATAATAGTCACAAGCAACACAGCCAGAATAAGCAGCAGCCATAGTAGTGTTTCAAAATAGTATTTTTGTTGTTGTTTTTTTCTTCAAGATACCGCAGTGTATAGAAGTGATCAAGTCATCACAAAAATCACGGAAAAAATCCTTATATAAGCCGCACCTGACTATAAGCCGCAGGGTTAAAAATTTTGGAAAAAAGGCGCGGCTTATAGTCCGGAATTTACGGTATTCCCCTCCCCAAATAAAAAAAATGCAAAATCAAATCGTCCCCAATGCAAAAATATTGAATCCAACCAAACTTCACACTTGATAGCCGATCGCCTTGCACTCCCTTCCCAACTTTTTGTCAAACCCCTGCCAGGAATTTTGAGAGAAGGATGTTGGCGCACTAAAAGTGATTTGTGCGTCTTCAGCATGTCCTGCCTGTGTGTGCGTGCGTGTCAAGGTCCTCACGCATGTACAGTCCTCCAGCCCTGACAAATGCCCCCATCATTTTCCTAGCCTTCTTATACAGATGGATGTCCCGCTACCGTCCATCACACCTTCTCCTTCGCATACACTTGCTGTCATTGTTCTCTCCCCGCTTTGTAATTATAAGGAAGCAGGAATAGTGCAGCCTGTCAGCCAGTCATTGGCTACTTGACATTGAGGGCGGCGTAGGAAACGGGCGAGGGGGGGGTCGTCCCGTCCGTACGCCTCCTCCTTCTTTCTTTCGGCGGTGACGTCGTCTGGGACGGTGGCCGTGCATCCGTGTCAGCACCTGCGCTGTGTATCCTTTCCTGTCCATCACTGTGCAGGTGAAGCAGATGATTGGATTCAGTCAGCGGGGTGATTAATGAGGGCCCCTCCGGATTTGGGACAGCCTATCAATCATGTCATTAGGGCCAATGTGCCCTGAAAGAGGCAGACCTCCGCCAAGGAATAACTGCATTCATCTTCATCTGTGTATGCATCCCGTCAGCCCAGCCAGGGTCACCATGATGGAGAACAATAATCTTCTCCTCTACAAATTACTTTGCAAAGACAAGGCGGGTGTCTACGGGAGGGGGCGGGGTTAAGACAGGAAAGGAAAAGCGGGCAAAGGGTTGGGAGGGCATCGGTTTTTTGAAAGGCAGTTCAAACGAGTGTGTTGATGTGTGAGCGCGGGTTTCCCACGTGAGGAGTCAAGTCGGCACGCACGCACAGGATGGCTCTTATTCGGACATTGTATTGCAAGTGTTTACAAGGCGGGCGTCACTTCCCTGTGAAGGTTAGTTTAATGAATAGTAATGATCTTACTGAATGCCTCAGACAGGCCAAGTGACGCATAATCACTCTTCCTTTTCACACAGCAACACATGCATGTACGCACACACACGTTATTTTTATTCGTTCCTTCCTCTTTTTTTTGCTAATTCAATAATAATAATAATGTGTAATTAATTCATGTTAATTATCGCACATAATGCACACATGCATGCACACATTATTTTTATTATTTTTTTGCTAATGCATGCGGTGGATATACACTACCGTTCAAAGGTTTGGGGTCACAAAATTGTTTGGGTGACCCCAATCTCTTGAACGGTAGTGTAAATATTATTATAATAAAATATTATGAATGAAATATTATAAATTATATCTTATATTTGTATAAGATCATAAATAATCTATGAATATAAGTATACATATATATTATAAGATTTTTTACGCAGAAGATTATATATATAATCTATAAATAATGATCTAAATAAATATATACACTACCGTTCAAAAGTTTGGGGTCACCCAAACAATTTTGTGACCCCAAACTTTTGAACGGTAGTGTAATTTTTCAGTTCGGAATAAACCAAACCAAAACAAACAAAAAATGAATGAACATAATAAATAAAATGATTTGGGCTAGAATGTGTAGAGGTCAAAAGTTAAGGTGCACCAATGTATGAGCACATTTGATCAACCCAAATCATTTCAAAACTTTTTCCGCCATTCCATCTCTAACCTGTACAAATGAAACGAAAACAAAGAGCGCAAGTCAAAATAAAAAAGCGACACAAAAAGTCACTTTTCGACCCAAACAAAGTTCAGATGTTTTTGTAGGCTTTTCCTGACCTTTCAATGCTTTCTAGCGGGAACCAAATTTTTTTTGTGCTAACACTGACTGCGCTTTGGAATGAACAGCACTCAAGATTACGACCGACCTTGAAGTTCCCGCTGAAATGTCAAATATGTCTGTTGGCCCGCCCCTTTCATTGACTACCAGGCCTCGACAACAATTTGACTTCTAATACATCAGACATATAACGTCTTGTGGAAAAATCATGTATTCAATCAAATGATATGAATACAAAGCAACCCCCATTGAATATTCAACATCTCCAAGGCGAGTGATGGATTGCACTGTCTGGGACGTATGAACACGTTCGCATTAGAGAACGCTAACGCCATTTTGACCTTGACCTCTGTTTAAGTTGACCCCTCACCTGTTTATGCAGAGTTTGCGGGCCTTCTGCAGCTGCACGTTTATCCACTTTGGTCTTTTTTCCTCCAGAGTCTGCAGCACCTTGTGCACCGTGCTTTTGGGTACACCCTGCCGTACGTACGGAACACACACAAGGTACACGTGGCTCAATTTCAACTGAGGTCAGGTTTGAATTAGCCTTGAACAAGCGCAGCAAAGTCATGATATATTTACCCACTCTGGACCTTCGTTATGTCAGTTCTGATCTTATTCTTTACCTTCTGTTGAATCCCGATTGAAGCCTGCAGACACTCAGCCAACAGGCCCAGGCGATCCTTGGCCTGACCGTTCAAGGCTAGCCCACTGATTTCTTCAAGTGTGTGCGAGTCCCAGAGATTGTGGATCAGGCAGTTCAACAAGGACCAGAGCAACAGGCCCACTGAGCGTAGTTGCCGGGCATGCTCGGAAAGACGTTTCTCTGCCGTTTGGAAGAGATAGCGGATGGGGAGGGGCAAGGACGCTACGACCAGCGGCAGGTTGGTGAAAATGAAGGACATGGCTTGAATGATGAGGGATGTGACAGCTGCAGGGAAGATTTATCAGCACGGTGTTAATCGTACATGTGTGGCGTTCGTAAATGCGGAAATAAAACTATTTGATTTGCTTACTCTTCAACGAAGCGTCTCCCTTCCCAGTCTCCTTTGCTCGTACTGGTACATAGTTCCAGCTTTTGGGCACTTTAGCCAAGACACTTTCCGGAACAATTTTCCAGGCTTCACTTTGCTCCTCTGTGGCATGCCAGTCTGTTACCATGGTAACCAGGTGAGCCAGAATGGTGTTGGTAGACTTGGTGACTATCAGCCTGATACGATCCACCACGACCGGCACTTTCTGAGTTGTGTCTGGCAAAAGAAGAAAATGAAATTATTTAAAGGCACGTGTGGCCGGTATATATATACACTACTGTTCAAAAGTTTGGGGTCACAAAATTGTTTGGGTGACCCCAAACCTTTGAACGGTAGTGTATATATTTATTTAGATAATTATTTATAGATTATATATATAATCTTCTGTGTAAAAAATCTTATAATATATATGTATACTTATATTCATAGATTATATATAATCTTATACAAATTTAAGATATAATTTATAATATTTAATTCATAATATTTTATTATAATAATATTTACACTACCGTTCAAAAGTTTGGGGTCGCCCAAACAATTTTGTGACCCCAAACTTTTGAACGATAGTGTACATAAATAAAATTAGAAAAAAATACAGACTATGAAGGTGCCTGGGTGGGTTTTCGCCGGGTACTCCGGCTTCCTCCCACATTTCAAAAACCTGCATCGTAGCACCAAAAATGAAATGCTGCTGCAGATTTGGAATATTTACAACCACTACAACTTCTATAACGATAGCTTTCTTCTTTCCTCTCTTGAAATTTAGCACAACCCCCCCCCCCCCCCCCCCCCCCGAAATTTGACGCCCGGGGTGAATTCCACCTTGGACTCATGCTATGCTGACATTACCACAAGTCTTGTGAGTCCATTGGGACAGTCCACTTTCTTATCATGTCACAACTTTACTTTTGACATAAATGTCAAATATAGGGATTAGATTGCTGATATATTCAGCTAAAATGTCTGTAGTAAAGCAAGTAATAACCGGCCCCATTCAGATGTTTTCAATCAATTTCATTGAAAGTCTTAGTACCCTCTCAAGGTGCCGTACAGTACGTCTTCCGTCGCTCTGCCCTTTCATATCCGGCTCGTAGTGATGGCCACCGCATGAAGTTGTATGGAGGCCATAAATTTCCCGTAGCTGCCGCCGTAGAAGCAAAGGCTACGGGACAGATAAAGTATGCTGGCGGTATTGGAAGCGCTGTGAAATCTTATGGGACGTCTAACAAATGTACGACCTCAGACCCACGGAAAAAGACTGGAGCGGAACACAAAATGATATAGCTGTTTGACGAGGCACTACGCCGAGGCAGGTGAGACCTCGACCTATTTTTTAAAGTCACTTGGTTTTGCCACTTTGCACCCAGCGTTATTGTATCGACCCGTGCATCGATTTGAAACCGCTCGCTACTACGACGCCTGATGTGTGATAGGAGTGGAGAAGTAGTGAAAGTTCTCTGTCTGATTTACGAACGTTCCCTTCCTGACTAGCTGCTATATGAAAGATTTGGTACGATGCAATAATTAAACTGACCAGCCTGTGGGAATAAATGATAGTTGGATGACATTGAGCAAATCTCTCAATCTGGTTTTAATTGCTTCCCTCTGTCAGACCGAAAATCTCCAAAAAGAAACAAATCACTCATTTTGGTTTCATATTAAAAATCATTTTCTACCTTGACAATTTTGAAGGGTAGTGTATATATTTATTTAGATAATTATTTATAGATTATGTATATAATCTTCTGTGTAAAAAATCTTATAATATATATGTATACTTATATTCATAGATTATATATAATCTTATACAAATATAAGATATCATTTATAATATTTAATTCATAATATTTTATTATAATAATATTTACACTACCGTTCAAAAGTTTGGGGTCACCCAAACAATTTTGTGACCCCAAACTTTTGAACGGTAGCGTATATTTATGATATATAATATACTTCAGATTAAAAATCATTTTCTATCTTGACAATGGCACATACATAATATCTAAATATTCCTAACAGACAGCAAAGCTTTAAAGTGTTTGACATTTAAAATGAGGCGGTCAAGTCTCGGCCTTCGGTGTCTTTTTATACGGGCTGGGGAGTAAAATGCAGCTTTGACGGAGAGCGCAGAACTACAGCGGGAGCCTTTGGAAATGACATATAGAAGCATTCACATGGCGATAATAAAGACAAGACCTTGTGGAAGAAAGTCATTCATTTGATTCAATGGCTGGAGGCTACTTTACCTGCCAGAGTGTAGAGATGTTGCCATACATGCAAAGTCTCCAGGTAGGGTTGAAGGATGTGAGTTAAGGCCTTGGGGGTGTCACTCAGCCAGGTACAAGTGTTGAAAAGCGCAACGACAAAGGCATCGCCGGCTTTGCGTTCCTCTGTGGGTATTTCTGGTTGGCTTTCCTGGCAAAAATCTGAAAAGTGAATAAGGAGAGGAGAAAATAAAGGGAGATTAATAATCCATTGAAAATCAATTGACTCAAAGACATTATTCTCTTTTTTTTTTTATTCTGGAAAGACGATATAAAGACTCTAAGATACAATATAAAATACAAATGAAATTGTTTTATACTGTTGGTAATTAACAGGCAACCAAAGAAAATATTAAACACATTTTGTAGTTCAAACACAACGTAAACATAGCATAGATGACGACGATTAAAAATGACAACGATAAAAACGACCGTTTGTTTTATTCAATTCATATTTTTAAAGGAAAAATATCCAGAAAAAAAACAGCTCATTGTAGCAGGGGGTTTATCGCTACACATCATCCAGATCATTTCAATTTTGTTTTCCTTCCACGAGACAATAAAAAACATTGCAAAATGTCAAGGCTCACTCCGACATGTGTTAACAGAATGGACGAACAAAAGGTAGCGTGGATTAGAAAGGGAAGGGGAAAAACTCACATCTGTGTTCGATGGTTGTGTGGGTACAAAAAAAAAAAGAGAAGCAGATTTCAAAGCCCCCCGGCTGTGGGATATACAGCACATGGAGACGGGAAGTGAAAGGGAAGAGGTTTTGACAGGGTGTCCTTCTGGGCTAGCTGTCGAAGCACCAGGCTGACGGAGGTGTGTGTCCATGTCTATACGCGCTGCCGATATCGTGTGTGTGTGTGTGTGCTAAGTTGACAGGGGTTGCTGAGCAGAGGCCCGTTGCTCCAGAGGTGGCAGATATCCAGCGGTCTGTCAGAGTTGACAGCTATTTGAATAGCTGCCGTCGGGAGATTGCACATCAAAAAGTAAAGCGCTGCAATTAGTTGAATACTGGTGAAGTTTTGATTTCAAATGATAGGCGGCCATTCATTTCTATCACACGGGTCCTTATTAGGGTCAAGGGTGAGCTGGAGTGCGTGGTGGTTGACACCAAACAATGTTGCTATGGTTACGGTGAACACGTAATGTGGCTTACCGTATTTTCCGGACTATAAGGCGCACCTAAAAAACTAAAATTTTCTCAAAAGTCGACAGTGCGCCTTATAGTCCGGTACGCCTTATATATGGACCAAATTCCTAAATTGAAACTGGCCCGAAGCATTGTGTCATGAAATCAATCATAAGTGGCCCGCTGAAGACTATGAATCATGAATCAAAAAGACTATGGATTATTATTTTGTGATTATAAAGTCATTTGTTACGTCTGAAGTTGAAATAAAAAAGATAAAATGGAGAATGATTTGATATGGATTAAAAATCTGACATGATGCATTCATGGTGCGCCTTATAGTCCGGTGCGCCTTATATAAGGACAAAGTTTTAAAATGGGCCATTCATTGAAGGTGCGCCTTATAGTCCGGTGCGCCTTATAGTCCGGAAAATACGGTACTTTGGACGAATTTGAAATGATTTTGACGAAAATGTAACACTTTTGGTCCCGTGCATGCTCATCACCACGAAAGATCCAAATGAGAAACGATTTCTTCTCTGCGATGTCACTCACTCGTTCCCCTCTCTTGCACAATCATACATCGAGCACACTTCTTAAGTGTTGAACCGAGCCGACCTATAATCAGTCTATGAGGTGGTTTGTGCCACTATCTTGTTCTGTGTCCTGTCTGGTAATTGGTCCTCAAGGAGAAAACGTTCCGGGTATCAGTCTTGTGACCGTGACGGTCCGTGGAAACGGGGTTGAGAACAAAGCGGGTTCTCTGATGATGGCACAGCAGATCATTTTCGGGGGAAAGTTTTGATTTAATTGTATTGTATTATATTTATTTGATTTAATTACACTTTAAATTATTTTTTAAATACAAAAGTTATTTCATTTTATTTTATTTATTTGATTACATTTTAAATTAAGTTATTTCATTTTATTTTAGTTGAGAACAAAGCGGGTTCTCTGATGATGGCACAGCAGATCATTTTCGGGGGAAAGTTTTAATTTAATTGTATTGTATTATATTTATTTGATTTAATTACACTTTAAATTATTTTTTAAATACAAAAGTTATTTCATTTTATTTTATTACATTTTAAATGAAGTTATTTCATTTTATTTTATTTATTCGACTTGTCACCGGGGAGTTTCCTATTCCGTCTTGAAGCAGGTAAAAGCAGTGCTTATTGCGAATTGCAGTAACGGAAAAAATGAATAGCATGAATACAAGCAGTTACTCAAACATGTGTCCCCCATACAAAAAAAATAAATTGGACTTTTCAAGAAACAAACTGAATACAAGTGTCAAGAGAGCACACAATGAAGAAGCTGACAGGGTGTGTTGACCTAACACTTGGATGACACCTTCTGCTGATTTGTCTCCAATTTGTATCCCCACACAAAGCTACGGCAGATGCTTACGAGAGTGCAAGCTTTCAGTCAAGGCGCCGTCTTCCCGCTTCTCGCTTAATTAGCCCGTCACTGCGATAACATGCAAGAGTCAGCGCTTCTCGCGTTGATATACGGCGCCGAGGCGTCCCGGCGCCTCGGAGCCAGAACTCTCCGGTCGGCCCGGAGAACGGCGCGGCGAGAGTTGTTATTAATGAGGTCGCGATAATGGGAATTAATGTGCGAGCGCACAACAGTCTTTAAAGGTTAGACTGTTGCCGGTACAAAGGGAGAGGAGGAGGAATGCAAAATCTTTAAAGGTCAGCATATGTGCACTGCTTGGGTCTGTTGAGTGTTTATTACTGCACTCTATTGATTTAGTGGCGCTGATGACCGAGGTGAGGATGATGATGATGATGATGATGATAATGATGACCTAATAAAATGAGAGGGAGATCGTTTCATGTCGGTAAAAGTTAAGAGCTTCGTTACGGAGTTAGGTAACATGCACCAAATAATTTATATTCTGTTGAGAAAAATGAATATGGAGGCGGGGGAGATGAAAGAATCTTAAATCTTATTTTAAAGCATATTGTTTCAAAAGTTTTGTGTGCACAGCAATATCTGTAAAAGGTCACGTCGGACATGACTTACAAGAGTTTTGCAGGAGCGTACGGGGCAGGTGACAGTCTCTGTGAAGTAGCATTCGCAGCAGCAACCTGGGATTGCTTCCGGGGTCAGAGGTCAGCAGCCGGAGCTGACATTCAGAGGCTTCCTGGCCCACAAGGCCGTCTCTGAGAGCGGAGGGATGGAAAAACAAGTTGACAGTTCTGCAGTGTCAGGTAAGAGACAACAAAGGAGGGAATATGCTTCAATATGGTGGATGAGACAGACACAAATCAAATATGTGCTTGAATGGAAGAATGTCGTTTCATAGCTTCATATAGACCAGGCGGCCATTGTATGTGAAATTAGATCCCTCCGAGTTACAATAGAAGACGTGCTTGAATGACCAATTTATAGGTCGCTCAATTATTCCATTTTTTTTTTTCTACTACCTTAAGTAATTGACTGGAAGGCTTTTTACTTTTGTGATATTTTAAAGTAACACTATTCATTAACTTTAAATCATGAACTATTTTTTATTTTTTTTTATAATACGTGATAGATTCCCATTATTTTCTCCGAGAAAAAGTTGCACCCAAAGTTCTGAACCCAATTGCTTTCAACTTTCAAGGCACCGCTGTGATTGAAATCCCCGCAACAAGGTTAACATCCTTCAGTGTCCCTCTGTCGACTCAGCAAATGTCTTCACTCTCGCTCGTATTCA
Source organism: Syngnathus typhle (assembly GCF_033458585.1). Taxonomy (NCBI): domain Eukaryota; kingdom Metazoa; phylum Chordata; class Actinopteri; order Syngnathiformes; family Syngnathidae; genus Syngnathus; species Syngnathus typhle. Next base: position 19,206,084 of record NC_083742.1, read on the forward strand.
CAATGTGCACCGGGAAGGAATTAGCTCTAATCGTGGCCGGCTAAAAGCAAATTAACATTTGGGAGACAGCCAAATACATGAATATACACCCCCCCCCCCCTCCTACATCTTTTGTATAACCAAGAGGCTGCAGCCAGCTGTGGGTAATGAGCCGTATCCTCGGCGTGTGCAAACGTGCATGCGTGTGTGTGTATGCGTGCTAGTGCGAGGACACGTGTGTGAATGTGCGCGCGCCGGCATGCTACTTTATACATCTCAATAAAACCTAATGGAAGGCATGGACGGAGTTTGTCTGAGGCGCAAGGAGGCGGGGAGGCTTCACGGGGGGACGTCTACACAGAAATTAAGCATTCTATTTGAGAGGGGGAAAGCTACCCCGCTGCTTGACGGAGGCAAACTATGCCTCCGTCTGACAGAGCAATTTATGATGTCGGTGCGGCCGCAAAGCCAGAAGAAATCCTCTTTTAACCGCACTGATAAATCTAGTCGGATTGTGGAACCACATGCACACGCACAGGCTTAGAGTGAATGAGAGAGACGGACAGATGGACAGGAGGTGTTGCCAAAGTTAGCAAGACATTGGAACACTAGCTGTGCAGCAAAACAAGTAGACAGACACTATATCAATATTTTGTTTTTTATCCTTGATGAAAAAACACCTTGGATGACTGAAAGTGTTGAGTCAAAGTATTTGTGAAGTTCCTTTTACTTGTGTCTGCATGACCCTATCGTACTGGCCACTCGCACATTTCTGAGAGGCATCGCAACGAAATGGCTCAGTTTTGCTCCTCTTATTTATTGTGTTATTTGTTTATTATTTATTCATCACTCATATTATTTATTTATTGTTTGTGCTTTCTTGTTTTTGTTTTGTGTCGTCTACTTGTATGTCTATCGTGTACTATGTCTCGTCACCGTGGGATAGAGGAAACGGAATTTTGGTTTCTTTGTGTGTCTTGACATATGAAGGGATTGACAATAAAGCAGACTTTGACTTTGAATTAATCATAATACAAAAATGTTTAATATTTTGTATTTAATCCTATTATTGTGATGCTTTTTTTTTTTTTAAAGAACAGTATTTTAGAGTGCGATTTAACTAAGTTTTTTGTTAGGTTGTTTTGATGAGGCTGGAAAGAATTTGTGTTTTGAGTTTCGAGTGCGGTCCAAAAAAGAATTAAACTTTCACTACCGCACTTTGTTTAAAGCATGTCGGTCTGGATGGTTTGTTCATGCGCTTTGTGATTTTATTATCGTTTCATTTAATAATCATTACAGTGTTTTTCTTTATTTTATGGGCTAAGGTAATATTTGGCCTCCGAGTCCCGATCCAGTATGTTGTAGGTCTGGCTTCGAGCCACCACCAGGCCCCACTGGCGCTGTTGCATGCAAAGCAAAGAGGTGGGAGCAAAAAAAAATAAAGAGGTCGTAAAAGTAAACTAATTCCCGCTCGCCAGTACATTGGAGCACAAGTGCGGGGGTTCGTTTGATTTGTGCGCCATCAGCGAGCAGTGACATCACCTCTGGCTGTGAGGGAGATTACAGGGGAGGAGGGGGGAGGGGGGGAGTCAAGGGTGAGTGATTGACTGCACCTCGGAGGTCACACAAGTAACCAGACACACGTGTAGGTATGATCACATGTACACATACAAGAAAGCGGGCTCGTGAATTGTTCTTGTTGGATTACGATTGATCACGGCGTTGCATCCAATACATACTGTATGACTTGTTCTGTGTAGATGTTTGGTTCCAGAGCATTCAGCCAATGGAGCACAGGCTTGTTCGACTGCTGCGACTCATCGTTATCCGTAAATGTTCTGGAAAAGACAGAGTTCGAACATTAACAACATCGTTTCGACAGCTAACGTTTAGCGACGCGCAAACCTGTGCAACAACGTCAGCGGCGCCGTGCCGATGACGAGGACCGTCAGGAGCTGTTCGCACAAGCTATGGATCTGGTAGGGCCAGTCGGATCCACCCGCTATTATGGTGACCGCCGATGACGGGTCGCGGCGGAGCAAGGACTCGGGACTTTTGCACACGCTCCACAATAGATGCTCCACGAACAGCAGCACTGCTGTGATGTCACATCTTGTACACGAGGAAAGGAATGTGTGAAGGACGGTCCAGATATATCATTCTGTCTGGAAGTACCTTATCTGCAGGTGTCTCTTATACGAAGGTCGGGCCCTGGCGTATCTCTTCACCAGCACCTGTAGTGTTTCCGACAGAACCTGTCCCAGCAACTCTTTGGCTAACTGCGGCGGGAGGACGGCCCACAGATCACTACGGAGACCACACAGGAAGTAGAACCACATCTGCACTGAGAAGGAACAGCGTTCACCCTGTGGGAGGTAAAAGGAGGTTACGAGATGAAGCTATGTTGTCAAAATCTTCACGGACAGTGAGTGACACACACAAAAAAAACAAAAAGGAAGAGTGAGAGAAAGCAGAAGAAAGTTGAACGTCTCAGTGGTGGGGCCACCTGGTTTCTTGTCCCATTGGGGCTTTAGTCCAGAACTGGAGAACACATTACACTCATGTGTTGGAAGGGGGGTGTTGAAACCTTCTCTGAGAGCAAGGCCAAAGAGGAGACTCCTCATCTTTATGGTCCAACAATAAGCCATTGTATCACACATGGCTCACCCTCCTGACAAAGTGTCCAAAGCGCTCCTCACGTTAGTACCTTGCTCACTTCATCCATCTCATATTTGACGTCGTCTCTTTTTTTTCCCTCCCATTTAGGGATCTGCGTTTGATGGGAGCGTGACCGAACTCAACGTCCGGGATTAAGCGGCCATCCTATGCCTGTGGACTTGAGAGAACAAATCCAGACGCCAGGATCCAAAAGCATATGTGAACGTCGATGTAGAAGTTTTGCATTCTGGCTCCACTTACAACCCCCCCCCCCCGCCTGGTATTTTTCTGTACACATGCTGTTAATATATCACATGAAATATTTTCTCGCCGATCATTCATCCACATGTCGATAACTTTCTCTAGGACGAGAAAAAAGTGTGGGAGTTGGAGAAAGAGCCAAGGCACGGAGAGAGAAATTTGATGCATCCATCTTCGCACACACACACACATGGCCTCATCTGCACAAATAAGCGCAGGCGTGCTTGAACAAAAGCGCACACCTGCGCACAGCAGGTCTGCCCGACACCGTTGACCCGGCCGGGAACAAAGAGGCAAAAGCAGCGTATGGAAGCAAAGAGGCCAGCCAGCTCTCCGTTGGTTTGAGGGCATGAAGGTAGGAGGCCAAGTCACAGGGGCCCTTTTGCTACTTTCCAGACAGTCCCACTGTAGACTGCAGACTTCAGACAGCTGAGCCCCCGGAGCCCCTGGGGTAGCATGGAAGCCACAGATGTTCTCAGGAAGTTCATAGTAGGAGGTTCGCTCAGAAAAGGGGAGCCGGGAATGAACGGGAAAATGAAAAGAAGACGCGGGAAAGCTCCAGAGGGTTCCGAAAATCCTACGAGTCGCACGGCAACGTACACACGACTTTACTTTTAACATTGATATGAATAAAAGAAAGAGTGGAACATAAAGTTACAAAAGAAAAAACATTTTTTTCTGTTTTAATGTAAGACGGGTACCGTAATTTTCGGACTATAAATCGCGGTTTTTTTCATAGTTTGGGTGGGGGGGGGGCGACTTATACTCAGGAGCGACTTATATGCATATATATGTTTTTTTTCACTTTTTGGGGCATTTTATGGCTGGTGCAACTTATACTCCGGTGCGACTTATAGTCCGAAAATTACGGTAAATATAAATTCAGCTTCAAACATTTTGCAATTTTATTTCGCTTTTTTTTTTTGCAGCATCCTTTAAATTGGAACTTGCCAGATTCCGAATGAGGCCAAACAATAAATAAATCTTAAATAATTTGTATACTACTCGCAAATGTATTTGAACGTACTTTTTTAAGAATTGTTGACTATTTTGCACACTTTACTTTCATCTCCAAACATTCAATTACAGTTTCTTAAATGACCATTTTTGCATCGTGTATTTTTCCTGTGTTGAGTTCACCTCATAAAACGGTTTGGGGTCAGCCCAGTGGTGGCTCTCGGCATCCTGAAGCACACAGGTGGAACAAACTTGAAGACAATAGCTGCTCAGTTGGTCCTTCAAGGCCTCAACGCTTTGCTGGTACTTCTGGACAGGCAGCAAACTCAAGTGGCTGGGGTAGAAAGGAATAGACACTCGTGTAAACTGCGGCACTTGAACAATCGTGAAAAACCCGATTTATTCTTAAAGTTCACTCGGACAGATTGTCTCCTTTAAATCTGCCTGCCTTGATACTTTCCAGAAAGAGGTGAGAGTTTAACGGCTAGGGGGGGGGGGGTGCAGGAAGCTTGGAAAAAGGGAACGACTGGCGAGGAGAGGAAAAGTATTTTACGACCCAGAAGGGGAACAGGCCAAGTGTCGGAGGAGGGGTGTACGGGGCCAGAGGTGGAAAAACAAGAGCGTGGAGGGCAAGCATGATGCCTTTGGAGGGGATATATGGAGGGCGGAGGTTAAGGGGCTATTATGAGGCATAAAAAGTCACCAGATGTAGACGCAATATGGCCGTCATTACCACTTGTCACTCATTTTCTTTCAAACCCCGCAGCAGATGCACGCCCACTTACACTTTGGCTAAAGTAGAAGTCGAGTCCTTCAGCCGCGCGTGGTAGCGTTCCAATCGATGGAGTACGTAAATGCAAGTGGCCAACAGAGCAGGCAGGTTCTTGAGTGGGAGAGAGGACGGGACTTCCAGGGCTCTCCGCTCTAAACGTTCCAGCACGGCTAACGCTGCCCGGCTGCAGGCCTCCACGAAGCTTGATGGAACCTCCAGGAGAGAGCTGTCCTTGCAGGCGGTTGCTAGCGGTAGCAAGGCATCCAGCTCGTCCACCACTGGAATACAAAACTGAAGGGAAAGGGAAGGCAATGACACTTAAACTACAAAAATTTGGGGGAGCAAAGGAAAAAAGAAGATAAAAAGCTGCATTTCGAGGAGATTGCTATCTTCGGGTGTACTTAAAAGCACTTTTACAATTGCACTCACTGCAAGGACGCTTGAGTTGAAGAGATGGAACGTCAAAGTCACAAATGAAAGAATGTGACCATCTACTTTTCAGCCTGGCGTTACAAAAACAATTAAGTGCATGTAAACAAAGGAGGTAGAACGGATTAGTCGGGTCTTTTTTCACTTAGGTTTACAATATATTATTGAAATGGATCAAGGGATCCTCAATAAAAAATAAAATCCTGCTATTCACTGAGAAAAAAGGAAATGTTTGAAACAACTATTTGCCAAATGAAGACATATCTTCCTTTTTTCTTTTTTTTTTTAGCTATCACGCAATACTCTCTTTTATTGCAGGGAATTAAATATGACCTAATGTGCTTCCTTTTGCTATTAGCAGGCAAATTCCAAGGAGCCACAAAGAAAAGAAGTCAGATTATGAATTTGTTCTAAAGAGGCCCAAACTCTCCAAAGAAAAGTGAGATTATTTTTTGGGGGCGGAGTCCTTTTTGCAAAAATACAGTGAATGTTATAATAATTCCAAAACTCAAGGTGATTTGCATGGTTTGAGCCTTGAAATGTTTATTAATTATAAATTCATTATTTATGAACCGGTTTACCATCGCAACCAGACCGGTCCCGTCCGTCTGTGTTTTGGAATGCAAATGCATGCATGTACAACCTTTGTCCTGAACATCTCGAATCTATAAAACGTTGACCTACATGTAATGAAGTTGCCCGGACAAATTTTGACACGCGCAACGAGAGCCGTTCCAATTTTTCTGGCATACCTTAGCTACCACGCTCGGAGTGTCTCTCGGTGAGTAGTCGTCATCGGTGACATTTATGTCGCCGTCGTGGTTGCTCCTGCGTCCACTTAAACTTTCCAGCGGGACTGAGTAGTGAGGCAAGGAATGAAGGGCTTCCTCCTGCTGAAGACTCTTGCTACAAACATCATCCAGCACCACTTTGACACAGTGAGCCATATGAGGGACCAGTCCGCTAAAGGCTGACCTCCAATCAAACTCCAGAACCTTCAAAAGAGCAAAATAGATCAATCTGCCATCCTCCCGCTTCCGAGTAGTTTTAGTGATGAGTCGTTTTAGGTTCTAAGGAGAACGTAGCTCACCTCTGATGTGTGAATTGTCGGTGTTGTGAATGTCCTGCTTAATCCTGTCATATCTGACTCCTCTTTAGCCTTTTTCAAGATGCCTATATGGAATAAAAATGAAAAAAAAAAAGTCAGAGTCCATAGGATAAAAAAGTCTGTGCCCTACTAATGATCTACTGCATGATCATTATGACTTATTCCCATGGTGGAACATGAAAGCGACTGTAATTCTGTATTTTCAAAATTCTCTGCTGTTGACCTACTAGTCAAAATAAGATGTGGTAACCAGAGAGTATCAGTGAACAGGAGGAGGAGGGGAGGGGGTGGGGGACAGGTGGTAAAGGCTAATGGTGATGCCGTTACAAGTCTAATTTTCGGGGTTTAGAAACCAATTCAACCCAGATGGCATAAACTGCAGTCTGGAAGGGGTAATTCCGGGAGGGGATATTATGGGGATGGGAGGGGGGGGGGGGGGGGTGGGGGTGAGACAAGAGTACAAGATGCTGGGTTGGGTTGCAATTAAAAAGCATGCACATCAAGGCCAGAGTATCCTAATCAGTAGGCAAAAGAGTGAGACCCCAGGCGAGGCAATTTAAGCGAACACGAGTGCACGGAACGGAAGAAGGAGGAAGCAGCCAGCACATCACTTTTTGACCTTTAAGCCCGTTTAATGAATTTCTGGTAATTAAGCCATTTGATTGCCTGGAATTAATGACTTGGATAACTGGCCTTTAAAGGCTGTTTACCTCTCAGTAAATTGAGCCTTTCTGCAAGTCTTGTTTTTATAAATGTAACCTTTATGGAAATTATGACACGCACCAAAAAGCTCTCCGTTATTCCTATGATCAACTGAGGAAGGATAATAAAGGGGAAAGTTGAAGCGAAAGTAAATTCTTTCTCGACAGCTAGAACGGCACTCGGTAGAGCCCGGACCTCTGCCAAGGCTGATGAATAAACTTGCTCCAGCTTTAATGTCAATAATAGGGAGAGTCGTTTTACACTTATACGGCTATAAATAAAAAGAACCGAGTCTTATTGTGGTCGATAATGTTCTGCTCCGATTCTGTAGGGGTCCGATCATGTTCATTCATGCTGGTTGTAATGAGCCGGACAAATGAGAAAGATATTATTTGGAGGGGGAAGAAAAATGTTTTTTTTTATGACTGACTTCTTTTTCAAAATGTAGGATTAACTTTTGAATTGAAAATATATTGTTGGTATCAATATTAAGTCATTAAATGCAGATAATTAGAATCGCAACATTACGAGTTATTTCATTTTCTTTTTCGTTGGCAGGTGGATATGGGTCCTATTGTGCTGCCACTTTAAATTAAATGTCAAATGTTTTGAGGAACACTGTTTTTTTTATGACTGACTTCTTTTCAAAATGTAGGATTAACTTTTGAATTGAAAATATATTGTTGGTATCAATATTAACTCATTAAATGCAGATAATTAGAATCGAAACATTACGAGTTATTTCATTTTCTTTTTCGTGGGCAGGTGGATATGGGTCCTATTGTGCTGCCACTTTAAATTAAATGTCAAATGTTTTGAGGAACACTATTGAGCTAAAACTGCTAGCAGAGGGGAGCGGGGAACCATTTTAGTCTGAAAATGGGGGGAGGTCTTTATCGTCATGGCTACGTGCAACAGAAATGTTTTTATAAAATGGCGGCATTTCCACACTTGTGATCAGTGGCTGACATTGAACCAGTTCACCACATTTCCTTCCTCAATATGCAGACTTTTCCTCTTATCCTAAACGATATGCAACGTTACCTTTGACACTGGGAGCCTCCCCAGTGCAATTAAGGAAAATCACGTTGTTGACCATCTCTTTGACGTCGCTCTCATAGGCCAGCAGCGAGCAGGCCAGCCGGGTTAAGGCCTTCAACTGGTGGGCGGTCAGACTGAAACTCCGACTTTTCGCCGGAACTTCCATGGGCGCTGCGGAGAGAACGAAATGTGAGTGACACAGATACGGAGAAGTTGAGAGCCGCGCTAAAGTTTACAGTTCAGTCAAGAATAAACAATTTCATGAAAGTAGGTTTCTGACATGCGCTCATCAGAAAACACCCACAACCCGCAGCCTCGCCTAGCACGACACCTCTTATAAATATCGACCCATTCATGTTTTCCCAATGCACCGCGTAAACAAAGAGACAGTGAGAATATGCAAAACTCCGCACCCCCTCCAAGTCACACGTGCGCATCCATCTCTCTCGGTACAAAACTTTTTTTTCCCCCCTAACCCGAAAATGACCCCTTTTGGCAAATATGGATTTCCCATTTCGGAGGCTGCCAAACACATCACCCGGGGGATGTTCCGCATTAAGCGGGGAGAATGGGTGGCGGGGAAATGTGTTGCCATACTCCCGACACATGCACAAATACTTTGTGTTTGCCTAAATGAGCTCCGTTGCAAAGGCATGTGGGACTGGAGGAGCTCGGCGTTCGCCTCGACTCGCAAACATGCTGTGATGATTGAGAGGAAGGGGGCGATAATTGTGACATCGTAGCCCCTGGATTTTAATGTCATTTTGCCATATTGTTGTACAAAATCTGACAACACAGCGTCCCCAGGGAATGGTCTCTTAATCACGTTTGAGGTTTGACCCCGCTCTCCATGTCTGGGTGATTATGAGATTATGTTTGTGGGCACACTGTGTAAAGCTGGTCATTTTGAATAACTTCATTTAGAGAGGACACTTTGGCACACATTTGCACATGTCACTCTTGGATTATAATTGCCATACTGGAACCAGACTGTGGCCGCCATGGAATGTGACCTGACCTCGAGATTGTTGCCGTTTCTGCAAATTGTTAGCGTACATATCTATTTATGCGCACGTGTGTGTGCAGGCATGTACGAAATGGCGCGTGAATACCGGGAAGATTATTTGGTGCGTACGTGCAATTAAACTGCATGAGCCCGCCGCTCGGCAACTCTTCCGTAATGGGGTCCGGTGGGACAATGCCGGGTGACCCCGGCTGACACTCACGAGGCGCCATCTCGTGTCTATTTGCGAAGACACCGACGCGACGCCTCGGAGCTTCGGTGTAAACGCTCCAAAATGGATGAGGCGGGGACACGTTGCGGATCGAGCGGTCGGATTCTCCGAAATGACGTCCCAAGCCCGACCGCTAATCAGAGCGTCGCGTCTTTTTCAACCACCACTGCTGGTCATCACCTTTTCTAGGGCATCATTTTGGTTGGCGTCCATTTAGCATCCTCACATAATACTCCACTTGGCCATGACCTTGATGTTGAACAAGGCCCCCTTTCCCCTCCCTCCTCTCCTCCAGCTGTATCAGTATTTATTGTTGTCTTGCCAGCCAAATCGCCCTACAGCCATAGCCGTCTCGTACAGCGCCATCTAAAGCTCATTATACCTTTGTCACAACAGTGAGGGCAAATGGAAGCTCTCAAAGCAGCTTGATGGAGAGGGTGTGCTTAAAAGCACCCAGGTGTGTCATACGACACGGCGAGTCGCCCAACGATTCGGGGCACGGAGGGTTCAGCCAAAGGTCAGGGCGGCAACAATCGATGAGGGACGGCCGGTGCTGAAAGCCGGCAAAAAAAAAAATATCTTGAAATAAAACAGATCATCCGTACCATGTGATGATGTCCTTCCAGACAAAAATCAATGTTAGCTCATATTATCCGATAGATCACGACGGAAGCTGACGTCTAATCGTCAGTATGTGCTGAGGTGAGAGCGTGTGTGCGCTTTGTAGCTTTTAACAATGACGACGGTGTAACGCAAACGGAACAAACAAACAAACAGAGCAGGTATTTTTGGCCAGCCATCAGTCTTCCTCCCGTCTGCTTCTCCTGTGGGTTTCCGTTGCTAGCTCCATAGCATGCACCACGGGCACACACTATCACACAAACACACAAACTGCTCTTGACTGGCAGCGAGCACAGACGGAATGGAGAGAGAGAGAGTGTGAGGCAGGTGGCGGAAAGACGGAGGGAAGGAGAGAAGCAGGGAAGAAGGGAATCCCCCGAGCAGTTGTTATTGATTCCGGTGTTTACGGGCGAATAGTTTAATGCCGTTTACAAAACAGAGCAGATGCAACCGGTGAGCAAAAAGGTAAACAATTGCTGTGTGGCGGGCCGCCAAATCCCCAGACTGATGTATTAAACTCACGATGAAGAGCATTTCCCCTTTGGCTGCACTTATTGCCACTTCATTTCCTCTTAGCTCACAACACACTCTCCTCCTTGGCGTCGCTCTCCATCCCCGCATCCCTCTTTTCGCTCCCGTTTATCCGAGGGGGGAGAAAGGGAGGCGGGTGTGCTTTTTTTTGCCGTCTGCTGATTTTCTGTCCTGCTCTGACCCAGGAGGCCCGGTTGTTCCTAACACAGCCATTAGTAAGGGAATTGAGAGTGTCTGACATGGCCGAAAACCAATTATGAGACACTTTCAACCAAATGATACCCAAGTCTTTGGGGAATGGGCAATCGTGCAATAATTTGGCCACTGATTTAATTTCGCTCCGGCTATAGCGTCTCACTATTTTTTTTTGCTTTCTCCCATTCTGCCTTTTGGATGTGTAAATCGGACCACCGGGACTTTGGTGTGAAGCCCCGCTCTTACCCGCTAGCTTTTATATATCCAGCACATTGGGCAAATGGGCGTGTGACGCAAACACTTTACAGGTGATTTCTGGGGCAGGTTTAGCCACGGTGTCGTTCAATGAGGCAGAAGAACCTCAAAAGGCCAGTGAATTTTATCCCATCATGCACAATAAAAGGTCAAGGTGCATTACGTACGATATAAATTCCTTCACAGATGCAAGCCGTACTGCAAATAAATTGATAACCCAAGGTTTTGGTGTATATTTGATAGGGATGCACCGAAATAAAAATTCTTGGCCGAAACCGAAAAACAAAAATGAGGAAACCAAGGCCGAAAACCGAAAACACCGAAAGAAATGATTGTCAGTTATTAGAACCACAGCATTTATGGATTTATTTATATTATATATTATATTATATTAATATTATCTTTATAATATTAATATTATTATCTTATATTATATTATTTATATTTATTTATATATTTATATTTTATTTATATAGCATTTATTTTCAGCATTGCATGTTTTGCAAATCGCTATCCGTGGGTCTTTCTCTAAGATAGTGAAATCAGTCCTCACCGCAGCCATGCTGGCTCTTATCCCGTTTTCCCGCGTGCTGGCTGCGCTGTTTGCTCACGTCATCACAAGTTTCGGCCGTGTTGTTTCGGTGATTTAGGTCTTTGGGCCAAAAACCGAAAATGCACTTTTGGGTCATTTTCGGCCGAAGGTTTTCGGTGGCCGGATTTTCGGTGCATCCCTAATATTTGATGGATACACTCAAATAAAGTCCAACCTTCCAAATTGAAGCTGCTCGTGTTCACTCCCACAACGGCGCACATGCGTGTTATGGCTGAGTTCCATTGGATAGGATATTGGAAGACTAAAAGTGGCTACAAAAACCATGTTTGGCTTTTGGCACCTTTGTGGGGTCCTGCTGAGTAGCCAACCTTGCGCAATCATATTACAAGCGGAGGTGTTTGAATACGACGCGGCCCGCTAGGCCCTGTGACAGCCGCGCTCCTCTCTGTCAGTTTCGGCCCACTGCTCGCTCAGACAGCCTTATTATGGGAGGCGTCCTACTGTGATTCCCAAATAAGGATGCTGACACATAAAGCCCCGGTGGTCCGTCCTTGGGGCTCTGGCCACCGAGGCCGCAGCAGGGAGCTACCTGTCCTTCAAAGAAGGGGACAATATTTGATATTTATATTAAGTGGCCATGTGTGTGTTTGGGGGGGGGATTGTTATAATGGTTTAGAGTGACAGGGGAATATTTGTGAATGACTTTTTTTCCCCTGCCCTTGTTTCTCTTTGTGGTGAGATGGGATCGTCAATGACTCCTACTCGACTTAAGCAAGCAGGAGGATTTGCACTTTTTCGCTAGAGGAGCATTTTATTTAAAAGCAGTCGCTTCGTGCCCTTGCTTGCGTTATTATTTTCAAGTCTTCCGCGCGCCTCTTTATCACAACGTGCGGGCCGCTCTTGATAAGCGAGTCATTTTTGTCATTGCTCTCTCAATAGACCGAGGAAAGTGCTCATATCCTTGAGGGTTTTCAAAAGTAATGCAGAAAAGCCCATTGTGACCACACGGAGTGCAAAAAAATAAACGGCAGACATAATACAGGTTGAGAAAGATCATTTTCTTTGATTTCAATCAACTTTGCAGAACCGGCCTACCAGGATAGACAAACATCTAGAAAGCGCACACACGCGTAGAATTCGCCCTCCGTCAACACAAGCGCCATCCTTTTCCTCGCCCGTAATTACACGGCAGGATGCGGTCGCACGTTCCCCCTCGGCTGACAGTGTGTATAAACTCGGGCAGAGATATGATCGAGTGAGGAGCTGCTCTTATTAAATATTAACAAACGCCATTCCCGAGTAGCCTGAATCCCCGCAAGCAGCAGGCAGCGACTCCGCCGAGGTTCCTCACGTCACGACGCAACCTCTTTCCCCGCTGAATAGGCTGCTGAGAAAGAGTTCAAAGAGGGACAAAGGGCAAGGCAGGTGGGGGACGATATGCTGGGGATGAATGCGCTCGTCGTGCAGGTTCAAACTCCATTGGGTTTTTTTTCTATAGGGAGCTGCCGACATCGTCATGCGGGGAAATTAGTGAATTCAAATCAGCGCTATCAAAATGGGGTTGGAAAGCGAATTTTAAAAGTTGCTCTTCTCCCCCAGTGGACCATTGTTAAGGAATAAATGAGATGTGTGCATGAAGAGAGGTTGCACAGAAAATGTTTGATGTTCATGCATAGTGGAATGCCAATTGGGAATTGAAGGACTATATATTTTTTAAAGATATAAAATGGTTTTCAATTGGGCAATTTTCTAAATAAGCCAACACAGCAAGAAGCTGCTGGATGCCTACATGCACTTATACTTGTCCGCCTATATAATCAAATTTTGTCCAGAGACACCATAAATAGCTTTTGAGCATGCCACTGCTCTCAGGGATGGACAAATAAAGTCATTTTATTTATCCCTTTGGACAGGAAAATCTATGATCACATTTGATTTATTTTGTATCGTGTCATTTAAGTCCTCATTCTTATATCTACAGTATGAATACTATTTTTAAGAATTATTTTCTATACTTCATTCTTTAAAAGTGATATAATAAAGAAAGCCGGTCAAAAAAAATGGACATTTCCAAAGTCCAATGATAAATTACAGTGTATTATTATTATTATTTTATTTTATTTGACTTTATTTTTCTAAACCTGATGTGCTAGAGAAGATAGATTCAGAATCAGAGCAAAAAACATTAGGAACATTTTCTTTGCATCTCAAATTCAGTCAAATATTAACCTTGCACACATTTTGTTGAATCAAAACTGAAAATTTAACACACAAACAAAGAGAACAAAATAGACTAACTCCGGACATATTTATTCTAAATATCACTGCAGAATATGGACGATTTCCATTTTTCTACTCATGAAAGGGCATAGGCAGACTCGGGGAAGTGTGCAAGCAAAACTTAAAGCCCGAGCAGCCCGTCTTCACATCTGTCTCGGTACCGTGTCAGCGTCTGCCTTTGAGGCAGTCGGGTTAAAAAGAGATGGCAGATCTTGCTGTTGAATGCTATTAAATGCTTGGGTGGTTTGACAGTGGCTGATGCTACAGACAACGCCGCTCCCTCGGGAAGAGCGCAAGAGTCTCCCGGGCATGGCTTCTTATCAAAATATACCTAGCGCCTGCCTCCCCCGGCAGGAACCGACAATAACGCAGCAGGGGGAGGACAATGGGATCTAAAGAGTCACCGGATGCTTATGAAAATAGAATCATTTTGGGTTACCTTCGCCGTAATTGTCTTGACAATTATGGGCGTAGCATACAGAATAAACAAGTAAAGTGTGAAAGCAGATTATGCATTGCTGTTCTCAACTGGGGCTCAATAAGATCCACGGGCGTTTGGGTGGTGATCATGGGGTATCGGGATTTTTTTGGGGGGAGGGCGGGGTGATTACACAAAATGTAATCCCAGCTGTAGCCCTCAAAGCTACGTCGCAGACAAACACCTCAACTGAGCACAAGCAAAACTGCACAACACAGGTCTCTCGTTCCCTTTGGAGCCGTGTTCTGCCTCGGGTGCTACATTTGACGGTTTGTTGAGCGGCGGCGGCACGTAGGTGTGTAGCCCCGGCGACGTTACGTGATCAAACGGGCCCACTGACGCGTGGCCAATTATCTCGGCTGCCTCCACTCATCTCACGTTTAAGCGGAGGGGAAGGCGAGAAGCAAAGAGAGAGGGAAAAGGCGAGGCGAGGCTGCCGGCGTGTTTATCCAAGAATGGCAGATGTAAAGACGCTTTTCGCGCTGTTCCGCAGGGAAACTGACAATTTTTGAAAAAGTAAACAATGGCTCACGTTTTTTTTGTTTTTTTTTTCCGTGGCGTAGCCGTAGCGTCAGCAAGTCCTAAATAAGTCAATGTGAAACAAACAAAAGGAATATGCAGGAAGGGATTAAGTATTAAAAGTACACTTTTCTTTCGTCTCGGGCGACGACATCAGTGTCAATGTCACGGTGACAGTCTGATTTTCCTCCCGCGCGGAAATCGGTGACGAGAACTATCGCAGCAACTCTTTGTTCCCGCTCTTTCTGTCCTGTAACACTACTCGGAGAGGTTTGGGGTTCATTTCTCATTTGTGTACTCCCGGAGCCTTGACCCGAGAGGTGCTGCACCACTCTTTCTTGGTGAAGAGAGCAGACTGAGTCAAATAGGAAGGAGGAAAGCAATTACAATGGGAATAGTTACTGACAATCACCTTCAAGGTTCTTGGCTCACACACGAAAGCTGCAATGTAATGGAAAAGTGAAGATGAAGATAATACATTTTGAAAGCTTAACAATGGCGGTAAAACATGTGCAGCAGCACATTTAAATAAATAGCTCAAAACAGGAAGCGAACAACGGAGATAGAAACAAATTCATTCATCAACCGGTGTTAAAAGAGACGGGACTTACCAACCGTTGCTCGAGACTTGGACGAGTATCTTTTGATCTTGCTCCCGAGCATTGTGTTGTCCCTCAACGCTGTATCGCGCTCTCTCTCGAGCAGGGAGGACAGTTCGCTCGCCACGGGCCGGAGATAGGATGCATTTAGGAAGCCCAAGATGGCGTGCGGCTCCACGATTCTCGGAAGGACGCGGAGGTCTTCGGCGAGGGCCTGCGTGAGGGCCGGGACCACCGAGCGGAAGGCCGTAGTCACTCGGTCAAAGCCGGTCACACCGGCTGGACTGGAGGACATGGCGGAGTGGAGAAGAGCCAGCATGGCTTGGCCTCTTAGTCCCTGGATGGATAAAAACAAAACAAAATACAGTACGCTGCTCGAGATACATTTATTTTATTCTTTTTATTATGATTTAAAGACTCCTGGCGTGATCACGTGATAAGGACTCCAACGCAAAGGTCAGAAATAGCCCATACCTGATAATGAGTGAGAACTTCACACTCGGGGTACAAAAAGCACAACTGCTCCAGGCGCTGGACTCGTTGCGCGATGGACGAGGAAGGTGCTCGGCGAGTCGCTGCGCTTTCCGTAGACAGCCGCTCCAACAGATAGCAGCGGAGCTGAAGACGGACATCTTCCCACGCCACTTGGATCTTAGCCGAGCAAAGCAAATCAATTTACAAAGCAACTCACGGTGGCAAGAAAATGGATTACCTCGGACGGCGAGTCATCTTTGATTGTATGTATGGAGGGAAAGGGAGGGGCAAGGAGTTGATGAGAGAAGGACAAGGATGAAGATGGGATGCAAGGGAAGCAGACACCCCTCTGGGATGAGAGGTTGAGTAGGAGCTGCAGCGTGGCGTCTTCTCTTCCTTCCTCTTTTGACCTCAGGTAGTCTTGCTTTAAAAAACAAACGAGAAATAGGTTGTCAGAAAAGCACAACATGGACGTGCGCTAAACTCGACCGGTGTTATGATCACCAAGCAAGTGAAGAAGTCCATGAGTTCCCGATGTCCCGCGCTGACGCTGCTGAGCGTTTTGACATCGAACCACTGCAGGCATTCGGTCGGGCTGGGCGGACGTTCGGCGCTACGCGAGTCTCCCATTTTGGCCTGCAGCTCCGCCAGATGCTCTTCAATACTGAGGGGGACACAAGTACATTGCATAACAGGAAAAGCTATTACAGACAATAAATCCATCCAATGTGTTAAAAAGAGCACATATTCTACTAAACGTTAGCGATAAGCTAGCTATGCATTTGATGCACGTTGCTTTTATATTGCCAATAAATCTTTCTAACACTCAACTGGCCAGCAAGTGTGTGTGCAAAGATTTACGGCTGGGTATCCGTAAAACAACTACTGGGAGATTTTCTGCCCCAAGACCGTACGCACACACACACGCATACTTGAAAGTAACCCAAACACATGGCCACCATTGGAGGACCAACAATCCGCATCACAGTTGGTCCTCACGTGGTTTGTCTCTCTATCTTAAGATAGAAGGCAGATGTAGGGCACACAGTGATATATCAGTGTGTGTGTGTGTGCGCTGCTATTTTCCATGGCTAACAACACACAGTTGCGACTCAACACATTGAGGGAAAGATTGATACAATCACAATACAATTGTAAGATTTGTCTTTGTCATGACCAAGGAGAATTTTTTTTTCCAGTTACAACCTCAGTTTTTTTTTTCTTTCTTTTATATGCAGAATAATTAACTCTAAAAGTCTAATAAATAAGGAGTGTATATGGTGATAATGTGATTGCGTAAAAAACATCAATCCTTTTAATGTAGCGATGTGTATGCATGATGGTACGGGCTCCCCCCCCAATCAGACCAGCCGCTCATCCCCCCCAACTGCGACTCTATAAAGTGCCTCCTGCCTGCTCCTGGGCCATTAACACATCCAGATGTCTTACAATGGCAACACATTAAATAAGCGTTCAATCTGACATACTTTCATTTCAGAGGGGAAAAATCGCAAGGGGATAAAATGTTATAGACCGGTCCAAACGTCTGTGCTCTAGAATCAACACTGCTGATTTTAACGACCGCTTTGTCCTCCCCGCCTGTGCCATCTTCAAAACAGGCCTGATTGTGCGTCCCGTGTAAATAGTTGTTTGGAGCGGACTCGTGTTATGTTTTATTTATTTTATTTTTTTTATCGCTATCCTATTTATTGCCGAGCATGTTTCAGTTTGTGAAAGTGTATTTTATTTTATTTTTTTTATTGGAACACAAACAAATGCTGCTGCATGTTCAAACGCCCAGGTTTAGGTTTTATTATTTTTTTTTATTTCAACTAATATTGAAAAAGAAACCAAGTGATTTTTTTAATTAAAATAATAAATTCCCATGTTAGCGAATCAAGTGGATATGTGGTTGTCAGATGCCTCAAAGAAAAGATGATGTCTGTTGATCATCCGGGTTCTGGGCTCCACACCAGCGCTTGAGACAGACAGCAGGTTTGAAATGGGCCTCCATCTGTAGCGTACTTTTCAACTCGCTCGCTCAAGTTCATTAAAAGCACAACGCATAAATGAAGCACAATTCCGATCGGAGTTTTACAACAGAAGTGAGGTCACTTTTAACTGCCGGACATCCAGCTTGTTAGTCGGGGAGAAGTTTGATGATGAAATGAGTCACAGACTTATACGCTATGAATAAAGTCTTGTCACTGCGCAAACTACAGACCAATGAAAGTCAAAGGAAATATCTAAAAGCCAATGTGCCTGTTGTTAAGCGATACAACGAGGAGGAAAAGTACCGTTTTTTTCCATGTATAATGCGCAAAATCTAACTCATTTATTGTCCTAAAATCTGGGGTGCGCATTATACATGGGTACAAAAAAGATTTTTATTTATTTTTTAATCCGGATATGATACGGAGGCCGCCATTACAGATGCGCTTTCTTCTCTGCTGTTCACGTCAAACACGCTCCATACGAACACAATGCTCTGGTATCAGACGCTTGCTCGATCACCTGCTCGTTTGCTGTCACAATGTACCCTACACAAATCCGAAACATTTCTTCGCTATCGAGTTTGCTAGCGCATGCGCAGTGATACTGACTGGCAGAATAACATCCGGTTGTTCCCAAAGATGATCTTTTTTCTGAAATAATTCTACGTTTACGGACTTAAGTAGGAATCAAAATTTGGGTGCGTATTATACATGGGTACAGGCTTTTTATCCAGCATCAACATGCCATTTTTAGGGTGCGTATTATACATGGGGGCGCATTATACATGGAAAAAACTGTACATTGTTGTATGTTTAGGGGTACAACAGTTTGCAATCGTGGTGATAAGCGTGGAAAAGTTTGACTGCATTTCGGAGCGTCTCTTTTCTTGACTTTCCTCATCTCCTCTCTTCACTTGCACCTTTCGATTAGCCCTCCTAACAGACATGTGATGAAAGTTATCTAGTCAACGTTGGATGGCCTGTGTCAGGAAGCTCCATGGCTCTCCCCACAATGTTGTGACCTTTGGCCCGCTGGCGTGAAAGCTCGCCGCGGCCTAATCAACTTGGCGGGATTAGCGACTTCCCCTGGCGGCAGCTCAGACACTGGCCAAAGACGCATAAAAGGGAATGTGAGTGAGAAAGAGGAAGGTAAAATGTGTTGGAGGGAGAAGAGGAAAAAAAGAAAAACAACAACAAAGTAACAGCAGTAAATAAAACCATTCAACTGTTCCGGTAAGGATGGCAATAACACGTGATGGCAAAGAAGTGGAAGCCCAAGGTAACAAAAGAGCCCACGAGCACAGGGAAAATTGATTCTTTTGGCCCCCTTGACGAACACGTCGCTCGCACTGGCGCTGTTTAAGAGCCGTCTAATTGTTTTTCACATCCCGCCTAGCTAGACAGTCATCCCCTCCACCTTCCCCCAGCCCAACCTTCAACATCACTGCAATAGAAAGGCAGCCAGGAGGTCTTTTATTAGATATGATGGCACATTTCACAGCTCCCTGACTTACAGAAACCCAATCCCACGATTAGTCAGCGCTTTGACGTTATCTTAAGTTCCTTGTCGGAATTAATTTAGTGTGGGTGGGCTGTTGTGGGGGGGGGGGGGGGGGGGGGTCTGTCGCGCTCCGCTCCCCACTGCCTCCCCACAAGAGGTGGGAGTAGGGGAAAGAGAAAGAGCCTTTTCAAATCAAGCCCAAAAATATGGCCTTCATCAAAGGAGCCCATTCTGTCATGGGAATGGGAGCGACCCAGGTTGAACGAACACGCTGAAAGCTGACCCGGCCTGGGCCCACTTAGTGCCCTCACCTGCCACTAGAGCGACCCGTAAGGCAGATCAACACACAGCGAAACCAAATTCTTGGCAAAATACCGCTTATCACCAGTACCTGATACTTGCCGACACGCTCTTGTAATTGGAGGCGACCAGACGGGGTCACCGAATCCTCCGAGTCGACGCGGAGACTTCATTAGGGGGGGGGGTTCTGTCCCCGGTGGGTCACGCGCAGCCACGAGCCACTCGAGGCCACGCCGAGTCCCATCTGATGAAAACTAATGGATTACAGCGTTTCAATTTGAGGAGAGCGGCTCTGTTGTCAGCCTATCTTAATCTCTTTCAATTAGGGAGCAACTCCGGGCCAGATTTGGGTTATTCGAGAAGGGGGAGCGAGACGGTCACTAGCAATCAGGTTGGAGGCCTTCACGGTGACAAGCTCGCACCGTTTCCGCTTCCTTTCAGATATCCTTTTCCTCTCCGACGCTTCCGTAATTCAACCCGAGTACTGATAAGTCAATTAGGCGGCGGTAGATGTGAAGCCCACCCTAGTTGAAGAAGAAGAAAAAAAATCGGTGCCGGGTTTTTCCGTAAAAGGCTCCAGCGTGAAGCGGGGAGGCAGCGGAGATGCTGACCGGTGAACCCCCGTCGCGAGCCGAGGATTGCCTTATTTTTAGGCCCATTCTCCATTATCTAGACGCTTTGTTCTGATAATGGTTATCCCTCTCCCATCTGCAGGAACACAAAATAACCCTTTAATGCTTCGAAAGCAGAAAAATGGCCCGGCCTTCAGTAATAAGCCTTGAATTACCTACCCAAGGGTTTTCGTTTCAAGATGTGGAATCTTCAATTATTATGTTCCCATTTAGAAGGAGGAAGGAAAGGAAGAGGGAGGGCGGGTGAGAAAAAGAGAGACAGAGAGAGTCGCGGACATTAACGGTGCAAGAGTGAGCCTTTGTTCACTTGCTACATTTAGCCTGTCCTTCATCATCTGCCCTCAAACGATAAAAGAGCGGGAATATAGATTTTTCTTCTTGCTGTGGCTTGATCAATCCATTTGTGCAATCGTTGACCGAGATTTCTATCTTTCCAGTCTCTAACGTTCAATTCGAGCTTAATTGTTAAAACTTTTTTTTTTGTACTTACCGTATTTCCCGGACTATAAGGCGCATCCAAAAACCTAAAGTTTTCTCAAAAGTCGACAGTGCGCCTTATAATCTGACATGATGCATTAATGGTGCGCCTTATATAAGGACAACGTTTTAAAATGGGCCATTCATTGAAGGTGCGCCTTATAGTCCGGAAAATACGGTAATACGAGTTCAGTCATTGAATGCATGAGTTAAGAACACAAACTGGTTTTGAAGTAGGATCGAATGGTATGTTTGAGAAGTTTTTTTTTTTTTTTTTTCAGTCTGCATTACGACTGTACATACAAAATTCCAAATATAGCAATAAAAACAATGTACTGTATGGATGTATACATACCGCTAACTGTTTTCCATATTTGCGGAGATGAATAGCTGTTTCCACGTGCCCTTATTGTGAACAATTCAATACAATGGTGTCATTGTGTCAGCTCAAACCATTTCAATGTTAAACAGCCCAGTATTTTGCTCCCTGAGAGATATTTGCTGTCTTGCGAGCGTGAGATAATAATAAACATTAACCACAAACGACTATTTTTGTTTCCGGCCTTCCGGAACACCAATAGGGGGAGATATTGTGACTTGCTTACAAATCTAACAAGGCCAACACGTATGATGCTTTAGCATTGTAATCATTCGAACATCTTTTGACACCTACTTGTCTGCAAATTATCCGGGCCTTTTGTAAAACGGGAATTTAAGCATTGATGAAAATAAACGTAGTATAATGGAAGCTCTAAAATTGGAACTGTTTGGAGAGAATTAGTTTGAAGTCTAATGTCCTCTGAAATCCACGATCCAATCTGTTATGCATCTTTTCAGGCAAAATCTTATTTTGCAACAACTAAGTTAAGTGAGGATCAACTCCACAAGTTGCATTTGTTACTGTTTAAAAAAAAAAAAAAATGAAATGGATCAATGGCAGTCCCATCCGTTTCAAAGAGGGAATGTGACTTGAGATATGAACTCTGAGCATAGGCATGGTCATGAAAAGATTTATACTCGTATCTCAAGGCAACAGCGTAACATTTTCTAACTGACCTGTTGGCATTGAGCTTGAGTTTCTCTTCCGTATCTTTGACGAGCTGCTCAAAGTCGAGGTCACAGGAGAGCGAAGAGCCCACCAGCTCAACAAAGGCTTGGTCTTGGGGAAAATCTTCTGGCCACTCCATGCCGTTCTACGGAGAGAGACAATAAATCATCAAACGCATGACATGCTCCATCTCAAGGCACAAAATGCAGTCAGACAGGCGCGAGGGATTGTCAGGATTAAATCAACTATGCAGATTGACGAGCCCTGGAGTGCGGTATCGTCGTGGCCGCCTGCCGAGAAGCAAACACTCGCTCGAGCGCTCGGCAATCATCCCACCCATCTTCAGACACCTGCCTTATTAGGGCTTGCAAAATCAACGGCGACTGAAACAAATACAAGGTTAGCGCCGACAAAGACACTCGGCGGCCTCTGCGCTCTCAGGATCATTTGCACCGTGATGACCCCTGAGTAGAATTCATTCTTCTCTAACCAATCCCACCTCCTGACATCACAGCGAGTTAAGCGCAAAGAAAAAAAAAAAAAAAATCCACCACCCAAAATAATGAGACGCTCTTCAGTTGAACCTTTAAATAAACAGCCCGTCTCCTTATGGCTGTGCCAGAGCTGAGGGGCCGAGAGGCTCCTCATCCCCGCCGTGCTTAACGTTCCCGCTAAAAGCCAATCCCCCACCTGTGTGGCATCACTGGGTCTCACATCAACATTGTCATTAAGCAGAGTCAAGTGGAAGGTAATGGAGAGTGTCTGTGTCAATTTGGCTTCCTCGCACTCCGCCCGCCGCTCGCTCCGTCGTCATGTGCTCTGATTTTAATCATCTCTGTCAAACAGCTCGCCGTACTGCTCGTCGCTTCCTCGCTGCTGCACACACTTGATGCCACTCTCCCTGACAGGGCGGACAGGAAGCTCAACATTCATTTAGCCTGCACAAAGGGAGGCCTGTCCAAGTGGACAAATATTATCGCCCCCCCATACTGACAGCACCAGCAGTTAAGCTTGTCCTTTATTGTTTTGCCTTCTCTTGCCTCCCTCTGTCATCATCACGCCGGCGCCTGAGACGACATCTGCGAGCAGCTATTGCTTCCATTATGCACCAAACGTACCTAATGAAGTGACCTGTTGGCGAAGACAACACACACGGCCTTATTAGTAGAGCACTTGAAAACATGCGGCCGTCTTCCTCGGTGTTAGCTCTTTAAAGGCAAGATGTTGAAGGCACCCCAGTGTGCTTCCCAATGCTGCTACTGGGACTGCTGGAGCCAGACACTTGCCTGCTTGACACTCAACAGCGATTAGAGTATGTGCCATACACAATGCCGTCACTCTTTTGTGCGGCACAAATAGGCTAACGCATTTGTAGCAATGAGCTTGTCGTCAGCACATCCCCCCAGGCTGCCACTTTAAAGCCGTTAGAATATGCCAAGCCAATGTCAATGTTGTTTTAATGGTTATCCCTATAAGAGCTATAAGGAAAGTGTAGATTAAACAGGTGTGCTGTATACAATATTTGAAGCTATTATGCTTGCTCAGAGGGGATTATGGCTTCACTGTCATTGTTTCACCCAGGCAAGGTATCCACAAAAGATGTATTGATTTTCCATCACCAAATGCATAATCTGACACTTACGTACACTACCGTTCAAAGGTTTGGGGTCACCTAAACAATTTTGTGACCCCAAACTTTTGAACGGTAGTGTATATATTTATTTAGATAATTATTTATAGATTATATATATATAATCTTCTGTGTAAAAAATCTAATAATGTATATGTATACTTATATTCATAGATTATTTATAATCTTATACAAATATAAAATATAATTTATAATATTTAATTCATAATTTTTTATTATAATAATATTTACACTACCGTTCAAAAGTTTGGGGTTACCCAAACAATTTTGTGACCCCAAACTTTTGAACGGTACTGTATTTGCCACTTTTCTCTCTACATGAGAATGACAGGAACTTTATACAGCAACCCGGCCAAAAAAAAGGCCACAGGCCACCAATTGCCCACCCTTGTATTTGAATAAAGTAAATTAAGACACTAGACGATTTCGGGTTAATTCATGTCAATATTACATAAATAAATTGTAACTGATCAACATACTGTTAACAAAACAATTCGTGTGAAATAGTACTCCAGTCTATTTCTGACAGATATTATTTGAAGTTATATGTCTGGCACATATATTAGAATTGACTGTATATTGAGTGATCGTTAGCAACACACATGAGATTTATCGACAACTGCTGGATGTCACCGCTTATGTCAATAATAATAATTTATATTCAAGTTAATTCTTACCTTCCAAATTCAAACCTATTTTAAGATCTCCTCCTGATGAGATATGCAGCCCCACAGCGACAAGCAAAAAAACTTCATCTTCAACACAAGGAGACTATTTTAATGCCACGCATTTGTGGAAATCGCAGTACATTGTCGAATTGACCTAATAATAAGAAAGGCTGATACCGTTACGCGATTGTGTTTTGAAAAAATCCGCCCAGACATTGCTGTTTTCAACAACGACTCCAACTCATAGATTGAAACAAAAACCTGATCGCTTCGTGAATTGTACCCTAAAAATACATTACAAATAAGTCGCTAGATGCATGATCCTTGTTTATCAGAGTATTAGGTTCCGTCCATTCGTTTTTTGTTATTTCAGACATCTTGAGCGTCCATGACAACAACCCGGAAATACTTATTTGAAAACTTCCGCTGAATGGAACCGCTCATTTTGAATAAAAGGGGAGAAACGGCTTCCACGTTACGACACATTTTGAATATTGAACTGTGGAATCAAATGTATAGTGTTCACATTTAAAAACAGATAATGTTATATATTTGGGAGGAAACAAAATTCCAATGCATTTAGAAATTGATGATAAGCGCTATTCATTTTAGATCAACTTCCCTGCGAATCCATGCACAGTGGCTCTACTTGGTCACACCAATAACATAAGAAGAAGCAAACTCGAGCGTAATCAAAAACCTTTCTTCTGTTTTTCGACGGTAGAACGATATGTTTACATTCATAAACTTTCATCGAAAAAGGAGCACGCTACACGTAAGATGACTGTTTCAATGTCAGAGTAAATGTCTGAGCATGTAAAAAAAAAGAAAAAAAGAGAGTCGGAATGAACTGTCAGTAACTTGTGAATGACTGCGAGCTCATCAAGCCAAGTTAAATATTGTTTATTTTATTGCGACCATGCATGTATGAGACAGATTTTAAGTGTCAAGTGAGAGATACCAAAAATTTAACTTGTTCTGTATGCAATTTGTATTGCAAAAACTGTTGTTATACAGTAGTTACCGAGGAAGATGCTTGCAAAGTGACAATGTTGATGTTGCCAGATCAGATCGAAGTTTCGTAATTGCTAATGGAGAGCTGCCCTCCTGTGTTCCAAATTTCTGGGATCAAAAATCGTGACAAGAAGAGAGTTTTGCTCCAAGGAATCAAGCAGCTGAGTGGAAAATATCTTGGTGGTTCCGTAAGTAGCGTTAAACAGATCCACATCCTTATCAAACAAGTTGGACATTAATGCTACACTTTTTTCCCCCAGGTTTACCAGAGCGCTTGCACCCATTTAATAATCCCAAAAGTTTTGGCCAGCGAGAAATGTTTGGCTTCTTGTGCTGCAGGTTGGTCAACATGATTGTAAATAAATTGATCTAAGCATTACATGATGATCACAGAAAACAACAATGTTGATTCTTGTGGTGAGCATAAGAACAAATTGTTTCATCCATCCAAGAATTGAAGATGAATGTAACTAACTTATCTTGCTAGGCCTCTCCTCCCACTCGGAGCTGTGTAAACATGCTGCACATTATTAAATGAGGCATTTAATTTATTAATTATATACACTACCGTTCAAAAGTTTGGGGTCACAAAATTGTTTGGGTGACCCCAAACTTTTGAACGGTAGTGTAAATATTATTATAATAAAATATTATGAATGAAATATTATGAATTATATTTTATATTGGTATAAGATTATATATAATCTATGAATATTAGTATACATATATATTATAATATTTTTTACACAGAATATTATATATATAATCTATAAATAATTATCTAAATAAATATATACACGACCGTTCAAAAGTTTGGGGTCACCCAAACAATTTTGTGACCCCAAACTTTTGAACGGTAGTGTACTTTTGAAAACATTCATTTGAGCTGGGCAATCATTTAGATTGATATTGACTTTAGCTAAATATGATTATTCACTGATTTAATTCATTCTGATGAATTGTCCAGCCCTCATAGTAACACAGGTGGGAATTGTAAAGTGTGGTAATTGACCAAACTGTATTATTATTATTTTTTTATTTGTATTCTCTATTGTTTCTGCTTCTCTCGTACCAGGAAAGTGGGCTGTCACTCCGAAGTACGTTCTGGACAGTGTTCAGAATGGTTCCTGGCTCCCGGAGGGGCCCTATGAGGTGGGCATTTCCGTAGATACCTCATCTGCGGCCTTCCATCCTATTAGACAATGGAGGGAGAAGGTGACCAGTGGAGCAATAACAGGCGCCTTCCAAGGTTGGAGGGTTCTTCTCATGGTCCAAGATTCTTCCCGTTCACTCATGTTCAAACGGTTGGTTGGACGACATGCAAAATACTATTTCATTCAAATCATGAATGAATCGAATCCAGTCATCAAGTTCCATTTTGAATCGATTCACAAGGCTCCTGGAAGCTGGTACCGCCACAATCTACAGCTGTCCTCCTCCTGCTCACGCCTCCATCACTCACGTCATAGCCAAGCCCGTCACGCAGGACGCCAATTCCCACAATGCACCTTGCCTCCCTGTAAACCGCATCATCCAGTACCTCTTTGGGGTAAGTCACGTGAGCTCCATAAAAGATGGAGTTTGACTTTGCGTCACTGCCCCCATCCCGCGCTGCCAGTCCTGAGACATTGCGGGCATATTCAAATTTTAAGGCAAATGGTGGCAATCAGAATAGCCAAAGCCAAGAGTTCTTTTTTCATATTATTGTTGTACTTTCTGAATTATTGATTCTAATGCAAAGATGTAAGATTGTTTGGAACTGAGCTATTTTATTAAGTCATTCATTGTACGACACATTTCGAAGTGGATTTACCCATATTCATATGTGTGATTATTTGAAAATGTTTTTTTTTTTTTTCCCGTTTGGCAGAGCAACTTAGTTGACACAAAGTTTAACATAACAGATGATAATGACGCAATGGAAGCCAGTACTGCGGAAGCGGACTTTTCTCAACTTGAAGCTGACCTCAGGGACCAGGCCATCAAACACGAGGTGTGGCTGCTAAAGAGAAGCGAAGCGCACTTTTATTGCAAATGGCCCTTCAGCATGCCTGATCTTACAATCTATTCTTCAGGCCCATCCACGACTGCTCTTCCTCGATTCCCTTGATGGCCACGACCCCCATCGTCCTCCGTCCGAGGTACACATTTGCACCAGCTGTCTTTGGAATCTCCATGATGCTATACGGCTTCTAAAATAACCACGTGTTTCATTAAGAAGATCAGGTCATTCTATTTCCTTCATGTCATACATCTCAAATGCCACGGAGAGCAAGGGCGCCTTGTCCTCAGGTCACCCGTCAGCCCATCTGGGCCTTTTGATTGGCATACCTATTAACATGACTGGCCCGTCTGTAGCCGTCCCAAGCCGATAGCTATCACATTGCTATTATTAGTACTTGTGTATTTCCATTCTCTACCCTCAGTCCATATGCTGTTTGAAAAGAACTGACAGTTCGGGGCGGACCCCGGGAACCTAAGATGGCCCATCGCATCCAATTTCCATTACCCTTCTGCCCTCAACCATTTTCCCTGTTCTTTTACATTTGACTCTTCCCGGTATCACTGTTCTTAATGTTCTTTCAGGGAAACGAAACAGACTTGAGCTACATCGGCGCCATGATCGATTCCGGCCTCTTCGTCGAAGCCATGGCGGACATCCGAAGTGAAATGTGCCCGGGGATTCTGCCGCCGGCATCGTACCTGGTGTCTCTGATGGACTACGCACAGCAGGTAGGACCGGGACAACCAGACGGTGTACATTCCAAGCTGCTGCAGTAGAAAACACTGTTCCGGAACTCCAAGTTCTGGAGTTGGTTCACAATAGTGATTTATGCAATTTTGCTGAAGTCATGGCAGTACTTTCCGTTCACAGGGTATGGCCACAACTGTCTTCCTGAGGAGCTTCCGACAAATAATGCATGGGTTGCTAGTTAGCAACCCTCCTTGGCTGGCTCCCGCCAACGTGAATTTTTACAGCCAGGTGTTGCAGTGCCCTCGCTGCAAGATGGGCCAGTGGCCTTTTCTAGAGGCAGCCATCAGGTACACTTGCTTTTTGACAATTCCGTCTACTCATGTCTTCCCCATCGCGCCAATGCCATCCTTTAATAACGTTGTTTTGACTGAAAACAGATTCTAACCCGGGTGGTGGTGTAGAAATCGGATCTTGTACAAGTGCCCCAGATCCGACTTTGTTGTTTCCCCATTTTGTGTCTGTCCCTCTAGTTACTGCCTGTCCAGTGAGGCCACTTGTCACCAGCTCCCTCGTCCCGGACTGCCAACTCTCTTACACTTCTACAGAGACATCCTGGCATTTTTTCTACAGCTATTTCAAGGGGAAGTCTACTCCATCACCACGGGGTACAGAACCTGTCGTCTACTACATCAAATCTGTCTACAAGGCGTCTTGTCTTACTTAAATTTGGTTTCAGGCATCTTCGAGAACCGCGAGTCTGCCAGGTCTCCGGTTCATCCGGTTCTTTGATGTACCAAACCTTCTGGACCGTGTGGGAACGCTCGCGTCTATTGTCGCACGCTGTAAAAAAACTGGTCCAGCTCACGGTCCAGGCTGCCTCTGGGGTAAACATTTTAGAATGCGGGTCAGATTGGCCGTGAGCATTTACTGCTCGTTTGCCAACCTGAGGTACGCTTCATTTCCCCCGAAGGGCAACGCGGACCGCGACGAGAAGCACACAACAAATCTGCTGGCCGTCCTGCTGGACCTCCTGTCAGTGTTGGTGGAGTTTTGGTGCACAAAGCATTCCAAACTGAACCCGGCGCTTGTGGAACGTGGACTACAAGACCTTGCAGAGCACTTTGCCATCAAGAGCCAATGTAAGGAGCGAAGACAGACATGATAGCAAAAGCTATTGCATATATTTGTTACGACAGTAAAGTTGGGTTAAAAGTGAATTTTTTTAAATGCATAAAAATAAATACACATACTGTCGCGTAATTGTGTGGGCATGGGAATCTGATGCGGCTTTTTATCATGCAGGTCTTTCGACGGTCGTCCTCACTGAGATGGCGGCCAGCATTTCCTCAACCAGGTTTAAGCTAGCGTTGGTGGACGCAATATTCAGGAATATCTGCTGCAATAGTGAAATCACAGTGGGCAGTGAAGCTTTGTCTCTCAAGAAACTGGTATGTGCTCGTTTGGATGTTTTTTCTTTGTAGTCTAGTAAAGTGATGGTATGTGTCATGAGACACTTCACATTCAATTTGTTGGGAGTCTTTTTGACAGGAAATATAGACCAGACACTATTTGATATATAAATATATATACAGGACTGACTACGCCGCTGCTTGTATGTCGTTTGACAGGTGCTGTCCTACCTGCCTGCGTTGGAACGTTTATCCCAGAGTCACAGCTGGACACCACACACCACCAACAGCTGCACGAGCCCGAACACCAACAGCAGGTAGGCTACCTTGTCCGCATCACTTACACTCTGATTGGGAGGGAAAAAAAAAAAAAGATAACGGACGTTGGGCACAAGTCAACCAGCTGATTTAAAAAAAAAAAAAGATGACATCAAATCATAACACCGTGGGATGCAAAACTAACAAAGCAACTTTCAATATTTGCCCCCGTCGGCGGTTTGCCTTTCAGCGGGCTCACGGTAAATACGGGAAAATGAAAAAGAGCGGGCGGCAACGAGAGTGTGATGGAACAAAAGAACACCTGGAGAGAGTTGGGGGGGGGGGGGGGGAGAGCAGGGATGCATGGAAGGGCAGAGCGGGAGAAGCAAATGGAGGTCAGGCAGAGCGTGAGGGGTTGCCATGTGATGGGTTATGGCCGGGTCTGATATTATCTGCGCATGCTTGCTGACAGGAGCGCTACAAAGAGAGGTTACACACACACACACACACACAAAAATTCTCCAAGGGTCCTCTGGTACGACCGGCGACTCAGCTTTCAGCCCCTCGTAATCCTCCCTCGCATACTGAATCTTTCTCGGCCATCTTGAATATAATTACGCGCACACTTTGTCTTTATACCCCATAGCAGACATCTGCTGTTCCACCAGCAGGTAGTTGGCCCGGAGAAGGGCAGGAGTCATCGGGGAGCCGGTTCACGTAAAGGCTAGCGGTTCATGCTTTGGCCACGTTCTACCTCCCTCCGTCCCTCCCTTCCCCTTCGCTTTACATCATGGCCTGCCGCTCCGCTGCCAATCCAAAGCTTGCGTTTGATTCGTTCGCACAAACGAGCAAAGGCAATGTGCGCGCTGGAGATAAAGAAGTGCCCAGGGCCACGCGCAATCATTTGACCCTGAAAGAAAGAAGGAAATTAAAATGACAAAGTGTGTGATGAATGGAGAACAGAAACCAAAAGGAAATCTTGTTTCCTCCATTTCATGGCTGAAGCTCGGCTATACAAATTTCAAGAACATCGACTCCCCTAATCGATTAACGCATCTTTTTTCTCGAAATCCCGACACATGACTCACTCGCTACGATGACTCTGTGTATTTTAGGACCCTGTTCTGTGAAATATCCTCTTTCTATTGTTGGAGCGATTGTCACAAAAGGCATTTAGCAAACGTCAGAATAGAAATAGGCCAAATGTGATTGCCGCTTGCGACGCTAAACGCCGTCAATTTCATTTCCTTCTCCAACTATCTTTAGAGCAGAGGACGAAACTCAGGAGACATGTTTAGATGCTTCAAACGAGCTCAAGGGTCCGACCTCGGTGAATTGGACCCACGTCAAAAATGCATCGGAATAGTGAAACGCAGACTGGGGCAATTCTCTTCATTTGATTTCGTCGGAATGTAATCAAGCGGCCACAACGCACATCTTGGAGGCCGCCGCTTTCCAATCGAACGAAAAAAGCACACCAGCAAGCCGCATCGTGTCAGCCTCCTCATCAACCGGTCCGGGTGACACTCGCTCACTCTTGGACTCTTTCTCAAAGACATAAGCGGCACACGCCGAGCCCGCTATAGCGCCGGTGTCTCCTCAGCCCTGTCCCCGCTAATAACGAGCAACGTGACAGGGCGTGTGTTTCCTTTCCTCCTCGCTGCTGGGAGCTCCTTCCCGCCTTCTGAAACAAGCCAATTACCAGCGAACAAGCCGCCGCCGCCTCCCTGTAATACCGATAGCATTTGGCTGGGGCGCAATACACACGCGCACGCCTGTCAGACTCCACGCGGGCAGATCCCACGTACCTGCTCGCAGGACTAGTGACAGCCCACAGCTATTAGCACGCCACGACTTTGAAGAGGCTTCACTTTCTTTCACGAGTTCTTCCTCTTAATGCGCTCGCTCCGCTAGAATTCTCCGTGTCTGAGTTTGAGGCGTTAAGTAGGAGGAAAAGTGCTTTGGAAAAGAAAAATGCCCGTGTTTTTGTGCGCGTTTGTGTGCATGCGTGTCTCCAACGGGAAAGGTGTGAAAGGTTTTGTACAGCGCTGCGAGGAATTCATTTGCTAATGGCAATCGATGGATGTTCCTCGATGACGTGAAACGGCCGGCCGTTGAAACTTTTCGACTCGTTAATGTGAATCATGGAGAATTTCTCATTGAATGACTCCTGCCGTGTTCACGTCTATTTCCATTAAGAAAAGAAAAAAAAACATTCGACGGTGTCTTTTGTGCCCTGTCCAGAACTCTTAGGCCAGTGGAGAATGGATCAGGCGGAGACTACATCCCAAGAGGCCTCGACAAAGTTAATGCAGCAGGTAGAGCTCTTACACGCACACAGTTGCCAATGTAGCTAGACATTTGTAAGAAGGCAGCTTTTAATGGACTGGTGCACTGCCACTGGCTCATCAATAAAGTGAGAGGAGCGACTTATATACACTACCGTTCAAAAGTTTGGGGTCACCCAAACAATTTTGTGACCCCAAACTTTTGAACGGTAGTGTGTATATTTATTTAGATAATTATTTATAGATTATATATATAATCTTCTGTGTAAAAAAAATCTTAATATATATGTATACTAATATTCATAGATTATATATAATCTTATACAAATATAAGATATAATTTATAATATTTCATTCATAATATTTTATTATAATAATATTTACACTACCGTTCAAAAGTTTGGGGTCACCCAAACAATTTTGTGACCCCAAACTTTTGAACGGTAGTGTACATATATATGTTTTTTTTCACTTCTTTGGGCATTTTATGGCTGGTGCGACTTATACTCCGGTGCGATTTATAGTCTGAAAATTACGGTACTTTAAAACTCACTTTTCTCCTAATCCTTTTTGTTGTTGTTGCTGGCCACATTGTATGGATTCCCTTAATACATGTAGCCAACAAATTAACCAAGTTCATCGCTTGTTCACAATATTGCAATGGTATCAAAAGTGTTGCAGGAAACTAGCCACGTGATTTTTTTTTTCATTGGCCACGTAAATTGACGTGGGCCGGATTTTGCCCCCGGGCCTCATGTTTGAAAAGGGACGACGACATTCGGACTTTAAGATTGCATGAATAGATGAGCAAATGAATGGCAAAGGCGGGAATATGTTTCACGCAGGAAACAATACTGCATATTAGCGTTTACCGTTTCCCCTCACATCTCCTTTATTGGGACATTAAATGCAGCAATTAGGGCAGCGCCGCAGATATACAGCGGCTGCGGCAGTGGAACTTCCTGCAATTAAAGCCGTGGCACTCGGCGTGAACTCTCCAAGGTGTCAGAGCTCATATCTCCCCTGCTTCACCTGATCAGAAAGGCCTCATGCTGGAGGGGAGGAGGTGAAGGAGAGCAGTGGGGGGGCGGGGCAGGGCGGGGAGGGAGCACCGAGGCTTTTGCCGTGTGTTGTTTTTCCCGCTACGTGATGTCTATACCAATGCGGCGGGCATTAATTTTTGATGAACCGTCGGCGCGCCATTCTCCCCTCTCGGCCTTCTTTTCTCTCACAGCTGCTTACAGCCACATGTAGAAACTTGCTTGGCTTGGACGTATCTACCACGTTGGAACCCCTGCGCCTTTGTCAAAGTAGCACATAAGGGTAGTGGGATTTTTTTTTTTTTCGCGCCAGGAAGGTCTCTGCAAAATGTTGTACCGCAAGCAAAACATGAGTTGAAATTGGCGCGGCAGATAAAATATAAAATATTTCATATGAAACGCTTTACTCATTTGAAAAAGTACATAGTGATTACATTCAAGGTGCGCTCACGCAAGAAACTCCATGCTTAGTCCAGATCATTTGATGAGTGTATTCAGTGGCATGCAAAAAAAAAAAAATCTTCATTCAACTTGATGGTGAAGAAAGTTTCCGAGTCTCCCGGCATAACTAGTCATCAGGACCGCCCCATCCTTCGTTGAAGAGTTTCTCATCCCGGTTTTCTCATTTAAACACAGTACCTGGCCAATAACACTTGATAATAAAAAAAAAAAAATGGTTTAAGGATTGCCGGGCCAAGTGAAACAGCAGTGCAGTATTTCAGGCTGTGGGATGTAAAGAGCAACACACCCTTTGAACATTTCTATTAAAGTGCGAAACGGGGAATTTATAGAAAGGACAGGCGAATTTATCCTTTCCGTGCTTGTAAATGCTGAGTATGCAATTACCCCAATAATAGAAGCGTTGTGTCCAAATTGGAGCCATTAAAGTGATTTAACAGAGCGTGGATTGGCCCTGGCATTTGCGGGAATGTGTACACATGCGGTGTAGTGGAATGGGTGTTTAATCACAGCGTTTTAGAGCTCAGTAATGGCGCACGACTCGCCATAGAACTCGCAGTGCCGCTCGGCTCGCTTACTCATTAAAAGCCTGCAGGTTTGGGCCGGCCGGGTTCCCCAACCCGTCTGGCTTTGGAAAGGTCTTACAATCTACATCATTGTCAGAACTGATAAGCGACAAACGTTTGGTTTTGTCCATGTAGGGGGAAAAGAAAATGGAATGTTGTTAAAGATTTAAACAGTCTTGTAAACGGAGAGGGAAAAAAAACAAAGTTGGGTGAGGGAGAGCGAGTCCAATGTTCTTCTCCAGAGTTTCTAACTTCTACAGCAATAGTTGTAGTACATTGGAAATAGATTTTTTTTTTTAAATCATAGACAAGAATAAACTATATTTTTTGCAGCTCTACACTACCGTTCAAAAGTTTGGGGTCACAAAATTGTTTGGGTGACCCCAAACCTTTGAACGGTAGTGTAAATATTATTATAATAAAATATTATGAATGAAATATTATAAATTATATCTTATATTTGTATAAGATTATATATAATCTATGAATATTAGTATACATATATATTATAAGATTTTTTACACAGAAGATTATATATATATAATCTATAAATAATTATCTAAATAAATATATACACTACCGTTCAAAAGTTTGGGGTCACCCAAACAATTTTGTGACCCCAAACTTTTGAACGGTAGTGTACGTAATGAGCAAATATAAGCTTTGTGTATTTGAAGTTTTGGATACAATCCGGAGTTCCAGCAGTACGTCCGCATAAAGCGATCCAACTTTTCCAAGCCTCTTTCTTTGAGAAGCATGTACTTTCCACCTGTTCCCCACCCCCAACTCCCACCCATCCGGAACCTTCTTGTCTTTTTCCCCGTGCGCACTGGAGTGGAGCCCCTGTACAGGCGTGGCGTCCTGGGGAGCGCGAGTAAAGCATTTACTCGAGTCTATGCTGCGCTATATTAAACTGCCAAGCACAAAACCACTCATGCTTGGCCTCCAACTTCCCTTTGAAGTTCAGCCATACATGCAAAGAGGGGACATACTATATGTATGTACCGTAATTTCCGGACTATAAGTCGCGTTTTTTTTTCATAGTTTGGGTGGGGGGGCGACTTATACTCAGGAGCGACTTATATACATATATATGTTTTTTTTCACTTTTTTGGGCATTTTATGGCTGGTGCGACTTATACTCCGGTGCGACTTATAGTCCGAAAATTACGGTAGATATATATGTATGTGTATATATACACACGCATATACACATATATATAAATAACTTATTTATTTGCACACATTCCGATCCGTTAATAATGTTGTTGCTCGAAATTCGTTAAAAAAAAAAAAAACCTCAGTGGGAGTCTGTCCAGCCCTGTTTGAAATTGTTATTTTCTTTTTTTCCGCCTTGGAAGCGATCCTCTTTTTTTTCCCTAATCATGCTTCTTAATTTGCACCCTCATTGGCAGCTTTCACTTCAGTGGGTCAGGAACATTTAATTTGTCATATGGGCATGTGATCATTTTGGATTTTTGTCTTCTTTGGGTGCGTTTGTCTTGATGGAAGGCGAGACCCGCCTCCACAGAGCGTGCAAGACCAACCAGGTGGAGACCGTGCTTTACATTCTGGCGGGCCCTGGCACCGACGTCAATGTGAAAGGTAAGAGTTTCTTTCTGGCACACACCTCGGTCTCGGCACCCTACCGAGACGTATTAACACGGTAGGGGATGCAAAAATATGAGGAATTGCTGAGGTTAACCTTTTGCCGAAACGTAAAGGGTGTGTCGCATTCACAGATTCTGCTGTCTTCTATTACCACATTTAGTAATGACTTTCTCTCGCGTGCGTAAGTCATAGTTACTTTTCATCCCCATTTATGGAAATGCTGCGCTGTTTTGAAAGGTTTCTGCTATTTTGATGTAATCACACTTAACAGTAAAATTGAACTTGGCTCTCAGTAGGGGGGGGAATTATGGAAGAAGTCAGCTCCATTTTCCAACATCTGCCCAAAAGAGGCCCATCGCAACAAAGGGATAGGTTTTGCTTTACTTCACAATTCAAGGCCATTAATGCATTTATAGCAAATGGTTCTTTTCGACCTATGTGTTCCCCTGGAAACACATTTCGCACATCATTCTCAAAGCCTCTTTTGAGTTGGCGCCATGGCAACAAAGAGATATTATAGAAGTCGTATTTTTAAAGGGGAAGTCAATTTTCTTTCCATGTGTCTAAACACAGCGTTACCATTAATAACACATACGAGTTAAGGAGTGAAAATTCAACCGTTTTTATCTATCTCGGGGGGCGGCCATTTTTTTTTTTCTCCCTTCTGCCATTTAGACCACGTGGGCTGGACACCTCTGCACGAAGCATGTTGCAGCGGCAGCGCGGCGTGCGTGGAGGCTTTGCTGCGTCACCGGCCCGCCCCTGACATGAAATGCGCGGTGGAGGGGGTCAGCCCTCTGCTGGACGCCCTGCTCAACGGACACTTGAACATCGCCAAAATGCTTCTGGAGGCTGCAGGTGGGTCACCAACAGCTCCTTGCGGCAGCTTTAAATATTCCAAAGCCCTATGCGGTCTGAACAGGAATTTCATCAAATACCCCCCCCCCCCCCCCCCATCTAATAATGGAATCATATCATGTTGAGATCAACTGCCAACGGTTCGGAATTGGCCGTTTTGTTCATGATTTATTCCGTCAGTTGGCCGCCGTAAGTAAAAGAAGCCTTTCGAGTGTTGTGGCCAACAAACACAGCTGAGCTTGTTGGCGGCTGAAACGCTGCGCCTGAAGTTATCGGTGAAGCCGATTGGATCGTAAATGGCTCGCCGCCCTTCTTAAGCCAAATTGAAAGTGGCTAAGCCAAAGGGGACAATGGCTAGAACACCGCGACTCAACTAGCACTGGCAAAAAGGGGAGCGAGGGAATGAATTTGGCATCGGCGGTGTTCACTTTTACAACCAGGATTTTGGATTCCACCACACTTTTTCTTTCAAAGATAAATTCCTCACATGGGAAATCAAGTCAGGCAGCATTACATGTTTTAAAGACTTACTAACATACACCTCATATGTCTTTCAGTTTAAAAAAAAAAAAAAAGTCCCTAATTAAGCATACAAAAATCTTGAAATCTGCCTTTCAAGAGTCAACATTGCGAACTAATCATTCATTTTGTAAACCAATATTGACTTTTTGGGGAAAAGCATACCAAGGATCGATCGATTTAGTTTGAATCGAAAGATTGAACCGTACTTTCATTTCGGATGACACTCACCTCAGCATCTTCATTATTGACTCATTACACTTAATTTGATGCGACGTTCCCCCCCATCCACAGAAGTACATATTCCGTCCTCCAAAAATAAATTAGACTGGGATTATTTGGTCCCGGAGGGGAAACAGAGGCCTCTCCCTTACTTTGTTTTCACACGCTTCCTGCGAAACGCCGAGGTTGAGGGAATTAAAAGAGGTCAGAGGAAAAAGCAGCGCCTGCTATGTGTAAAATTAGAGCTACAGATGAAGTGGATCTGTGCAGCAGACGTGTCTGGCCTGTTGTAGGTCAGGTCTTAAAAAGCAAGAGCGATGAGGAGAAGAGCTTCAATTGGAAAACGAGCTGCAGGCTTCTCCATTCAACTGGTCTCCCGACTGTCTACGCTTCCCTCACACTTGATGGCCTTCTTGTCTCGCGGCCTTTGAGGAGGAGGCGGCGGCGGCGGCGCTCGACTCCGGGCTCTAACGTCTCCAGTGGGCTTTTTTGCTAAACTCCTTCTTGTTTGCACGGCCATTTTTGATCTTTCTTTAAGTTTTGGCTTGAGGGGCCCACGTAAGCTAACCGTTGTTTTGTTTCACAAAGACTCCTTTTGAACAATTTGCCATGGAGACACATACTGAGAAAAACGAGACTTGTCTACGTTCTCCTTCTTCTTCCGGGTGCCTCGTGGAATGACTGTAGTTGTTGTTTTCCCCGGCACATCGTTCCTTCTGCCGTCCTTGTTTCCAGCAGACAGGCTGAGCCAAACGGGCAAGGTTTAGCTTGGGCCAGAGAGGGCAACACTGACACTGGCACGCCAACAAAGACTTTTTTTTTTCCCCGAGTGATCTCACCCTTTTGTAAGCTTGTCTGCTCGGAGGCCTTGGCCTGTGTGTGTGCGTTTGTGGCGGGGTAGGGTGGGTCCCTCCAGGCTCGTCGAGCTGGCAGGGAAAGGATGCCACGATTGAGGGCAAGGCTAAGTCTCACACTCCCTTCGTTATTCACTCGCCCAAAGCCACGCCACATGACCTCGTGTCTGTGGAATTGAGCTGCTTATATTTCAAAATATATATTTTCATCAGCAAAGAGTTATGGATGCTAGTTCATGTTAATTGTAAACGTAATTAAAGCTAGCCGTGGCATTTTGTCCTGCAGTGAGATGCAAATCACAATCAAGCAGGTCTTAAATGAGGTGTTCCTTCTCCCATGCTGTACGTAGCACGCTCTATCGTCAATGCTAACTAGCATCTGCCAAGTGGACAGTGATGTCATGCCCCTGGCTGAGCTTGACTCACTCATCCCGCCAGCCAGTGAGGGGAGAAGAGCAGCGGATGCAACGTCTCCTCAGCAGACACACAAAGAGGCGGCACCGCATCGTCTTTGCCTCTCTCTCTCTCTCTTTTTTTTTAACGCCACTTTTACCCCCTCCTCCACTCCTGCTTTTATATTCCTTGTCTTCGCCTGCCCTCTAAAGGCCAAAGGGCTTTGCACTCGATGTGTGTACGAGTGGATTGCATCTGGCTGCATGGCCTTGGTGCAGCATGTAAATACCGCAGCCATAGCTGTAGATGACTCACACACACACACACAGGATGGTGCAATTACCCTGTGCACCGGTGTAATCCCCCAGGTGCCGTATTTATCCCCCACCACAGTACCTGATGCTGCCATCTCAGAACTTTGTGCGTGTTGTGTTGCTGCGCGTGTGATGCCTGTCAATATCGGAGTCATTTGACACTAGTTAGCGTGAGTAATGACATCTTTATACGGTTAGACATTTGTAGCATCGTTGCGGCCAAGTGATTTGCCGTTCATGATGGGCCTCAGAGAGAGAGAGAGAGAGAGAGCTGTGTGAAAATGGAAGTAAAAATAATATTTTATGTACCGTAATTTTCAGACTATAAGTCGCACCGGAGTATAAGTCGCACCAGCCATAAAATGCCCAAAAAAGTGAAAAAAAAACATATGTATATAAGTCGCTCCTGAGTATAAGTCGCCCCCCCCCCCCCACCCAAACTATGGAAAAAAAAACGCGACTTATAGTCCGAAAATTACCGTACAATTGCAGTGGTCCCCACCCTTCAGAAATATTTTCGCGGACCGGCCTTTATATAAATAAATAATACATTTATATCAATAAATAATAACATTTATCATAAATATATAAATAGAGTGGAATAAAATGATACGACTGGCATAAAAACAAGTGTAAACGACATGAAAATAAAACTCACCATTCGGTTGAATTAGTGGGAGCACTGAGCTGGTTTGTTTCTCAGAAAGGAGCCGGCGTAATCCTGGGCTCCATGTGCCCAAGCGCTTTTGAAGGCCTCGTTAGCTAGCCATATTGTGCAGAATGGGCTTGCTTGGCGCGTCACTCACCTGTGGCGATAAATCCATATTTGAAGAAGGCCTTTTTTTAAATGCAGCTTGCCTTTTCTTAGAAGTCGTAGCCTCTTCTTCTCGCTTCTTCAGGCTCGACTGGGGGGGACGAGCTTCTTTGACCTGTCAGGAGACACAGCTGCACCGACGGACTTAATTGGGAGAGAATCGCCGAATTTTTTTACATTTTTCAGAATAAATTCTTACCCATTTTTGCTAGCTTAGCGGGCACGACTGGGGAAATCTGTCACGTCACCGGGACAAGCGTCTTGATCTGAATTAATTGATTGTCGATAAAAACTTTTTTTTTTTTTTCTGTGCGGCTTGGCGGCCCGGTACCAAGTGACCCACAGTACCGGTCCGCCGACTGGGGGTTGGGGACCGCTATACTATTGTACTGTTTTGGCGGTAACATACTGAAAACAAGTGGACAAATGTCCCTTGTTTGACCGGTGCATTTAAAAATGTGCCCGCTTATGTAAAAGGTTTATGTCGATGAATTCCAATTTTGCACGCTGGCATTTTTTCTATCCCTAAAAGCTCGATGAGCACTGACCTTGGCGGCCCGCAGCCACCGCGCACGCCATTAGTCCCTGTCCAGTTTTTCAAGTGTCACTTTCAAAGCAAGTGACTTTTGCAGCCTTGTACGTTTCCCCACCGCAAATGCGTCCGCGTCCATCGCCAACGACTCCCAAAATGCCTTTTGACAGCTCTTCACCTGTTTGCGTGTCACACACGGAGCCGCTCGTTGGCTCTCGAGGGACGAGGCTGAGCGGTCAAGTGGCCTCGAGAGCAGGTGGCTGCTAAAAAGCTAGCTTCAATCCAAACGCAAACTAAAGGGCCCAGCCCGGCCCGCACTTGACTCGCGAGCTGGGACTCCATGAGAATGGACTAATCAGCTGATGGAATCGTTTTAGAGCCGAGCAATCCAGAATCCAGCAAAGAGGTCTAGTGGTTAACATGTCTGCTGAGGTTGTGGGTTAGAATTAGCATTGCTGTGTCTGTTTTCTCCATGCATTCCCAAAATGCACCCGATTAATCGTCTGTCCGATTCAATTCATCGGATGCATTTTAGCCTTTTTACAAATGTGTCTTCCGGATAAGTCCATTTAAAAGACCGCATATGAAATCGCAAATAGCAATAATGAGGAAGAAAATCATCTCTTCCAGGTTCTGAGCTCCTCCAGCAGACGGACGGTAAAGGCCGCACCCCGTTGGACATGGTCAGCGACCCACATTGGAAGGCGGAGCTTATCCACAGCGCAGAAGTGGGCGACGCTAGCCTGAAGGTGTTGAACCACGACCTCCTGGAGGCAGGCTCCTGTTTGCTGGCACATCTCATCTTATGCTACAAGCGAGAGAAAAGGCCGAGCGGCTGCTCGCCTCCCGCGCTGGCACGTGCCCTGGAGGCGCACCCGTTTCAAAGAGTGACGCAAGGCTGGAAGGACCAGCGAGCGATAAGGCTTGCGGGCGACACCCACACTCTGCTGGAGATGGCCAGAGGGAAGCACCGGGGAAAAGTCTGCGAAGCGGTCAAGTCGTGCAAAGGGGAGAATACGGTGGTCCTCTTGCAGGTGCTGGAGATTCTGCAGTCTGAAGGAGAAATCCTCCTGGCTGAGGTCAAAAGCCATTAAGGGGCAGAAAAGTGAAAACATACCAACACATGATACTGGTATATTGAGAAGGTGCTTTTTTTTTTTTTTTTTTTTTTTTTGCATACACTACCGTTCAAAAGTTTGGGGTCGCAAAATTGTTTGGGTGACCCCAAACCTTTGAACGGTAGTGTAAATATTATTATAATAAAATATTATGAATTAAATATTATAAATTATCTTATATTTGTATAAGATTATATATAATCTATGAATATAAGTATACATATATATTATAAGATTTTTTACACAGAAGATTATATATATAATCTATAAATAATTATCTAAACAAATATATACACTACCGTTCAAAAGTTTGGGGTCACCCAAACAATTTTGTGACCCCAAACTTTTGAACGGTAGTGTACATTTAATACTCTTGTGCCTCGCAATTTATGATAAATATATAAGAAGTTTATATTTTTTATTTTGTATACATCAGCCCAGAGTATGTTTTGTATCCCATAAACATTCAGTTTAAAAATGCTCCAGCTACTTTTGCATTGAGATGTTTTGTTGAATCTCAATAGAAATAAATATAAAATTACAAAAAAATGCTTCATTTTACAGTATTATTGTGCTCTTATTTGTCAGAATTTTTCTTTTCATTCACTTCCTCTACTGGACCTCGTTAGATTCCACAGTTTATCGAACGTTGCTTTCGAGCTTGATGCAATTCCCGAGAAATACATTTCGGCCTCGTAAAGATATAAACTATTTTATTGTCGTAATTTTGTTTTCTTCAACATACATCAGTTGCATTTGATTTGGGCGCGACAGGATGTGAGCCAATCCACCTGAGCTTCTGCAGTTGGTCGGTCACATGATGTCACCGATTGAACACATGACAGTGATGTCGCGGGCAGGCAGGCACAAACATTGCAGGCAGACGCACACGAGAAAAGCCATCTTAGAAAACGAGGCGGGCGGGCATACAGATACTTTACAGCGCCAACGGCAAACCGTCAACAAGCATACGGTATAAAACACAACCATCATTTATTTATTAAGGACTAAGCTATGTACACAGAGTTAAAAAATAAATAGTCTCAATTCAAGTGGGTGCAAACAACTTTTCCTCTTTACAGTCTGATACATTCATTTGTAGCAGGGGTGTCCAAGCCTTCCAAAAGCCCCAAACATGCAAAGATGTGGGAATAACCTTAGTTTGAAACATAACTCTAATTTAAATTGCTAATTTGAATTTGTATCTTTTTAATATCTCCATGAACAAGTTAGCGATATGATGTATTCTTGTATTCTTTAAAAAAAAAAAAATTTAATTCTCCCTCTCCATTTCACTTAAAATTTTCAGTATTCACAAGCAATTTCTTCTAAAACTGCACATTTTTTTCGCATTATTTGCCACAGGAAAATGGATAGCGGGACGCAAGTGCCCCCCCCCCCCCCCCCCCCCCCGTCAAAGTTTG
Source organism: Syngnathus typhle (assembly GCF_033458585.1). Taxonomy (NCBI): domain Eukaryota; kingdom Metazoa; phylum Chordata; class Actinopteri; order Syngnathiformes; family Syngnathidae; genus Syngnathus; species Syngnathus typhle. Next base: position 19,248,390 of record NC_083742.1, read on the forward strand.
GACACCCCTGATTTATCGCTTCGAAATGCTAACGACAAACACTTTGGTTTGCTTGCAAATGTTCAAAAACCGTCGTAAACTAAATCCAGAAATGAGTGGGCACGCGCATTCGGAACATATTTACGAAAGGGCCCGGCTCACAATTCCTTCTTTTTATTTAATTTTTTTAATTCATCCAAACGGCACCATGGAATCATGATGGAGACAGCAACGCAGCTGCAGGGGGGACATCAAATGGAAACACGACAAGAGCCACCTTGGCTTTGATTCCGTAAACACACAAAACCCCGGCTCACACACACGCTTCTCAGATCAGCGTTTGAGACGGGGCGGATGGCGAGGGCGGCCTGGGGCATGGCATCACGGCATCACGCACAGTCTGTGTTTCTCTGCGTGACTGTTTTTGCAAAGTCGGCTTACAATCCTTCAATCATAACCATTCAAGACATTTCAGATATGCTTCCGACTTTGGTGAATGTCCTTTCTTCTGCTGCCCAGTGCTTGGATGAATTGGATTGCGAGCCAGAACCCTCCGTAATGTGTCATAAATAAAAAATAAATAAATAAATAAATACATCACGAAAACATTTGCGACATTGCTGCGTTTTGAAGTCAAACTGCATTTAAAAACACGTTTGCGTAGAAAAACAACGTGGTAGCGTTCTGGATCGTTCAATCCAAATGGCTGCCATCCGTATCGTAGGAAGACAACATGAATTATTGGAGTGGCACTTCAACAATGCAAGAAGACTTGGTTCATGAAATGTAGAATTAGTGTGATAGGAGGAGGACCGGGAAATGATGTACTTACAGATCCATCCTCTACCATCTTTTGTTTTTCACCAAATGGGGATAAGAATTTCTTTTTTGTTTCCAAAATTAAACATTAGGCGCCTGTAATGGCCACGTTGGGTTCCGAGCGCCTCCCACCTCGCTCTTCTTAGAGTCCAGTAATGGAGCAGCACACAGGAAATGGACACAAGGCAAGACTTCTACCCGGGGTTGTTTTTCTTCCTCTTATTTGGACTGGGATTGGGATCTGGTTTCAGCTCTCGGTACTGCACCTGTTAAAACACACACGCCTAAGTACACAAGACACACACACGTGCACGCCACCCGGTCAGGTGAAGCGAGCAAAGGATGCTTGAATAGCACACAAAGCCTCCAGAGCCTCTCTGACTCCAGCTGTGTGGAACAGTGGCCTCAAGGAAGGGATTACACACTGATTACAACACACACACACACACACACACACTCGGGCCTCGGAATATCCATAAACACATGCTTCCGCAGATGTGAAACAGTGGCCTAAGGGAAGCGATCACACAATCAAACAGAGGACAGGGCAAGGGCTCATGAGAAAGCCTGAAAGAGACAACAGACTCATCATGAAGGGGGGAAAGCACAAAAACATATTGGAAGTCTTTGAATGACCGTTTGGATTTTTAGCAATGTTGCACATGTAAAAAGCATTAGAATGTCATTTACCGTAATTTTCGGACTATAAGTCGCACCGGAGTATAAGTCGCACCAGCCATAAAATGCCCAAAAAAGTGAAAAGAAAAAACCATATATATGTATATAAGTCGCTCCTGAGTATAAGTCGCCCCCCCACCCAAACTATGAAAAAAAAACGCGACTTATAGTCCGAAAATTACGGTATATACAGTAAACCGTCCTCCATTGTGGGGGTGTGAAATCTAAGAGAAAAATGCTACCTCAAGAATCATGCCGGCAATTTGTGTCGGCTTAAAAAGCAGGATTACATTTGGACCCCCCTAAAAAAAAAAAAAAAAAAAACTAGGCTGTGCTGTAATACAGAAAATCTGTTTGTAGAAAACGAATTAAGTGTGCCACCATCTAGTGGTCAAAGGTGGAATTACAGCACAGTGCACCCAAAATATATCTTGACATACACTCCCAAATTAAAGCACATCCTTCATTTTTTCCTGAATGCTGTTCTCGGATATAGAAAAAGTTCGGCCACGGCTGTCTGAAGTGATGGACATTTCGACAGTACTTGGCACTTCCACGCACGAGCTCACGGCGGACGCATACATGACAATCCCGGCAGATCACTGATCACAGCTCGCCACAGAGTGAACAAGCACATCAGCACAGCCCGTCTGTGAGATTCCTGTGAGGCGGATGTACTGTCGGCTACTCCGCTTGTCTGTCTGACTGACTGACTGACTGACTGACGTCCTCTCTGATTCTCCGCACAGACAACAAGTTGGCGTCTGGATGCTCGCTGTGTTCTCGCTTGTGGTGGACAAGCCAGCGTCGTCGCTGCTGAGTGATGGCTGAACAAGCCTTCATCTTCTTCTGCTGGTTCCACTCAGGTGGAAGAAACAAGAGAAGTGTGATGGACAGAAAGATAGGAGGAGGGAGGGCAGACAACTGAGTGAGCAACAATGGACGGGCGAGGAAGCAAAGAATAGAAGACACGGACAGAGGTGCGGACACCCGGCTGATACTGTTCTCACGTGGGTGTGGATCCTTTTATAGTGCAAGACAACGGGGCAAAAACTCAGGGGGCTGAGTATATGACCCTGTGGATGTGCAGTGGCGGTTCTGTTGGGCTATAACAATCCTGGCAAACTGTCAGTGGCACATTTTAATTTATTTTTCACCCTATATGTCACTGAGATAATAATCTAGGACCAGTTTACCATTAAGATCCAGTTGATTAGAATTGCAGCAAAACTTACGGCTTGTGTGACATACCTCAGCCTGAGCTGCCCAAAAAAATATTTTCTGCATTGCAGCATATTGACCAAAAAAAAAATCCAAATCAAACCACTCCAATAGTTCACAGCTAATTTCCACATTTGTTAACATGCTTCAAGAAAGCTACAAAACTGGGACAGCTATTGTAGAGAATGTTAGCGGCCCCATTATACGGCCAAACGCCTACAACAGCAAAAAAAAAAAAAAAAAAGTGGCAATTTAAATCGGCACGCTGACATTCCTGTCCAAACACAAAAACTTTGCGTGCACATACAAACAAAGAAAAGTTTCCTTGTCGCTAAAAAGAAGCGAAGGGGATTGACAAAAACAAGACAAAAAAAGGTGAGGCGGGGAGAAAAGAAAAAAACAATCTCTCAATCAAACAATCTTTTCCTCTCTGTGAAGAGCTGCCAAGCGGGAAAGAAAAGAACAACGCAGGTTGAATTCCACCTGTGAGGTGACAGGCCTGCCTGACGCTATATACCCTGGGCTCAGCCTCACCTACAGCAACACAAACGGCAAAAGGATGCCGACAACAAGCGCTAGTTAAAGTGGAAAAAGTGAAGAAAAGGCAGAAAGTGGGGCGTTAGCAAAACAAAAGCAAATCGCAATTGGGTGAAAGGCAAATGCGGCGAGCGCATACAAGCAATTTGGTAGCGTGAGAGGGAAGCTTGAAGGGGAACACAGACAACAAGAGAGGCGCTGGGTAAAGACCCGGCAGTGCTCAAAGGCCGCCCCACTCCTCTCTCTCCCCCCCCAATGTTGACAGTACAAGTGCAAAAGAGTCTTTCAAGTGCGCTCGGCTGAAGGGGCGCCGTGTACTGTGCCGCGCTTAACGGTGTTACCCGCAAAGCTCACCCACTGTCTCTCACATTGAACCTTTGCCAGTGTTTTCATGATGCCAATGTGGGCAGGACGAGGTAAAAAGTCAGGTAGGTGGGCGGTTTTGGCACAAAAATGCCAAAACTCAAATGCAAGTGGGTGAATGAAGTGATGTTGGGAAACACATTTGAAAAAATTCTCATGTACTTTTTAACAAACATAAGCAATATATTGATCTATATTATTAATTTAATTTAATTTAATTTAATTTAATTTAATTTAATTTAATTTAATTTAATTTAATTTAATTTAATTTAATTTAATATTATTATATCAAAATATTTTCTCATATATTTTTTAACAAACATAAGCAATATATTGATTTAATTATTAATTAATTTAATTTATTATTATTATTATTATTATTATTATTATTATTATTATTATTATTATTATTATTATTATTATTATTATTATTATTATTATTATTATTATTATATCAAAAATATTTCAGATATATTTTTTAACAAACATAAGCAATATATTGATCTATATTAAGAGTTTTGGTTTACACTCAAATAAAGCTAAATGAAATAATAAAAAAAAAAATAATAATAATAAAAATAATTGAGATTCAAGACAGTACTATTAGCTTCAGGCCACACACACAAAAAAAGTTTGAAATGATCAAATAAGGACAAAGCAAAGGTGAACGAGCCCCCCTAGTGGACTTAGCACCTAGCATCTGGCAACACGTCATCCACGTTAACTATCCCGCCTTTGACCCGTTTATACACGCTGAGGGTTTAATCCAGTCTATAAATGTTGTCTAAAAATATTAACCTAACTCCCTGCTGTTCATTAGGCGCTAAATTGGAACCCGTGCTTATTTTTGTACTGGGGCCTGATGGAGCACCTTTACACCAATCATAAATGGCCACTTGGCATGCTAATTGCATTGGGCACTCCCCAGCTCACGCGGCCAATGGTGTCGTAAAGCATAATATTGCACCGACACTTCCCAAACGTCAGGTAGAGAAGACGGAAGTCCATAAAGGTGCTCGCTTCGGCCACGTTTGAGAGGACACCAACTCCCGGATCATGTCCGTAAAGACGGCATATGCTCGTATTGTATCTAAATCAATTTCTTTGGTAGACGCGGCGGCTCTAAAATGTATTAGCGACATAAGCCAGTCTTGCTAGCCACAGAGAAACTTTAGGAAAAGGTGATTAAAGAATGTCAGCCCGCTACATCCCACTAGAGATCTCGACTTGCTGGAGTTATTATTCGGCTTTGAGTCAGTCATTTGTGACGCCAGAAAAGAGCATACCTTCTCGAAGAGTAAAAAAAAAAAAGGTTCATGAAGCAAATTTGAAGCTTCATTATCTCATCACTAGTAGGCAGTGTTTTTTTTCCACATAACACATTCCAAATAAGGAATTTCTGTGACATTGAAATGATAACAGCTGACACAACTATATGTGGACCAAGCAGACCAAATGGCCCCCAGAGCCCCCATCCAGCAGACCCTCATTAGGGTCCTTGTAAAGACCTGGTCCCTGCTGGGCTTGTGCCCCTTTACATCCCTCTCCCTTTAGGCTCCAGGTGTGTCAGGTGGTTGCACTTCAGCAGAGGGGACAGCTTGGGCTAATTTAATGTGACAGCTACCTGCCTCGTGCAAATAACTGCAACAACTAAAAAAAAAAAAAAAGAGTGTACACGCAGCACCGTAAAGTCGCGCAAGGGACGAATTGCGGAAAGCGCAGGGGGTCTTGCGGAGGAGCGAGGAATATGACCTTGTAAAGATGAAAGACGGCAAGCCATCAAAGAGGAAGTTGGCCGTGCTGATGGGGCAAGGGGATTGATTGGTCATCGGACCCGAGGTCACAAAATGTGTGTGTGTTTGTGCACGCGGGCACAGCGGGGCACAGCGGGGCACAGCGGATACGACGCATTCTGTTGCACTTTCACAAGCTGCTGCTTAATTGCACTTTAAACTGCATTTTGTGACGTGCCTAAAACACATTTGTAGTTTTTAGCGGCAAGGAAATCTGATCTCTTAGTTTATGTATGGGAACACGTTGATTTATACTTCAGAGACCAAAAGACTAAAAAATGTACAAACAGCAACTCGCTAACGAGCTTTGTGAGTGTATAATTTTAAACCAATCACCCTTGTTATGCTATTGAAACTACCGTTTTTTTCCATGTATAATGCGCCCCCATGTATAATGCGCACCCTAAAAATGGCATGTTGATGCTGGAAAAAAGCCTGTACCCATGTATAATACGCACCCAAATTTTGACTCCAACTTAAGTCCGTAAACGTAAAATTATTTCAGAAAAAAGATCATCTTTGGGAACAACCGGATGTTATTCTGCCGGTCAGTATCACTGCGCATGCGCTAGCAAACTCCATAGCGAAGAAATGTTTCGGATTTGGGTATGGTACATTGTGACAGCAAACGAGCAGGTGATTGAGCAAGCGTCTGATACGAGAGCATTGTATTCGTATGGAGCGTGTTTGAAGTGAACAGCAGAGAAGATATATGTATTATATATATATATATTTTTTTGTACCCATGTATAATGCGCACCCCAGATTTTAGGACAATAAATTAGTTAAATTTTGCGCATTATACATGGAAAAAAACGGTAAATCCTATTTGATTACAAAAAAAAAGTGAATTTAAAAAAAAAAGAAAAATGGCAGCTCGCGTTCAAAAGGAGAGCAAAGATGAGAGAAGGTTGACCCACCACTTGGACATCAGAGGGCACTCGGGACAAAAAGTCCAAGATCTCGTTGTTGTCAATGGTGTAAGGGTCTCGCAGCTTCTTGGTGAATTTATTCACTCCTGTATGAGAAGAGACACATTTTATTCATAGTTCTCCACAGAGGAGATCCATCTGATTGCTCTACATGTGTTGCTTCACCGTTTGTGTTCTAAGCCTTAGAAGACATTTATACAAGGCCGCTTGTGAATGTAGCTTACCCCAGGCTAGCACGATGTATCTGAGCGGGATGAAGTAAACAATGACGGTGGCCATTCCAAGAGCGACGATGGCCAGCCAGCTTAGGAAAGGCACAGTCCAATTAAAAGTGCTGGAAAGAGAGGAAAAGGGTCGTGAGAAAATATTGACAGGGTTGTGTATATGATTCAAGAGGACGGAGGATCATCTGTTTTGTCACGCTGGCGCCCTTTCCGAGGCATACGTTCTAATCGGGCTGGCAAGGCAAAGTGGGGCGACCTGGCACTGGCGGAAAAACACCGGGACGTGCGGAGCGCAGCACAAAGCGCAGCGGGCCGGGCGCCGAAGAGCGGGCTTACGACTCACTTCTTTATCCTCTCGCCATAGGAGGCCACTTCATCCAGCGCATTCTGCACGCTGATACACACGTCCTGAATGGCATAAATCTTGTTCATGAAGCCCTTTCTCTCCGAGTCCTGCAAAGGCACAGATAGGCTTGTGGGCAAGGGAGGAAGGAATAAGCGGGCAGTGTGCGACGGGGAAGAGATGGAAGGGAGCAGGGAGCAAAGAGAAAAGGAGAGAGGCTGGGCAAAGGCATCTTTAGTGCAAACAATACGCGGTGAATAGCGGCAAAGGCGAGCCAAATGGCCGGATATCCTGCTCCGATTGACTGTCTTCCTTCCAGGCCCTAATAGAGATACAAAGTCGGCAGAACAAATCAAAATGCTTTCAAAAGCTCCGGCAGACAATTTGAATATGTTAATAGAATGGCAGAATTGAGCAGAAAGCCAAATGGAAACATCAATCTTTTTTTACGCCTCCCTCTCTCTCGGTGCTGCCAAAATCGGGGTGAGCCCCATTGTGCAAGTGCCCGGCACGCTGTGATGATGTCACGGTGACATCATTATCATTGACGAGGCAATTCTGCTCTCTGTGACCTGATAACGTAAAAAATACTGTAATTTTCGGACTATAAGTCGCACCCGAGTATAAGTCGCACCAGCCATAAAATGCCCAAAAAAGTGAAAATAAACGTATATATGTAAATAAGTCGCTCCCGAGTATAAGTCGAAAAACTATGAAAAAAAACGCGACTTATACTCCGAAAATTACGGTAATAATAATAATAATAATGAACCGTGGGACAGACCACCCAAAACAAACAGATATAATTGGTCCAACGCAAAGGAGTTATTTTTCTTTCCCAGCTTCCCATCATTCCATCTGCTTTTCATCGCTCGCTCAAACAAAAATCTCAGAGCATCCAGTCTATTGTGCTTGCCCTGGCCGGGCCCATCCCATCCCGGATCGAGACGTTTTTTTACCTCCGAGGTACACGGGGGAGAGGTGTGAGAGAGCGAGCGGGGTGGATAGGATAGGTCAGAGGTCAGTGAAGTATAAACCGCTGCCACATGCCCCTCGGACTCCTATTTCCTGTCTTCAAACGAGAATGGCTGAGGCGGGAGGTAGTAATAACACAAAGAGCCACGGAGATCCTTGTTTTCCCAGCTTCCCCACTCGCCGTGCACATATGGAGACAGGCAACCTGTTCCTATAATGGAACCCACTCGCAAGCCCCTCAGCTATTAGATAAGCTTGATTTGCACACCTGGTCTTGCTGAGTAACTCTCAAAACACGATTACGTGTACGCCGACACAAAGCAAAACGATGGGCTCCTCGGTTTGTGTCCCTTCCCGCCGGATATTGATGCAAGGCAGTTTGACCCAAACTCGTGTCGCTGAGATGACTCTCCAAAGAGGCCCGCTCAAAAAAAAAAAAAGACCTGTCAGTCCATCTGTCTCATCCCGTTTTATTCTTCCAGCGACAAAGCTAATGAAATGAACTCTGCTTGGTAAAGGTGCAGCAGCCCCTGCTCGACGGGTATGACAAATCCCGGCACCTGAGACGAGAGTGCACGGCCTGAATCATTCCGACAGATCGTGTAATAAGCCCGCCTAACGAGTGAGGCATCGTGCATTTTAATGGAGTGCAACTGCGCAATGTGTTGCGGCGATATGTTATAGTAACTACCCGCCCGCTCAGTCGGGGGAGCTGCAGATTTGTGACTGCAGTCAAATAAAAGGACTTTCAATCTTAGTTATTTGCTCGATTGGAAGTAAGATGTGCTAAAGTATGACTGGTATGGGCAGACGCTATATAATAGTGCAGTAGAGTACTGATGTTCATAATAAAAGCAACTGTAGGCTTTTTTTTTTTTTTTACATTTAAAATTTATACAGATTCTGAATAATAATAGCAAACAAAGCACTGACTTTAATATTATCACAGGTCGAAATAAGTTCAGTTCTAACAGTATGTAATGTAATATATATATATATATATATATATATATATATATATATATATAGATATATATATATATATATATATATATATATATATATATATATACCGTTCAAAAGTTTGGGGTCACAAAATTGTTTGGGTGACCCCAAACTTTTGAACGGTAGTGTAAATATTATTATAATAAAATATTATGAAATAAATATTATAAATTATATTTTATATTTGTATAAGATTATATATAATCTATGAATATAAGTATACATATATATATTATAAGATTTTTTTACACAGAACATTAAATATATAATCTATAAATAATTATCTAAATAAATATATACACTACCGTTCAAAAGTTTGGGGTCACCCAAACAATTTTGTGACCCCAAACTTTTGAACGGTAGTGTATGTATATGTATATATATATATTATATTATATTCAGTGTATTAAATCAAATGTTACTCACAAGCACCTCTCTCATATTTTGGCACATGCTAAAAATATAATATAGTGTCGTGTAGTGTATATCAAAGGTCGATGGAAAATCTCTAAAATATTAAGATACTAAACGACTCGAAGTCAAACTGACATCATTTCCTTTGGGCATCACAAACTCCTTGACATCAATTAACTCTCATCGGGCAAGCGAGAGAAAAATCAAGGGATCTCTTTGCTGAGCCGTTTTTGTCCGAGGTTTGCGTCATATGTTTGAAAGTGTGACATGAATTCGAAGGAATGACTTTAAGACTGAAGCCGTTTGCTTTCCAAGCGCGTTGTTCCAAGTTCACCGCGGGAGTGCTCTCATCAAGAAGGACAGGGGAGGCAGCGCTTGTTAAAAGTGATGCCGATGCATAAAGGCACAGCGTACGCACAAACAGGCGAACCGCGTTGCGCTCGGCGATAACTTGTGGAAAACCCGCTCAAATGCCTGATGAAATATTTACCGATGGAAAAAAAATATGTGCAATGCCGTCACGTGCCTCTCTTCCATGATAGAAAAAACACTTTGCAAGGACATTTTGTTCTTCTCTGACCTAAAGCCTGGAGCCAACCAAGAGCGGACACTGAGGACAAAGTCAATTACAATGGACTCAGATATCTGTCCTATATCTATTGCTGAAAGCACAGAACCATTTTGAGAGTTGCTTTAACCTAAAATCACATCCTTCTCTTTTTGCCTTACTTAATAAATATGAGATCTTCTGTAATGTAATGCCATATATTGCCCATTGACACTAGCATTGAGCTAGCATTTTTTCTATGGGGGCTGCGAGACGAGACATTTTTTTAAATTGACAAACCCCAACAATTCTGCATAAAACGCTGATAAACATACACTACCGTTCAAAAGTTTGGGGTCACAAAATTGTTTGGGTGACCCCAAACTTTTGAACGGTAGTGTATATATTTATTTAGATAATTATTTATAGATTATATATATAATCTTCTGTGTAAAAAATCTTATAATATATATGTATAGTTATATTCATAGATTATTTATAATCTCATACAAATATAAGATATAATTTAGAATATTTAATTCATAATATTTTATTATAATAATATTTACACTACCGTTCAAAAGTTTGGGGTCACCCAAACAATTTTGGGACCCCAAACTTTTGAACGGTAGTGTACATTATGTGTTTCCTACAGAAACAGAGGTGAATGTGGGGGAAAAAAATCCTGTAAAAAACAGAAAATACCCAAAGGTCATATTTCGGGAGAGGGGGGGAAGTGCCCCCGCAGCCCTCCTCTAGCTCCGCCAGTGGCCTAGTTGGAATCAAACGTGACTGCTGTGCTAAAATTGCACCTGTTTCTTATTGTTTCTCTTTCTACTCGTACTGTAAAAATTGAAATGTCAAATGAGACGTGACAGAATGCTAATACGGGGCTCCCACAGGGCAACGCGAGGCATCTTTGTTGATTTTGTAGAGAGCGCAGACATGATTTCCACCGTGGGGGGAAAAAAAAGGGACTTTTTGCATGTGCGTTTGGTGAGTGAAGCAAATGATTTCCAAATTTAGTCCATGAATAATAATAGTGATTTTGCATATTTCTACAGTATTGGTTAACACATTTTCTATCATGATGTTTTCATTATTTCTAGGAAGTATTCACATGGACAAATATGAGCTAGACTGTTTTTTCTTTTTTAAATAAAGAACTTAAGTAAAGTTTCTGTTTTGGCTTTGCACCAAACTTTACATCTGTGATGTTCTAAAGGTCATTTACATTGTTGGACTTTTTCAACAGTTACATAAACACGATATATGAAGACGTATTCTGAATAGTGATCCTCCCAACTGGCCTACTCGCTTCAATAATATCACACCTCTGTCAGGAAATGACAAGTCAAGACAAAAGCCCTTCGGCCGGGCTCAGCTCTACCTACCACCATGCGAGCTGGCGCCGGGCCAGCATTGCATGAATGGAACAGATGTTCATTTTTTTTTCCTCAGCCTTTGATTTTGTTTTAAACAATTTTAAAGACATCTCTGTTTCCCTACTTATATGCAGATTTTTATACTTAGCGTATAATTCTTTCTGGTTGCCATGAAGGACATCAGACAAAGATGATGTTAATTAAAAAAATTAAAATTGAAAAATTCTTTTAAATTAAATTAAAATAATTAAAAAAAAAGATGCCTACTAATATGCTCAATGGTTAATTCAAAAGAGTCAAAGTCAAACTACAGTTAGGACGGCCTGCTGGAGGTGGACCGGGCAGGCCAAGTAATTAGTCTCTTCACCTCCTTGCTGCCCACAGCAGGGATAAAATATACACCAAAGTTAAAGTCAGGCGCCAAGGGAGAGTGGCAACTTATTTAGAGTCTGACCTCTCCTAAAGACAATTTTTTTTTCAGGGTTACGTCCTCGCATATAATACATATGTGTATTTTTAGAAACAATTTCCCCTTCTCAAGAGTCCCAAATCTCGGAAAGAAAAAATAGATCAGGACATGCGACATGGCTGTCAAGTGCATGCCAAAGCAACAGGAGGCGCTGTAACCTCGAGCAGCTATTTTAGCCAATCAGGAAGCGCTTTGGGAAAAGGAACACAAACAAGGAATTGTCACAGAATCATCAAAAGAGTGGCATGTGATTGTAGCCCCCTACCCCACAAAAACATTTTTGAAATGTGTCTCATCACCTCCAGCACTGCAAGCTCTCCATCATTTTCAAGGTCGGCACAGCAACGCCCGCCCGCACCTCATGACAAACACCCCGCGACCTCCTTGCGTGTTCCCCTTTTCTCACCTCCCACAGACCCCAACCTAAAGTGCGAGCCACCTTGGCCGATATTACCCCCCCCCCCCATCCGCCCCCCCTCCCGCCTCACCTCTGCTCCCTTGCTACCGTGGTCTCCTTTGCCTGTCCTTCCCCGCATGCAGCCTGGCTGAGTGTGATGGATGGGACAACATTACTCTTGTCCTCTGTTGGCCTGGTTTTGCGGTTCCACACCATCCTTCTTTGTCCATCCACAACTGCGAAGCCATCTTTAGATCTCTGCCAGGGCTTTAATACATTAAATCAAAAGTTGGAATGCATCTGGTGCGGCATTAAACAAAACTGACTACGACACCTGTCTATCAAACGTGATAGCACTTTTTTTGTTCAGTAACATTATTCGTGCAGTTGAATTTTACTGTAAGCTGACACATAAAAATAATTAGTTTACTTTAACTGGATGAAGCGTTGGGTATTTTCTTTTACTTATTTTATCATGAGGTCATACATATAAGGTTATCTAATGTTGCCAAATATTATTTTATTTAATTAGTAGGAATAGAAAGAATATGAGAATGCCTATTTGGCTATTTATGATTCTGTTTTTTTTCAGATTTTTCAGGATTTTGTTTCACTTCAGAATCTGCATCAAGGTACTTTATCGATCTATAGTGTCAGAATATTACAATTTTGATATTATGAGTCACTACAGTCATTAGTTGCCATAGAACAAATGTTAAAATGACAATGGAGGATTATTTTAAAACACTGGCAAACAAATCAGCAAAACCAAATATATTAGCAGTCTTTTTGTCAAGTGGCAGATTTGAGTTTTCTTCTAAATCAACAACAAAAAACTTTTAACATTTGCTTTTTTTTTTTTACACATTTCGTTTGGGTAAAAAAAAAAAAAAAAAAGGTGCAGTGAAAGTGCACTGGTGTGAAGTGAAGGGATCACATCTTCAAAAAAGTAAATAAAATATGCATCTTCTGTGCTCATTACAGATTTATGACTCTTGTTAAAAGAAAAGGTGGCGGCTGCCTTCTACCCTGTCTGACTTTCAAATCCAGACGACACCGCTGTCAAGTGTTGTGCTCCACATTCTGTCCAATGAGAGACGGCCGAGAGTGAACGCGTGGCGGCGGCGGCGGCAACATTCTCTTCGGTGGCGCCGCTCTCCAGAAGTTACTTTGGGTGCACGCGAGCACACGGGAACTCCTCACCTACAGTGCAGCAAATGTCTTTTCTGGCGCTTTGATGCATAGTTCATCAGTGAAAAAGCGCAGTTGGTGCAGCCGCGCTCGGATGTGATTGAGAACAATAACAGCTGCCGAGTAAAACACAAGACTGAACGAGCGTTGGGATTTTCCGCGCAATATGTGTATGAATTTTCAGCAACTTTTTTTTTTAAACGAAAAATTGCTCATGAGCACGATTAAATCACCAAAATGCCTCGACACCTGTCTACATCTGCTTTGGGTACTAGGGGGAGTATAAAAGTTTAGCTTGTGGGTTCTTAATTAACTTTCGGCCACCTGTTCCCGTTTGTCGGACTTTTTTCAAAAATATACACGGCATAAATTGAAGTTATACTTTTTGTTTATAGGAAAATCACCATTTTGTTTAGTTCAGTGCATTGATTTGTGTTAAGCGGATTGGAAAACAGGCATTGGTTCCACTGGTTCAGTACAAAAATCTATTCTGGAGTTGGAAAAATTGCCGAATAACCGATTTTCATCCACGATATCTCCCGCCCAAAGTGGAACTTGACGTTACTGGCGTGAATCAAAAAATGGTGCGCTGTGTCCTCTTCAAAGGCAGAAATTACAGATGTTATCTTGAGTTCCTCCCAAAGTCACTCTTAAATACCTCACAGCACATATTCCCACTGGCAGAGGATAGTTAACACACTGTCACACTTCAATCTACAGCTGTCACCTTGCAGCACTACAGGGAAGTAATATAAAAAGACAGGAAGGGACAGACCGCCATGCTCCAGGCCCCATTAGTGCCCTCTCTCCATCAGACTAAAGAAGAGCCCCCCGAGGTAGGACTGGGTTAAGTGCAGAACGTGCAAGTGTGGTCAACCATGACGCGGACAGGGGATAGGTACACGCGAAAACCCGACAAGACAGGAAGACGAGATTAAAGGAAGCAACGAAGAAGACAGCAACACACACACACCATGCTCACTTACCACCATTACTAGCATCCACTCAAAGTGCCAGGAAGACAACAACTCCTCAAGGGTACGGTATTTATCATGGCTGTCGTCCCCGGCCTCTGGTTTAGTTTCCTTGTGGATAGATTACAGTCACATTTGTCTTTACTATTAAAAAAATATATATACCGTAGTTTTCGGACTATAAGTCGCACCGGAGTATAAGTCGCACCAGCCATAAAATGCCCAAAAAAGTGAAAAAAAAAACATATATATGTAAATAAGTCGCTCCTGAGTATAAGTCGCCCCCCCCCACCCAAACTATGAAAAAAAACGCGACTTATAGTCCGAAAATTACGGTATCTGGTCTGTCGTTTCTTTGCTTTTTACAGTAGAGAAATAAACAGTAAACAGTCAAGTTGATAACTGAATCATGTTGCTCATGCTAACATTAGTAAAAAAGAAAATGTCCACTATGTCGTCGTCCACCCTGTCAGCAATTTCACATATTTAGCTGGTCTGATTGCAGTTAATAAGAAAAAAAAAAGAAAAAGCATGCATAGCATCTACTTTTACGAATATGAAATGAAAAGCATTTCATTGGAGATGCGGTGCGGCACATTGAGTCACTTGGACTTCATTACAAGTGGAAGCATAAATAAGAAACGCAAAAAGTGAAATGTTCATAGTTGACCAAGTCGACAAACTCATAGTTAACAGATTATGAAAATGAGAGCAAAAAGACAAAGCCGCATCTGCGTCTGGAGGGAATCCAGATGATCCACTTCATGTTTGTGTGTGGCAAAGCAAAGAAACAAGCAAACAAACAAAGCCCAAGGAGTTTGCATCCAAAGACAATGCGCCTTCACACCTTTCGCCTTCCTCCCCTCTTCCCCTCCTTCTTCCTCCATTAGCCAAACATGATTAAAATGCCGTTCCAACCAGCCTCTCTGTAGAACGTCAAAGAAAAAAAAAAACAGAGATGTGACGGGGAAAACGAAGCGGAAAAGTCAATAGCATCTTTTACGGGGGAATGCTTTTCATCCTTGGCTGGCGGTGAGAAGAAAAGAACGCGGGCTGCCATTATGCCGGCAGAGACCCCCGAGATACCCAAGGACAACCCTGCGATCTCACTAGCCTCCCAAGAACATTTGACTTTTTTTTTTTTCTTCTTCAAACACGTGCAAAATAATTCCCAATGCTCCCTTACATTATGTCGTGTTGCTATCGCCGTAGTGGCGTGACTGAGCGCTGCGAAACATGTTTCACCCAAAATAAAACGAGCAATCCCCATTTAGATCAAGATGCATCAGTCTGTCCGAACAGAGTGATTCATTTTGTAGTGTGTGTATGTGTGTGTGCGACAGCCATGGAGAGCAGCGAGCAGTAAGCCCGCGAGCAGGACATGATTGCGGTGTGTATCTTATCTGTGTCTAGTCCTCCTGAGGCTAGCGGAGCCTAGCTGAGGCGCTTCAGTGACCAGTCAAGCGTGCCAGCATAATCTCCACCCCCACCTCATCTGGGAGACACCACGTACACACATGTACATCGCTCTTGAGCACATTAACACAAATGGCCCCAGCCTGTGCCCAAACTGCAGGTGACAGAGCCCTCAGGTAGAAACATTCCTGCACTCTGTAGGGCCTGCAGACAAATGTTTTGGAGCAACCAGCTGCAGGTTTCTGCTATCCACTACGTGGTCGGAAATGTGCAAAGAAACAAGGATGGATTGAGTGAGGGTTAACTTGATTTGGATCGTGAGCATCTTTGACAGATCTAGATGCTGACTTACATCAAGGGAGGAAGATTTTGTTGTGTCCCCAAAGGAAGCGCTAACAGATAAAGATTGGCCCTTTGACATTGGGTGTCATGTCAGGATGTCACCCTTTCCATTATTCATGGTGACGCTGTTTGCAGAAATGGATCTTTTTCCGCACACTTCTCAATCTTGGACTACTTGGTGTCAAAAGAATAACTCATTTTGGACAATGTGGATATAGATTCAATAACAAGGGGTGTGTAGACTTTTTAGATCCAGGTTAGTAGCCTAATAAATCTTTCGTAAATTTGATGATGTGGCCAATATCGGTCCTCGCTCACAAAAGTCACTTTACATGATTCTGTTCAGTCAAAACACATCTGGGGGTTTAAGAATAAAAATAAAAAAAAGCCTGCAAGGGGTCTTCAGCACAATGAAAAACAGGTGCTCCAGTTTTTGCCCACGTAATAGCCTATTTAGCCTTTGGAGCAAAGGTTATCCAGCTAATAGCTGCCTTGTGGCGGTGCACATGGCTAGCGTCAACATCTGGGATGGATTTGGAATACTTGCAACATGTGCTTCAAGTTCAATTAAAAGAGAGACTTCAATCTTTTTTCACTCTCTTCCTTTCCCTCGTCTGTGCGCACATAATGAGGAGGCCTCATTGACATGTTTCTCAAAGCTCGTCATTCAGTCTGAAGCTGTATCCAGTGCACAATGACGGGAGAAGAAAAAGATAAATTTGTTTGGGCTAGGAATTTGTTCTGCACTTAACCAGCTGATAGCGAAGCGGCAAGAGTGACTATTTGTCACGATGAAGGCAAAAACATGCAGGAGAAGCATCAATCGATGGAGAGCGGTAGGAAGAAGGAGGGAAAGGCCCCTCCCCCCCTTGAAATTTCCTTACGGCTCAAAGGGAGCAATGGATCAAAATGGATGAAGCCGGAGTTGGTAAATTGTAGCCTTTGTGGCCGCTGCGCTATCCGGCCATCCCAGAGAGAGAGAGAGAGCGAGAGAGAGCAAAGAACGCCCGGCCAGTGGGATGGATAATCAGTTTGGCAGCAAAACATGAGCGAGGCCGGACGAGCTTCCGCCGGACCTCATTTCAATATGAAAGTATCCAATATATTTCAGAATGTAGAATCGGCTGCTTTATATTTGTATTTTTTTTCCCCTTAAAGGGAGAGGGAATGTAGTGATGGTACACAGACAGGAAGAAAATTCGGTGAGGGGAGAAAGATGGAAGGTTGCTTCACGCATTTCTTCAATCAGCGCCCGCCACCTTTGCAGTTCACAAGCGTGGCGGGGATGTGACGCTCACGTATCCTTGTCAGCCAACTGGCATGCCGGCTGACTGATTGCCTGACTTATTGCCGGGATGACGATTTGACCATCTGCCTGCCGCGTGCGCGAGCATCTTCTTCTTCTCCTTTTTTTTATTTTTAAACATTTTGCTGACATTATGAACTTACAACCCCAAATAAGCGGAGTATAAGGATGGAAATCTAACAAAGTCAATACAGACTATACTCGGGGTAAAATACCGTTTTTTTCCATGTATAATGCGCCCCCATGTATAATACGCACCCTAAAAATGGCATGTACTGTACCCATGTATAATACGCACCCAAATTTTGACTCCTACTTAAGTCCGTAAACGTAAAACTATTTCAGAAAAAAGATCATCTTTGGGAACAACCGGATGTTATTCTGCCGGTCAGCATCACGACGCATGCGCTAGCAAACTCGATCGCGAAGAAATGTTTCGGATTTGTGCAGGGTACATTGTGACAGCAAACGAGCAGGTGATCGAGCAAGCGTCTGATACGAGAGCATTAAAAAAAAACAAGTTTTTTTTGTACCCATGTATAATGCGCACCCCAGATTTTAGGACAATAAATTAGTTAAATTTTGCACATTATACATGGGAAAAAACGGTAATTTCCAGATATCAATTTACAATGACCACCAAATACCTCCTGAGACGACCAAATCAGACCAAGCACATCTTCATATCGCTGGAGTGTGCCTTCAAGGTATCATCTAACAGCTCGTCCAATTTCACTTCACAGCTTTTGGTCACTCTAACAATATATTTCCGCCAGGGTTGGACTTCCCAATTTAGTCACCCCCGCGGTATCCCCCAAAAGGTATCTCCAGCACAACACGATAGGTGAAAACCCAGCTGCTCCAACATTTCAATTCCCAATTACCAAGTGGCAAAATCTATCCGCTGGCGTTTGTTTCGGTAGCCCGTCCGACAGTGCAAATGAGCGGAGGCAGTAAAGCAACCACCTGTTGTTACCTGATAGTGTCTGGACAAGCCCAGATGCTGTTTTATTGCGACATAAAGGGCCGGCGAATCCATCGAAATAGCCAACTAAGCACTTTATACGGGCTGCGTGTTCTCAGGAAACAGAGCCCGAGCACGACTGGAGTAATGTGTTGTGAGAGTGAAGCAGAAAACACCACATGCGGATAAAAGTTGAGAAATGTACTGTCAAAAAGGTTAAAAGGCGCTACAATGTTTGGATAGGTTTGAGCCCCGAGCAGAGGAACGAACGCAAGGGGCGGGGCGGGGCCGGGAGCGTTTCTCACATCCTTCTGGGTTCCCTGACTACAAGGCAACCCGAAGCCACCCTCAGGCAGCTTGTGTGTGTTGTTTGTGTGTTTGTGTGTATCCTTGATGCGGGATAATTACCCTGTCATCTTTGTCAAAATCCTCATCCTCGTCCTCCATCAGATCCTCCATTGCTTGCTAGTAGGGAAGAAAACAAAACAAAAATCAGAGGGATGAAACATTTACATTGCAGCCAGAGATGAACATTAGATAAAGCGGCGTTGCTTTGGTCTGGCAGCAAATGGACGTCGTGTGTTACGGTTAATATTTCATTTTAGAAACACTCAACACTTGTGTGAACGTTCTCGAATTTCAATGTGGTGAGGATGAACTTATTTCTTAATCCATTTAAATGGCATTGCACAATAGCAGTCACAACCTTTCAGCAGTCTGCATTTCAAATCTGTAAACTCCACCTCCTTATTTTGACGTGTGATTTAAATGCGTTATATATGGGCAGAAACATCAGTCGGGGAGACGTGGTAAACGACAAATCGATTCTCAGTCAATGTTTATCTCGAGTTGTGTACATATCTCTTCAATAAAAAAGATCCGATACATGGGGTGCGATACTAATCAAGGAGGGCTTCCTTTTACAGCGGAACGATTCGATTCGGGGGGTATTCGAATTCACGGTGCTGCTGAGCTGGAGAAGATACGATGCAATGTGTTTTTCACGTTACGTCATGTTAGCTAATCGTGATTAAGGTTTGCGTTTGGTCACGTAGGCAAGACGTACACTACCGTTCAAAAGTTTGGGGTCACAAAATTGTTTGGGTGACCCCAAACTTTTGAACGGTAGTGTAAATATTATTATAATAAAATATTATGAATGAAATATTATAAATTATATCTTATATTTGTATAAGATTATATATAATCTATGAATATAAGTATACATATATATTATAAGATTTTTTACACAGAAGATTATATATATATAATCTATAAATAATTATCTAAATAAATATATACACTACCGTTCAAAAGTTTGGGGTCACCCAAACAATTTTGTGACCCCAAACTTTTGAACGGTAGTGTAGGATAAGGGTTAAGATGCCAACTAATTTATTTAAAAATATAATTGGAGTGTGCCTCAATTCGATAAAAAGAAAGTATCGTGGGAATGATCTCCAAGTTACCATAGCAACCACAAAAGTTGCGACCAACATAAAATCGAAATATCCCAAACAATCCCTGAGGATAAATGAGCGCTCCATTTGTTCTCCACCCCTGCTGTCAACAATTCATCAATCCAAACTTGTATAATTGCCCCCAATTTAGTAAACAAACAAGCGCATGAGCCGCCACCCCCTCTCACCCTCATTGTTCCGTTTTCCGTCCTGCAAAAGCCATCAAACCTTGTGACTGGCCTCATCGCCCCCACACACACACACACACACACACACACACACACACACACACACACCAACTTGGAGACATCCAAAAATCATGACTTAAAGGGACAATAGCTTTTGTCCTTTTTGTTTCTCGCCGAAACTAAGTGAGCAAAACTATGTGGCGGCTGTCATAAGCCTCTTATGGAAATGCGGCTTCCCACACAAACAAAGCGGAGTTCACAACAGCAGCGGGTAGAGTCAATAGTGCGCCGTGTATTGCCGTACGCCTGTGTGTGTGTGCTCTATCAATAACTCTCAGTCAGCGGGGCAAGTGAGCCGTGTGTATGAATGGCGCTCATTGAAACTGTATAGCGGCGGGTAATTCCCACTTCACAGAGATGCCGTCACCCTCGCGACAAACGAGCTTGAATAAATTCACCACTATGTTATATAAGTAGCGGAGAGGAGGGCGGGAAGTGAAGGGGGGCTGGGGGGGGTCTCGTTCTCAGCCGCCGCAAAATTTGTCGAAGAGTTATTGTAATACGAAAGCCTTCTGGCTGCTCAAACAAATGAGCTATAACTGTTTATAAAGTCATCACGGTTCCACCCGAATCTTTTGATCCGTGCCAAAACACAAAGAGAATGGATTCCTCCGCCACGGAGGCTTTAGAGGGGCACGCCTGGCACACACTCGGAACTTTAAACAAAGCGAGTGAGCATGAGCGAGCTGGAGAAGCATGACCTAGAGAGACAGCCGGGAATGATAGAGTCGTTTGTCTCCTCCCGTTCTCCGCTCGCTCTTCCATCGCCTCCGGTTACACGGAGACGTCGTGTTTCCTGCGACGAGATGCTGTAAAATGAATAAATAAAAAGCTACCCAACATGTCATCTGCCCTGAAGATTGCCACGGCTAAACGCACACGCTGAAGCTACCGTCTCACTAAAGGGGGGGGATATAAATGACCTTTGAATTCCAAACATCTTCTCAAACCTGTATGCCATATGATGTGTTTTGGTTTCTTAACCATTATCATGTTGTTTGAATTACTATCATTACAACAGCGGAGGCCTGAAAGCCAAAGGCGTCGACGGGATCGCAGCGAGCTAACATCGCCTGCGGAGCCGCTCCGGTGAATTTAATATACACAGAGTTGGAGATTAACATATTCAAAGCCATTCAAATAATACAGAGATGATGCAGGGTGCTCGCACAGATTACACCGTAGCCCGTAAATTCATACAAACACGGTGATGATATAGCGCAAGGAAGAGTACAAACGAGCACAATGACATTGAGAGTTGAAAATGGCCGCAGAAGTACTGTAATTTTTGGACTATAAATCGCGGTTTTTTTTCATAGTTTGGGTGGGGGAGCGACTTATACTCAGGAGCGACTTATATACATATATATGATTCTTTTCACTTTTTTGGGCATTTTATGGCTGGTGCGATTTATACTCCGGTGCGACTTATAGTCCGAAAATTACGGTCTTGGAATAGGTCGAAAAACAATGATCTGATCCCTGAGGATTTGTAATTTGATTTTGAACCCCTTTATTTAGAGTGCGGTAGATGGAAAAAAAAAATGCTGATATTGTTGAATGATGGCGGGAGCGGCAAGTGGCTAGCAGTTAGCCATCAGGCGAGTGCTCCGTATTGTACAAATTGAACACATTGACATATTAAGTAGCATAAACTACGAGCTATTAGCCTATTAGCACTGGAGCTAAAATAAAAAAATATATATATATTCTTAGCTTTCGTTAGACCATTCATTAGAGCCTCGAGTGCACAGGTGTCAAACCCAAGGCCCGGGGGCCACATACGGCCCACCACATCATTTTATGTGGCCCAAATGACTAAAATTGCAAATGGTCTTCACTTTCAAAAATCTTTTTAAAATATTTGAACAGCTTTGACTAGTCTAATTTGAAAACGAGTTAAAATAAAATGAAATACATGATTTGATCAAAATTCAATGCAAAAAAAAAATATTGTAAACTTTATCTGGATGTGATGACTGGCAAGTGAATTTCCTCTCTTGCTTGGGAAAAAAAGAAAAAAAAAACTCCCAAGTCTAAGCAGGCAGAGTTCCACTATCTGCCAGCCTAACCTTGCCAATGACAGCCGCGGGGGGAATTGATGCCTGGGCAGACATTCCAGTGAACATGAAGATATACTTTCTCCTCTTCTTTTCCTCCAATGCCTCCCTCCCTCCATCGAGGGGGGGGGGGGGGGAGGGTTTAACCTCTGCAGCTGCCGAGGTTGGTCCGACTTGCTGGCTGGGGGATCTCAAGGCCCTACTTGGTATGCACCGTTCACGAGCGTACGGGCATGTGCGTGTGTCTGCGTGTGCGTAATGCCTACGCCACACTTTGGAGGGCTGCGAGTGTGATAAGGGGCTGCTAGCTGAGCTTGGCTGACCCACGCGGGCCCTTCACAAGCTGTCAGAGGCACGGCCCTCGGAGGGGGGGCCCCTTCCATCTGCGCTGCCCCAGCCAGGGTTACCCAGCGGGGAGCTAGATTGGGGTGAGGCCCCTGTACCGCTGGGACTGGAAGATGGGGGGCTGGGTGTGAAGGATGCTTCCATATTAATGAAGATCCGCCTTTATTATTCCAATGAAGAATCACAATGTAAGCCCTCTTTCCTCATTGCTTATTTGCTGACATATTTGCTTATCATTGCTGACAACATGAGTACCGTATTTTTTGGACTATAAGGCGCACCTAAAAAACAAATATTTTCTCAAAAGCCGAAAGTGCGCCTTATAGTCCGGTGCGCCTTACATATGGACCAAATTCGTAAATTTAAACTGGCCCGAAGCATTGTGTCATGAAATCAATCATAAGTGGCCTGCTGAAGACTATGAATGATGAATCAAAAAGACTATGGATCATTATTTTGTGATTAGAAAGTCATTTGTTGCGTCTGAAATTGAAATAGAAAAGCTAAATTGGAGAATGATTTGATTTGGATTAAAAATCTGACATGACGCATTCATGGTGCGCCTTATAGTCTGGTGCGCCTTATATAAGGACAAAGTTTTCAAATGGGCCATTCATTGAAGGTGCGCCTTATAGTCCGGTGTGCCTTATCGTCCGGAAAATACGGTATTATAGAACCTCATTCATTGAAGGTGCGCCTTATAGTCCGGTGCGCCTTATAGTCCGGAAAATACGGTATTATAGAACCTCATTGCTTGGTGTCAGTTGATAATTTCTTTCCCTATTGACAAAATAAAACGCTTACCTTCAGAATGACTACCTACTTTTGCGCCAAACTATTTTTAGTTGCCAACCACATTTGGTCATGCCTATTGATGTTGCGATGTCAGTAATGACAATTTGTTACCCAATATTTGATTAATTGATTAATTAATGATCACAATCGCAAGACCGTGTATGATTTGATAGTATTGATACTTTCTATAATAGCAAGTTGGTGTGTTTTCAGCCAAATGTGCCATCTAGAGGAGTAAAAAAAAAAACAACTGCTTCATGAAGCAAATTTGAAACTTCATTTTCCCATCACTAGCAAATCATCGCTTCCTCATTCACTAAATAAAACTTGGCTTTTCTTGACGGGTCTCTCTAGATACGGGTTGTCAATGGTGGAATGGAGCGCACACTTGTTAAACAACCTGCAACAACTTTTTGTCGGCTTTCAGCCCAACGTCTAAAGGAGAAAGTCGACAACGGGCCCGCCGCCACCGTCAAAACAACAACGAGAAGCGAGGCAGACACCGGGAGCACAGATAGTCACAAAGGTGATGAAGGGAGTGGATGGAAATGAAGAGAAGGCAACACAACACGCAGGCGTGATGAAACGGCAGGCTGGGAGGATTCGGCAGCGGCGTTCCCCAAGCTCCCGGTGCTCCCGTCCCGCTTCGAACTCGGCTCGTCGCCTGTCTTTCTGCCTGCCATCCTCTTTGCCAGTTGAGGAGAGTGAGAGCGAGGCAGCCGGATGAGCCGTGCCGTGCCGTGCCGTGCCGGGCTGGCACCAGGGAAATCAGTGGGGCGCAGGCGCTCCCAGTTAAAAGTGACATGACCTTTTGATTTTGTCACCTGTCACCAAATGCCATGTCTGACTCTGCACTGAGGAGCGCCTGCCATCCTCCTCCTCTTCTTTCTCTGTCGCCCCATCGCTCCCAATGCTTCTTTTGCCGTCTCCCACTCCAATCATTTACTTTCCAGACTTGCCGTTTCTATCCGGGAAAAGTGGCGATGTGACTTTTCGGCGGTCTAATAGGCTGTTTCCTCTTTTTCCCCCTCCCAGCTTTCTTATAATATTTACTTTCTGTACCTGTGTTGTGCGGGGCTCTTAATGAGGGCAGATGTCACGGCAGAGTGTGTTTAAAGACGCCGATTTTTTTTTTTCTTTTTTTTCCCAGAGATGATAGCTCGGGGTGAAAATAGACGAGATAAAAATGGCTATGAAGTCTTGTTCTCGAATGATACAAAGCTATACATTATTACTGACTTCCAAATGAGCGATACGGTGCTGTCACACTGACTTCTTCACAGTCAAAAAAAAAAAAAGGGAATGCTAAACTTTTGCAAGCAAGGCTGCAGTTTCAGTGAAAAGTTCAACACAATCTGTTATGCACTTTTAATTAGGATTATTGTGTGGAAATTGGAGCCGGGTTTCAATTGAGGTCATTTAGATCTTCTCTTCTGTAATGGGTTGCCAGATTCAACGGTTCAATCCAAGCAATGGTCTGTAACCTGGGATAAGGATGTCGGGCGGGAACAAATACGTAACGGCATGATCAAGTATGGGTTTAGCTAGTACTAGCGAAGCTTCAAATGTGTTTCATGAACCAGTTATGTTTTTTTGACTCTTCCAGATGGCACTTTTTGTTTGAAGGAAAGGATTTAAGAAATGGCAAGTTGCTGTGCTTCCCGCCCACAGCTTGTGGCATCAAGAGGAGTCAAAAAGCACAAGTGCTTCATGAAGCAAATTTGAAGCTTCATTTGTCTAATGTTGTAAGTATTTACAAAAATTATTTGGGATTTTATTATTCTTGTTTGCTGCTACCCTCCACTATAATGCTATAATATAGTGTGATACTCAGACTCTTTTTGTTGCGCAAGCCCAGCCTACTGGCAATTTGTGGTATTACATGAATAACAGGGACGGAATATAAATTCTGAAAAGGATGGGAGGAGTAGGTCATGTGATTAATTAAGAGGCTATTCCATTTTCCAGCTACAGGGGGTCACGCACGCAGAGAGGCAAAAGATGTTTGTTTCAGAGGTAAGACATGCAAGCCAGGTAACGGTGAGTCTGGATTTTAAGGTCAGAGTGCTACACGATAAGAGAAGAGGTCAACGACCTTGCTGGTGCGTCACCGCTTTTTTTAATGGCTGTTCGGAGGGCGCTGCAACTGCTTAGCAGCTACTGGTCAAGGTTGGGGCGAGGGGAAAGAGCGCTGATCCGAGATCTGTTTGCGAGGCAGCGTGTAAGCACACATCAGGCGGTGACCCTGGGTGAACGCCGCCGCCGCCGCCGCCGCCTTTCTTTATCAGTTGTGGTGTAAAATAGAAGAGGGGTGCTCACATTGAACCCGTTGGATGAATCAAGGCCTTTCGGCTGATTAGGACGTCTGGACACAAGTGTGTATTTTTTTTTGGTGTGCTCTCGCTCTCTGCGAGTTTAACACACATTACCTTCACCCCGGACTTGTGGAAAACCACATCGCTCCGAATCCTGACCCGACTCGGCACAATCACTCGCGTTTGTTGTTTCAAGTCATTAAAAAAAAAAAAGCTTCTTCCCCTTGTTTTCTTTTCTATTTGCATCCTTTCTCTGGAAGGGAAAGCATGCCTGCATATGTCGTCTACTCTGGCTGTCTTATAACACATACTTGTACATATTTTAAAATCATACCAATCGGTGAGTTCAATGAAAGCTTTCAAAAAAAAATACATTCCAAATCACTTTAAAAGTGCACAGCAATTAATTGCAGCCGCTCGCGTCACTACAACAGTATCAACATGTTTTAATTTCCCAACCAATTGCTGTGACACTTAATAGTCCGCTTTTCAAAGAGGACAGAAAAGCCATTCGGCATCGAGTGCGAGTTGCGTGCACGTACTCGTACGTCGAGTAAGTGGGAAGGCACAAGAATGTATAACCTCTTTTAATGAGGAAGAGGACTATCGTTAGAGTGGCACGAATGGCTAGCAGGTAAGAGAGGACAAATCATCATGCAGGTTTATTTGGCTTGAGGTATGCGAGGGGAATGTTGTTGTTTTTTTTGTCAAGCAATGTCGCCATCTACAGGCAATTAGAAATGATGCTGTAAAATAAAAGTGTCTCAATTTCAAAAGCTAGTTTTGTTAAACAAGCTGGAGGTTGCACACTCATTTTTGTAGCATAAAATATTCATTTGTATATTTTTTCTTTTCATATACAGAATATACATAAGAATAATATGAGATTAGTGCTGAAACACAACAAGGTGTGTGTTTTGTATATTTATCATAACTGGCTTTATTATGATGGAGTCATGCGATGAGTTTGTTCATCACAATTAAAATGAGTAAAATTAATTTTGAATCCCGTCCACCAAATATAATATTTAAAAGGAAATAAATATACACCTGTGAAACCAGGCGAGACAGAATGTCCGTTCTGTTAGCTGCTTTTTTCCAAGTTGGACTTGGAGAAGACACTTATTAAAATGAATCACTTGATTGTTCACGCTCACTCCGCCGTGCTGCTCTCGCTTTCACTCTCTGCCCTCCCGAAATGTGCCTGACCAAGATTAAAACATGACATTGCTTTGACATGATATAATTGGTAGAAGAGATTTAAAAAAAAATGAAATAAATAAAGCATCAGGTAAGCGTAGCTGAATGAAATTATTTCTTCCCTTTCTTTTCCTTCAAGCTGGCAAAACCTGAGATTCCACAGATGGCTTATTTTTCACAGCCAAAAATAATATGCGCGTTTATTTCTACATTTGCATATATTTTATGGCTGCAATCTAATCCCAAAAATGAGATTTTAAAAGCCTATGTAGCATGTTCCTCGCCATTGTTTCTATTCAAATGCCGCCTTTTGGGTCGAGACTGGTTGCGCAACGGCTAAGTGTGCTAAAGTACGTCTCATCTTGTCGAATTATACTTAAATGTGCTAATATTGCGGAGGAGACAAGAGCGCCACGTCCCCATCAAATAATGGCGCCACAGTTTTAACGGCGCATTGTGTGCCCCTGCAAAGAGGCTTTTACAGTGGAATGAAAGAAAGGCGGAGGGATATCGGCCAGCTTACAGAGGCCGCACTCACCACATCTTGCCTCGTATCCTTGCCCGACGTGATGAGAATGTAGTTCCAGGCCAAGGGTAGCAACAAAGCCAGCGGAATCATATAGAGTTCAAAGTTCCACACCAGGACGACAAAGAGCTGGAATGGGGGAAAAAGGGAAAAGTATTACTCCATGACAATGCCGAGGATTGTTTACGTTCTATCCTAGTGAGAATGCATTCGGAATCAGAACCTCGGCGTGAAAATAGGATGGGGTTGTTAACAAAGGTGCGGGCCTTCCAGCACCCGGCCCAGGTTCAACACCTTGACCCTCGAGGCTCCGTCGGGCCTTGAGTAGAGGAGAGGAAGGATGAGCACAAGCCGTCCCTCATGCCAATCATCCCGGGCGGGGGGCTGAGGTCATTGATGCTTTCTGACCCTTCGCCACTCAAGCCCAGCATCTGACCTAGTTCACACCGACCACACCCCGAGTCCCTAACCCTGTCACTCCAAGCCGCAATACCCCATCGAAGACTCGTATGGCTCGCCTCTGCACCCAGCTGCCAAAACCATAACCTCGACGCTTCCCCTCTCATCAGCAAACAAGTAAGGCACCGTCTGAAAATTAACCTTTGATAAAAGATAAAACAAAAACAGCATTCGGCCCTTGACAAGCCTTTTTAGTCTTTGTGAGAAAGGGAAATTGCTCATGATGCAGGCTGCTGGCATTGTATTCACCATTTCAGATCATGTTACTGAGATATTTTGTGAAATTAATAAACATTTAAATAAATACAAATGCTAAAAATATTGTTCATGTATTTTTAAAGTACTGGATTTCTTATTTTCAGTGAACAGCAGATGATCAACATGCCAATAATGGATTGTTCGATATTAATTGTACACTTGCCAGAGATGCCACTCGTACTTTTTTTTTTTTTTTTTTTAATAGTACTTTACCACTTTGCTGCGGGGAAAAAAAGTTTCCCCATTGTTGGCCTAATAAAGGCGTATTCTCTTCTCAAAAGGAGAGCGTGCGCATGTACTTCTGTTGAAACATAAGAGTGGGCACATTCATCGCTCAGCCATCAGTATAGAAATGTCTTTACACCCACCCACACATGAACACATGCAACTCGGCATCTGAACAAAAAAAAAAAAAAACTTGTTTTGTCTCCTTTATCACAGAAAAGTTTGGAAACTCATAATAAGAAGTTTATGATAAGGAAAAAAAAAAAAAAAAAGACCTTAAACTGAATTTCAAATTAAGCACAAACAAACCAAGCATGAATTAAAGATAATGGTCACAATGAGGAATGTATTTTTCTCATAAATAAATAAAACTGCTGGTCCAATAAATAAATAGCGTCCCAAAAGGAACCGACTTTGAGAGTGCGTACCCAAAACCATGGGATCGTATAATTCCTAAAACCAAAAAATAGTTTTGAATATTATTTAAAGCTAAAAAGACCACTTCCCATCACTAACAGCAATGCACCGCCAAATTTTAACCTTCTAAAAATATCCAACTTCCTACAAACCATCAAGACTCCAAACGTGCAAGATCAGTAACGTTAATTAAAACACGTCTAATCAAACGCTGTGCAAATGAGGTGCCGACACGCCACTGTACTAAAATGTACAAAGGGGCTCTTGAAGTTATAAATAAACAATTACAACCATTTCTCTGTTTGTGTTCTAAATACACAATAATAAATATTAGTATGAGCACAACAGTAATACATTCTGTGCATGTTGAGATCACACAAGCTGCACCTTACTGTCCTGACGTTTGCTTCAAATCTTCATATATTAAAAAAAAAGTTCCCTTAAGGCTGTTAACCTGTGCTCGCCCTTTCATTTCTCTTCCATTGGGCTGCGGTAGCTGAGGGCCACGTTGTGACAGGCAGCTGGAACAAGCACCAGCTCAGAAGCGGACGGCCCTGCCCCATCTTCGTGCCCCCCCCCCCCCCCCCCCCAGGCTGGTTAGCAATGGCCCCGCGGTGCCTGGACGGATCCAGCAAGACCGGTCCATCACGGCGGCCACCCCCCATCGCTCCCGACGCTACATTGCAAGCTCTTCGCCTGGGGATGAGGGAGTGGGAAGGAGCCCGCTGTGGATGTCAGTGACCACAAAAAGGCAGAGGGAAGAAAACAACAACAGAACAAAAACGGGACGCTCATAGCAGAAAAGGTAGTGAAGCTGTCTAGCTTCAGATCGGACTTTGTGGCCGTGGACATTTTGGAGCCATCTGTGATGGTTTATCGTGAGAAATCATTTTGCATTTAACTGTACCGTGAATAAAAATTGACTGTAGCTTGTCTGTTTGAGCCGACGTACTCTTTACGCAAAATATTTCATTGATGAACATAATGCGGAATTTCCTGAATTACATTTTTAATTCAATTCTATTTTAAGAATAAAAGGCATTACCTGGACTATCAGTATTGTATTGTAAATCAAGAAAATATAATCAAGTGAAAATAAATTGCACTTTATCTCAGCCCACTGAGGTCCATCCTGACTTTTTTTTTTTTTTAAAGACGCACTTAAGACAATATTAGTGAAATGGTAAGCCATTTCAAATAAACTGGGGGTTACAATTAATTCATTTACTGAGGTGACTTTGCAATAAGACCAAAATGGACCAAACATAAAAGCCAAATCATGATGGCCATCCATTTAGCTGGAATAACAAGGAGCAAAAATCAATACCCTAATTGTTTTTGACAATCCCTGCAGTTGGATTGCGTAATTCTTTGATGCCTGGTTCAATATTAAGAAATCCCCTGAACAAAAAAAAGGATGTCAACAACACGCCAAAGTCCAAATGTTTTATTCAAGCAGTCAGCGCTCATGGAGAGCTGGAGCCGGCGTTATTTGTTTCAAAACACAGCCCGCGTCCTCGCCGCGGCACTGTGGGAGGGTAATATTCAGTACTTTGGCTTACATTAACCGCACACCAGGCAAACTTTTCCCCTGTTCCGTCTCAGTGGAGTGAAAGCGAAGTTTGGATTTCAGAGGTCGCCTTTATCTCGCTTACATCATTTTCCACGCTGGCACTAAGTGTTGCCAGATAGCGAAGCACAAGTCCTGTTAAGTTTGATGTAACTCCAGAGAGAGAGAGAGGGGAAGAGACTGCGGTCCCTGCTTTGGACCGGGCCTCCCCTAAAGCATCATTCAGTGGTGCTAGACTGCCCCCTGCTGGACGCCTGCAGAACACAGCAGCCAAAAAGCAAACTGGAAGCTCTGAACTGCTTCTGATTTAGGTTGATGGCGTACGAGTGAACTCCGACGACATCTGGCATAATTCCGCGCCATTTTTCTCATTCACGAGTCGTTATCTCCGGTGATTAAACTCCGACTTGGTATTCCGTGTTAGTCTTGACGCTACGTTTCCACAAGAAAAGCGGTAAAATGTTCAAGTAAATTGTTCAAAGTTGTCCCTTGCTGTGGGCAAAGACGAAGCCACGACTGGAGAAGTTTTTAAAGTTAAGACAGTTCTCTTTGAAGAGGAGTCAAAGGAGCAATTTAAAGAGACCTGGAGTGGTGTGCCGTGTACCACTGACTCCTCCAGTTTGTGTGACACTGCACGACGTGTGAATACACACACACACCAAAAGATGCTTCTGTACCTGTCTTTGCCTTTTTTTTTATTTCACCAGGCTGAATTTTTATCTAAATGCAAAGCAGGTGATAGGTGCTCCAGTTTCCTCTCCAAGTAGCTCCCTTGTCTGGGCTCTCTTCCTGATAAGAGTCCTACTTTGCCTGACATAAAAGCGCCCAGTATCATTTCCCCTGCCTCCCCACCGACAACCCCCCCGGCTGGCTGCCCTCGGCCTTCCCCGAGCCTCACAAAGCCGCCTCTATTTGCCTCCGATCCCAGGCCCAATTGCAGATAAAGTTACAGCAAATTTGTTTGGAGGAAGAGCCGGGAGGCCGGTGGTCTCCGGGGCAATAACGGCCTCGTCTGCTTGGAGGCGGCACGTGAATCCAACCCGCCCCGGCTTTCCAGGGACGCCAGAGGATCTCGATAGGAAGACGCACCTTGCAGGTGCGGAAAGTGGAAAAGAAGGAGAGTCATAGCGCCACCTGCCATCGTGCGGGACAGGAGGTGACGGCGGGCCGCTCTGCGGCGCCAATTCCTCGCCGCGGCTCTTTTTCCACCATCGGGATGGGTGGGAGACGCAAGCGTGGGCGCGAGTGAGCAACGCTGCATGTGAGACCACGCCATCGCAGCTGTGCAACATGCCAATGGAAATGCCAAATCTGGCAGGCAAGACGTGAATGCCATGCTGCAGCATTTTCAATCTTTCCAAAAGTGCAAATAAAGCAAAGCCCGCTTTGCAGAATGATAGCACGCACTTATAACATTTAGAAGTCGGCGCTACGCCACCTCTGCAAGCTAAAGAGGGCCATTCTGAAAAGTTAAGTGCAACATCTGTCCGGGAAGACGGATAACACACACACACACATATGCCCATAATCACACACACCTTCAGAAACGCATCACCTTGGCCAGATGAATAAAAAGCCACTTAAAGAGATGAGCAAAGTGATTAAGAGGCCTCTGGAAGTGAGAGAGGGATGAGAGAGAGTGATGAAGAAATGGGGGGGGGGGGGGGTTAACCTGTGTAAAGGAGAGGTCCTAAACACTGATGCTTTTAGCTAAGTGCACACTCCTACGCCAACACACTCGCACGAGTGGGAGGGGCTCGTGAGGAAAAGCAAAAATTTCAGCCTTTCAATAAACTATAAAACACCTTGTCCTTGGCCTACATTCCCATTTTATTGCCTTGAAATACTCGATTGAAGTACGTACAATAATGCACAGTTACTCAGAACCGGAGGAACTCGATGCATACTTTGTGTCAGTCCCATTTTTGGCACTTCCCTTTCAATTCCTTAATGGCAAGTGCGGCGCTACCAGAGCGAAAATGTGCCACTTGAACGCACGCACACACAGTTGGGAAAATGTTAACGGATCAATATGTCCGACCCATGTGATGGCATCTTGAGCCGCGCTGCCCGCACACAAATAAACACACGCAAGACCACACCAAACTAGGTCAGCCAAACGCCGCCGATAGTTCAACCCCGACCGAGCAAGACGAGTCCGCTTGCTCTTTGAAACATTTTGTCCTGCAGGTAATCTGCCGTCCAATCACAATCCACCTCTTAATTTCAGATGCAGATGAAGTGTGATTGCTTCCCATATTTTTTTTTCTACTTGATCAAGACTGGCTCCTTCCCAGCAGTTATAAAATGAGGCATTTCATTTATTTGATGAATTATAGATTTTATTTTATTTATTTAATTAATGCTGAATTTTTCCGTACTATAAGGCACACTTCAAGTGCTTTCATTTTGGATTTTTCCTTATGTATGCTTCCCATATTTTTTTTCTACTTGATCAAGACTGGCTCCTTCCCAGCAGTTATAAAATGAGGCATTTCATTTATTTGATTAATGATATATTTTATTTTATTTATTTAATTAATGCTGAATTTTTCCGTACTATAAGGCACACTTCAAGTGCTTTCATTTTGAATTTTTCCTTATCTATGCTTCCCATTTTTTTTTTCTACTTGATCAAGACTGGTTCCTTCCCAGCAGTTATAAAATGAGGCATTTCATTTATTTGATTAATGGTATATTTTATTTCATTTATTTAATTAATGCTGAATTTTTCCGTACTATAAGGCACACTTCAAGTGCTTTCATTTTGAATTTTTCCTTATGTATGGATGTCAAATTAAGTTCAGTTTGACCTACTTGCGGCACTAGTTTGTTTCCCTTAATGTGCAGTAATGCACGTTGGTGCGCCTTATAGATAAAAAGATAATAATAATACAGTGCTGTATTGAGCCAGCAGGCCCAACTCCTGCGCCGAATAGCATGCGAGGCAACGTCTACTCACCACAAAGGCACAGATGCTCCTCTGGGGAGATTCCCATTCGAAGCAGCTGTTGATGTAATAACCGGTGTTGATGATGAACATGATGCAGCGCCTCACTCTGTTGAAGTTGCGCAACAGCAGCTGCAAAGTCGACAGGAGAGAAGAAGGATGCCATTAGGAACGGAGGATAAACGAAGGGCTTATTATGTGCCGTATCGTTGACGTCAGCGACCATGTGAAAATGTTGACGTTGTCAAGATGTGCAGCTCGGAGACTTTTTGTTTTTATGCATCGGTTGGAGTCGGGGTGATAAAGTCTCCTCATCTCCTAATAAGAGAAATTTAAACCTCGCCGTATCTCATTTTGCTGTCACTTTGCAAAATGAAGGATCGCGTCACTTTAGCTGACGATTTGTAGCTTTGACCTCACTTCAAAAATAAAGCTCTGTGGGCTCCATGGGAATATCGTTCTGCGCTTGTTTGGACAGCCTAATAAGGACTGAGCTCGCTCGGTATGGAGGAGAATCAAAAAGACCAGAAAAAGTCATTAAAAAATTTAGATCATACGACTTTAGTTTGGATGGATGGATGGATGGATGGATGGATGGATGGATGGATGGATTTATTTATTTATTTATTTATTTATTTATTTATTTATTTATTTATTTATTTATTTATTTATTTATTTATTTATTTATTTATTTATTTATTTATTTATTTATTTATTTATTTCGATAGTTGACCAAAGGAAAAATGGTGCTGTACCAGTTGTTGAAGGGTGGAAAATTTTTGTATTTCCTTCACAAGTGCCTTAGTCGTTTGTCGAAAAAGACCTTCCTAAGTGGTCAGGTCTTCAAGTAGAACGTCTTTGGCAGATACTTTTCTTCCAACTAATCAGCAAGCAACAGTAGGGGGGGGAATGGCACACAAGCCTTCCAAAGCAGCCAGTGACATCATCATTGTGAGACGCTGACATGGGTCATCTCTACGAGTCAGAGGTGAGATTGAGATTCTGCCACTGGAGGTTTGAAACGAGGGCAGTACGGGAGATGTTTGTGTGTGTCGCAGTGTGTTGGCGAGTGATGTGTGTGGCAGGGCATGGCGCAGCATTGACTAGTGCGGTCCCTCATATGACATGTGTGATGTGGGCCGGCCCCAGCCATTCAGCCCTTTGTGCTGCTGCCACACTGAGCGGCGTGACAATGAAGTGCAAAGCAGCAATGGCAAAAAAGGGCCATCTATAAGGACGGCCAATCTACTTATGCACCCCGCAGTTGACAGCTTGACATTTCTATTCACCCAGCCGGGGTGGATGCGAGGCGGCTGACAGATGAGAGAAGGGAGAGAGGAGAGAAGAAACAAAAATGAAACGCTGTTTTCCCTCTTCAATCACCTTGTTTTATCTTGCCCGCACAGTCGTTGGGCTTGACGAGATGCCGCTCGATGCCCGGCTCGCCGGTTAGCGCTTACGACACGCCCGGCCGGCCGGGGTAGACGTGTATTTGTGATCATAGAAATGTGCGCTGGCTCATTTCAGGTAACTTTTATTTTTATGCCATTGTTTTATTGTATTGAAATGGGGTAAATCTTTAGCATAGGATTAGCAAACACATGAAATATAGCCACATGATATTTATGATGATGGAATCCTGACATTACAATGTTTCAACCAAAATGTAATTTTAAAGATAAACAAATTACTTTGAAAAGAAATTATTTGGAATCCAGGATTCCTTGGATCACCAAAATATATTTAGTAATTATTTTATTGCACATTTATATATTTAATTTCCTATGGTTGCATTTTCATTTTTATCAAAAAAAATATATTATATGTAGATTTTACAATACATTTATATTTAAAAATACTTTCATGAGAATTATTATTATTTTTACTTAGTGTACATGTGATGCATTATCCAGCAAAAAAAGTATTTTAAAATTTGGTGAATATTTAAATGTGTGTCTAACACATTTTATTTTCGTTTGATTTTAGGAGACACGATTTTTGATTTTGAGTGACAATGAAAATGTCTTCCAACAAGTCGTCAAACATCTATTTTTTGTATAATAAGTGAACATTTCAAGCAGTTTTTCCAAAAAAAAACAAAGTGCACCAACAAAAATTCACACATTTTTCTAATATTTTCTGGATAAAGAATTTAGAGAGCTATTGACCTGTTTGGACACTCTGGGCTCCTCCTCAATATACTTCTGCTCAATGGGGATCAACGTCCTGAGACCAGCCTTCACCTGGAAGACAACAGAGAACAACCAAGTGAATTATTGACCCAAATTAAAGTGATGATCGCTAAATATTTCCCTAGATTGCAACACATGCATAGCCCACACACACACACACACACTCGTGTGAGGTTGGAGCAAGCGGGTGAGGGGGGGGGTGAGTAATAAGATGGCGGCTACAGGACACACACACAGTGAGAATGAACAAAGGATGCTGAGAAGGAGCCTTCCATAATTTGAGCCAAAACGGACGAAGAATGAGATGTGAACGAGGGAAGGCGGGGGATAGAATGGGGTGAGCAAGAGGATGGGGGACAAACATTTTTTTTTTTTAAATACGGGAGAAGAATCTAAAGAGGGGGGAAAAAAAAAAAAAACTTACAGCGTTAAAAATGACGTCTATTTCAAGAAAGATGACCCCTTTGGTTGGCCCTGTCAGCTCCTTGCTTTTCAAGGCGTAGGCTTTGCGTTCTCCATTTTGGATCTGTGGGAGAGGGACATGACAGGCGTCTGTCTGGCAATACCCGACTGAATCGGCTCCCCGGGCCACCTTTCAACCCCGGCTGCCGGCGTTGACAGGGAACCCAAAACAACTGTGGCAACTCTGACAAGTACCTGTTCATTACCCACAGCAGCTCGCCTCTGTCAAACAGAAATTAGCTATCCTGGGGAATCACATGGCCCGGCCCGGCTCGGCCCGGCCCGGATATATACGACACGCTTCAGTCACACGTATAGAAACATTTCCTACAATGGTGTCATTTCATCTCTTGATCAGTGTCATTTTCCTAACGTGCTTCCTTTCTTCTCACACATCAGTCTTTTTTTTTTTGGACCCATCAGTCTATGTCGTCGCATCACTATTCCTGTCTGTCATCTCGAAAGCAAACGGACTCGTCTGTGCGTGTGCAAAAATAACCTATGCTTTTTATAACTTCAATGTTTGAAGAAAAAAAATCCACAGTTGGACTCACATTGAGTAAAGGAATGGCCACTTTCCCCAGGAAGTCTGCGCTTCTGTCTCGGTCCTCGTCGTAGACGGTGACCTCAAGCACTGTGTGGATGTCCTTCACGTTACTGGATGACAACAAGAAGCCAGGCCTCAGCACAAAAGCTCGCTTTCATTCTTTTAGACAAGACAAGTTGAAAGGTGAAGCCTTTACAATTGCTTTGCATACATTTTGGAATCTATCAAAGCACATGATGTGTCAGTGGACTACATTTGTGCAAGGATAAGTAGAGTGGTGTCATATTTGTAAAAGTAGGCTATCAAGTTGGCCGATGTTATGTATAGAAAAGAGGCTATGTGCACTCAAAGAATGATTAAATGTCCCATCACTGGGAATTCCACAACTTTGGACTCAATACTGATGGAGCTGAGAAAACTTCGATAGAGTTACTCTGCTCCAGTATATACACGAACATTGTAGATTAAAGCATATATTATTTTTTATATTAGAGCAGTTTTAAACAACTATACTCACAAAGTGAAGACCTTGTTCCACTCCGGGTTAAGGTTTTTGTAAACGGTGTGAGTCTGCAGCCGATCGTTACTCAGCTCCACTACACAGAATGGGTCACTCTTACCTAGACAGGACAAGAAAGAAAAGAAAATATATATATACTACCGTTCAAAAATTTGGGGTCACAAAATTGTTTGGGTGACCCCAAACTTTTGAACGGTAGTGTATATATTTATTTAGATAATTATTAATAGATTATATATATAATCTTCTGTAATATATATGTATACTTATATTCCTAGATTATATATAATCTTATACAAATAAAATATAATTTATCATATTTAATTCATAATATTTTATTATAATAATATTTACACTACCGTTCAAAAGTTTGGGGTCACACAAACAATTTTGTGACCCCAAATTTTTGAAATATAAATATAAAATATAAATAAAATAAATATATATATATATCCATCCATCCATTTTCTGTACCGCTTAGTCCCCACTGGGGTCGCGGGCGTGCTGGAGCCTATCCCAGCCGTCATCGGGCAGTAGGCGGGGGACACCCTGAACCGGTTGCCAGCCAATCGCAGGGCACACAGAGACAAACAACCATTTGCACCCGCACTCACACCTAGGGACAATTTGGAGTTTCCAATCGGCCTACCAAGCATGTTTTTTGGGATGTGGGAGGAAACCGGAGTGCCCGGAGAAAACCCACACGGGCCCGGGGAGAACATGCAAACTCCACACAGGGAGGGCCGGAGGTGGAATCGAACCCGCACCCTCCTAACTGTGAGGCGGACGTGCTACCCAAGTGCGCCACCGAGCCGCCTATATATATATATATATATGCAAAAAAAGTACATGTTAAAATGTGAAAAGGCTGGGCCAAAAACATTTAAACAAAATATGTCACATGTTTCCCGGGAAAAATATGAAGAGGACTCTAAATCATCACATTAGCTATGACCAAGAACACTCAATGAAGTTGGAATTGAGTTCAATCCCCCGGTGGCATTTGCGTGTTATGTTTGTGCGCTTGCATGTGCGCACGGATTTGTCGGCGTGCGAGTGTCATCGATCTGTGTGATTTTCTCCAAACGTTGTGACAAGGGCGGGACATTTAGTAGGTGTGCAAAGCAAATGTCACCCTGATCAATGCCGTGCCGTAGGTGTTGCCTCTCGTATCGCTTGTTGGGGGTCTTATTGATGTGAGCATGTTTGAAGGGGGATATCGACAGCTATGACTCAGACAATAGAAAACATGAGCCCTTCAAATAGCAGGATATACTCTTCCGTGCGTTTGTGTGGGATTGGCTTTGTTTTGCTGGGTTGTTATTCTTAATACGGTCAGCTCCACAAATAAGTACACCCTCTTTAAAAAAAATTTTAAAAAAAAACATTTATTTTTAAAAAGATTACATCTTTCAGGATGAATCATTTTCTGAATTTGAGTGATTTTGGGTGATTGGTGATTATTACTGTTCTTATGGCATTAATGTTAAAAATGTCAATCCTGTTTGGCAAGGAACCATATTTGGCAACTAAATCCATTCAACCAACAAAGACAGATCATGGTCATAACACATTTAAAGTCAGATTTTTCATGATATTAACAATAAACAACGCAAAAAGTCACAGAACTAAAAATAAATCTATTTCATGGTATCCAGTGAGCATTTGAATTTATTTTGATAATCACTGAACCATAAAGGGTTTGAGTCATAAATAGATATGAAATCATCCAAAGCATAAAAAAATCAAGACAGATTAAAATGAACTGCAATCAATGAAATGAAGGGATGGAAAATGACAGAACTCCGAGTCCCGCTTTTTCAGCCTGATATTCCATTTTTTAATGGATTGACAGGTTGCGGCGCTGCAGAGTCAGACGTCACCGGCGATGAACTTTCACCCTACCGGCCGCTAGCGCCAGAGGCAGCTGTCTTAACCATTACACGCTCACATTTGAGCGAGCGTCCAGGTAAAGCTCCTCCCACATGGGGTCACGTCTCCACGGTGCCTCCGGAGGGGAGCGGGTGCAAACTCATTTCTGGGCGCCCTAAGATAAGTGTGGAGGATGAATGCGGCACGGATGAGGAAGCGGCTGTAATTGCCTCGCAGGAAAGCTTAAAGTTGCTTGGGACTTTGAGGTGCTCATCACAATTAATTATAATTCAAGAGTTTCCCAATTTGCATTTTTCGTGCATTTCATCACTTTTGACAGGCTGCGCTCTTGACCTGAACATTTTGCGCGACAACATTTTTAATATCGTCAATTCAGTGGAATTGAAGAAAGTTTGTGAATGAAACATTTGTAAAATAAGGCACCAGTTTTGTGTATGTTTCTGTCATTTTTCAAGCTAGTCTTAATGCTAATAATGAATAAAATGAGAGCTAAATAAATATATTTATGACTCAAATTGTACAACGGCCTTAATTACAACTACGTATAATCAGATTAGAAACATTATCAATAACATTATTTGATCATTTTATTATTTATCGACCAAATATATATGAAAGCTACTTAAAAAGGACTACAAAAAAAAAAAAAAAAAAAAAAAAAAAAAAAAAAAAATCACTCATATGCAAAAGAAGAATGCCGTGGTACTCCAGCGGGATGTGAAATTGCGGATAATGCAAGACTATTGAAATGTCTCATAGTAAAGCATCTACTCAAGGAGCAAGACCAGGGACACTGTTGGCTTTGCAGACTGTTTTCAGTTATCCTTCTCATTCCACGCCACAAAAGCACTTCAATTAGAGTAAGAGATGGCGCGAGTGTGATGTGAGAAAGAAAAGGAGACGGACAGGCAGCATGAATGGGGACGAGAGAAGAGCGAGGGAACTATTTTTCTCCGCGTGACCTCCCCTCTCACTCTCTGTCTGTCCGTCTGTTTGTCTCTCGCCTCGCTCCTGACCCTCTCCTGGGCTCAACTGATAAAATAGGGTGTGCATGCGTTGAGGGCTCTCATGGCGCTCTTACAGAGCTGTTGGATCTGCCCGTCACACACGCACTGGCGCTGTCGTTTGAATCAAATTACTTTTTCGCTTTGACTTGCAAGCCCAATTTTGAGATACAGGACAAGCGTTGTATGGTGACAGCAAACTCGACTCGCTTCATAATTAGCGGCAATTCTTCAGAAAAGAGCCTTCAAGCTAGCACAGACTGAAAAAACACCTTTGACAAGCTTACAATTAGCATTTGGAACACAAACGGTGGCGCAACACATGTAGATGTGAAGAGCAATATTACAGAAGGTTATTTTTTTTTCATTACATTTTCTCATGGAGCAACTGGAAGAGATGATTATCACTTCCATAATTTTAGTTCAGCATGTAAAATGAAAAATGAAAATACGACACCATCAATACGACACATTCACCTGCATACAAACACGCGCTTAAGCTTTTTTGTTTTATTTTGGAGAGTCCAAGATAAAAACAAGGCTGGAGAGCAAAAAAACAAATAAACAACTTTGCAACAGCGTTCATTTTTCGGAAAGTTAGCCACGAAGCGCAGACTGAATGATGAGCTGTGAAACGGAGTAAATTTAAGTTCCAAGTGAAACACAAGAGCCATTAGCCGCTGCTCTCTGGCTGCCCCGGTCTCAA
Organism: Syngnathus typhle; assembly: GCF_033458585.1. Taxonomy (NCBI): domain Eukaryota; kingdom Metazoa; phylum Chordata; class Actinopteri; order Syngnathiformes; family Syngnathidae; genus Syngnathus; species Syngnathus typhle. The sequence goes on from NC_083742.1 coordinate 19,288,816, forward strand.
TAACCCAAATCAAGCAGTTCCACTTTGTATTGGCTAACAGACTGTGGCTGCTTCCAATTGAGAAACACACACACACACTTTCCCTACTCTCAACTAGATAATACCAAGTGAAAAACTAGGCCTGTCCACTGCAGACCTAATTAAAAGTAAGAATTAATGGAGAATGGAGAATTCGGCGGGAGCAAGTGGAGAGAAAAAAAAAAAAGGGAGGAGGGAGGGGCGCGTTTGTTGGTTCAAATGCACACTTTTTCTCTATTATTCAAATGAGCACCCTGCATCTTTTTCCCCCCCGAAAAACACAGAGACAAATTTAGCGTCCGGCATAAATCCACTATAAAGAAGACTTAAACTCACTCTGTGAACATAGCGTAATCCCTCAAACCCCAAATTACACTTTATCTCTGTCTGAATTCATGGTGCTGCATGATGTGCCGCAAACATTGTGCACATGATTAAATGCAATCAGTCAAATGCTGACGTTACTGGCAGTCTAAGAGAGGATAGGAAAATGAAAATAAAGATGTTGTGCACCCAGAAAGTATTCAGTAAGTAATAAATACAAATGAAGCAGGGCTGTCTTTATCGAGTATTTTTAGGATTGATAAATCTATCCATTAACTAAATACATTTTGAAATAAAAAAATAATTAATTAAAATTTTGCATGAACGTGCATTACAAAATATTTTATTTGGTATTATTAAGTGATTAAAAACAACTAAATAACAATTAATCAATAACAGACAAGAGGGATTAATGTACTGCTAATGTGGTACTGCTGCGGCAATTATTTTGCAAAGTAAATTTTTACAAATGTCTTGTTTTGATTCAACACAAACAATCTGTTTGGTTTTCATAAATAATTAAAAAAATAATAATGAATAGTTACTTCGAAGCATCTGACATTACAGGATTTAGACAATTCCAAGGTAAGAAATAAATTTGACCGATTTGATAATCGATGACTTCTCGATTAATTTTGACATTTTGGCTCGACTGCAATTAATTTGCTCCCAAATCCCGCTGCTGGGATGCAACGTTGCCTTCCTACCTGTGACATCTGCAGCCATCAAGCCCTCAGCCCGGATGACTTTTACTTGCACCACGCCGACGTCTTTCAGGTTGCGCAACGACCTCCACAAGCTCTGAAACGGCACGAGGACAAGGGGGTGAAAGGTCAAAGAGGCCGGCAAATTAGCATTTAAGAGAAAGATGGGTCAATAGCCTGACATTTCATTAAGGGAGGAAAAGGGTAGAAAATGTCCTTTAGCAGCCCTTATTTGAAAATATAGAGCTGGCATTTATAGCTGGCTCCGACGGGAGGACAAATGAGCACATTCCCTTCCAACAGTAGCTATGCCAGCTCGTTTGATACACTTTTTTAGTTTTGTAGAATTTATTTGATATACGAGATCATTGAAAAGGGTCATGCAAATAAATGGCTTTCACCGGGTGGGACCTTAACTTGTGAGTTAGCCTGACAATAACCGGAAGAAGCTCAGGCAGGAACACTAATAATGGTGAGATTCACGTGAGGAGGCTGAGGCGTGAATAGCAAGGTTTGGATATTTACACATAAAAACACACCAGGACTTGACGCCAGAAGCACTCCAGTGGAGAAAAGAAACACAATTGACAGTCTGGAGCGGAGCAAAACAGGAGGACTCAAAGGTTTACTCACACATTCAGTGCAAAGTCTTTCCTGGGAGGTTGCTATTATATCACAAGCATCTGTCTGTGCACCACAGGTTTAAGATGGAGGTTTTTTTTTTTAATTACTATGAAAAATGAACACTTTGAAACTGACATTTGAAATCGCTTCCAATTAGGCGGCCTTCTGACAACTCGCTTCAGCACAATAGAAAAGTGTTGTTGATATGAAAAAAAGTTGACACCCCTGGTTCCAATTTGGGATTGGAAAAAATGTGAATCATTTAAAAATATTTTTATATTATTATTTATGAAACCATGTACTATTTCATACATTTTTTCCTGTCTGAGAGGCTAAGTAAAAAGTGAAGCGCATGAAGTTTGAATGTGACTGTGTTGGAAACATTTTATTTCAGTTGTTAAGTTTTTACTTCCCCGCTCAAATGTTAAACGAGTAATCGGTCACGTTAATGGTGAAAAAGTTTTCTTATATTTATAACACAACTATTTAGGCCATAGAAAGCTGGCATTTGAACAGGGGTGTGTCAACTTTTTCTATTCACCGTATGAAAATGAAAGGGCCATGTAAGAAGCAGATTGAACAGGAAAGAGATATTTGTTCAAATCCGGTTTAATTCAAAAGTACACACACACACACACAGGTGCTTTTGTTCATGCCCAAACACTCAGGTACACCGAGGCCAAATTGAGGAGCATGTCGGCGCGTCTTAAAAGCAAGTGGAAATGCACTTCACTTCAATTTATTTCTCTCTCTCTCTCTCTCTCGCTGGCAATAACCGCTCTGTCCATCCCCACAGGAGTAATTATAATTTAAATCTCAGAGTCAGGCCAGGCTACAGACTTAATTCATTATTACCAACTCTGTCAGACTCTGCCTGTTTCTGGCGATATCATTGTCCAAAAGCTCTGTAAAGGAGATGAGAGGGGAGAGAATGAGGAGGGAGGGAGGGAGGGAGGGAGGTGGGGAAGGAGAGAGCGAGGGAAAAGTACAGAGTGTTTAAACAGGCAGGGGTAACTCTTTGTTTTAGGGCACGCAAATATACAAATGCTTGTTGGGAGAGGAGATAAAGAGAAAACAAGTCAAAGGGAGGGCATGGAGGAGGAAAACTTGGGGCTGACGAGCATTAACCGTAATAGGGCCGAGAGAAGGTTCCCCCCGGAAACTTTCATTTGGTGCCGTGACCCGGATACTATTAGTACACAACCTGGGTCATGTGGATCGCAAGAGAATGGAAAAAATAATTGACTGAGAAAGTTAACTAAGGCAGCAACGGTAATTATTAAAAAAAAAAATAATAATAATAATAATTCAAGGTAAAGATTTTTTTTTTTTTTTAACAGTTCTCAAAATTAGCCACGGATGAAAACGTGTTTTGATTTAGTACCAAAACTCCGGGAGAATTGACACCTATCCACACAAAAAGTAAACAACACAATGTGGGAAAAAAAAACAAAAAAAAAACGATCCAATCTATGTGAGACCGTCGCGGTATTTTTAGCCTGCAAACCACACTAGCAAAATCAACCCTTTGTCGCACCATATGGGCAACCCGGCAGGGATAATTTGGGTTCGATAATGATCATTGATTGGTGTAAAAAAATAAATAAATAAATTCTTCCAATCGGATTGGACTTCACATAGTCACACACACTTTCACTCTGACTTGTTTCTGCCATATCTTTGCGAACACGTTATTAAAGGTTTGAAATGTTGACCCTTGAAAACTACTCATCAATCTCATGCACAAACTTTATTTTAAATGCTGCCTTTAAGACAAAAGGAATGCTTTGGCGTTTAACGAAAAATAAATGTCCATTCTTTTTTTTTCTGCATTGCTGCATTTCATTTTAGCTTCATTCAAGTGTGAATTCATGTTTGTCCATATGAGCCCTGTGATTGGCTGACCTCATGGATGACCTCAAATAGGTGAATGTTAATATCCTAAAATGTTAGCCTGTATATATTAGCAGTTTTACGCCCCATATTCGTCATTATTTCATTGATATCGGGCAAATTACGTAACACCCATCATGGAGTTGGATACACGCTGAGAGGTTTTCACTTAATCGACGTCCGTCTTTCAGCTTGTTATCTGACCGTCTGTCCGCTGGTGTGCGTGTGCAGAGGTGGCGGCGCTCTTCAGCGGAGGTCACCGCGTCCTCCTCTTCCCCCCTCATCCACTCTTCTCGCGGCCACCCCAGGCCCATTAAGAGCCATTAGTGTGTGTGCTCCTTTGCCATCATAATACATAAATCTCTCGCTCTCTCGTCGGGGCTGTCTCGCTGCACGTCTGGGAAGCAGTAATTAGCGATGAAGGAAAGGTTACGCTGAGCAATAGCACATCCAAGGCAATTGTCACCAAGTGTTGCACGCGGCTGCATTTTAAGTAGTTGCCGCTTGTTACCACTCAGTGTAGGTACTGTATGATGAAGTTCAGCACCATTTAAAAAGTTCATCATAACAATCATATTAGATCAATGCCTGCCCTTTTTTTTTTTTTAGTCAAAATTGAATTATCTACAGTGAAAGACGCATTATGTAATGACACGGATGAAAGCGTGTGTTTTATCCGAAAGACAGATTTGGACAGAATTATTCGATATTAGCGGTGGTACTTCAATTGCTCAATTTTATGCCTCAAAGACCTTTTTATTACCGTATTTTCCAGACTATAAGGCGCACCGGACTATAAGGCGCACCTTCAATGAATGGCCCATTTTAAAAGTTAATCCTTATATAAGGCGCACCGGACTATAAAGCGCACCATTAATGGATCATGTCAGATTTTTAATCCTAATCAAATCATTCTCCATTTTATCTTTTTTATTCCAACTTCAGATGCAACAAATGACTTTATAATCACAAAATAATGATCCATAGTCTTTTTGATTCATGATTCATAGTCTTCAGCGGGCCACTTATGCTTGATTTCATGACACAATGCTTCGGGCCAGTTTGAATTTAGGAATTCAGTCCATATATAAGCCGCGCTGTCGGCTTTTGAGAACATTTTAGGTTTTTAGGTGCGCCTTATAGTCCGGAAAATACGGTATTTTAACAGGTGGATAGCTTCCAGTCCCTTTTTGGTCATGTAACAGGAGGGTCACATCGGACACAGACAAAGAGATGATGATGCTGAGTGAGCTACTGTGATGGGAAGGATGGTAGAAAGCAGGTGATGGTGAAGGGGAGGGGGGGAACCAAGGCAAGAAAATTGGGCCTTCAGCCGAGCAGAAAGGCGGCGGCGCTACGAGTTGTGAGAGGGGTGAAATAGCTTTTTCTTTTCATTTTACACGCCTTCCCTTCCAGTGCCACCCTCAGCCTTTACCTCTCGCCCCCTATTACACACACATTCCACACCCTCTTTTTTTGTGAGCGCGGAGGGACGCAGTGGCTTTCTCGGTCATAGAGCTCCCCCCTCTGATCACATGCCGTCGCTGCACTTAGGAGGCCAGCGGTCCCCGCGGCCAATACTACACGGTTAAGAAGGTTGAGGAAAATTCGGAATACAAACACAATATCATGCTCAAAAAAAAAAAAAAAAAGACAAATTTTTCAATTCCATGTAAGTGGGCTGAAAAATATGATCGACTTACACGAAATAAAGTCTTTTTAGAATAACAACTCACATATCTCTGCTTGATCTGCAGTCGCTCATGCGGGTCGTCCAGCACGTTGACCGACATGTCGGAGATGGAGACGGCAGCGGAGGCCGTGAGCGTCACCAGCATTACCAGCACACCTTCGCCTTCCTCAAGTAGTAACTCCAGCTTGTGAGTGTGTTCTTTACTGAGGAGGGACAAGTCGATTGTACACCTGAAGGGCACACATAAAAGCCGTGGTGAAATCATCTCGGCAAACTGAACCCTTTATGAATTACGTATGATCAAAATGTATTGTCGCTCTAACAATGTTGGGGTGGACAAGGAAACGAAAAATAATAATTACAAACCCAAACAATTACCGTATTTTCCGGCCTATAAGGCGCACCGGCCTATAAGGCGCACCTTCAATGAATGGCCCATTTTAAAACTTTATCCTTATATAAGGCGCACCGGACTATAAGGCGCACCATTAATGCATCATGTCAGATTTTTAATCCAAATCAAATCATTCTCCATTTTATCTTTTTTATTTCAACTTCAGACGGAAACAAATTACTTTATAATCATAAAATAATGATCCATAGTCTTTTTGAGTCATGATTCATAGTCTTCAGCGGGCCACTTATGATTGATTTCATGACACAATGCTTTGGGCCAGTTTAAATTTAGGAATTTGGTCCATATATAAGGCGCACCGGGCTATAAGGCGCACTGTTGGTTTTTGAGAAAAATTTAGGTTTTTAGGTGCGCCTTATAGGGCGGAAAATACGGTATTTGGAAAATTTTGGTCAACATTCACCATATTTTCCCTTCGAGGGACAGAGGGAAATGTGAAAGAAAATTCCCGAACGTCAATTATCTGGCCTTGCACCTTGCATATTTCAGGGGTGGCCAGTGCCCATGCAAGCCCCCCTTTAGCTCCGCCAGTGCTTGGACAGCCCTTTTTATCTGTACATACGTAAGGTCTGTCTCAAAAGAACATAAGAGATCCTTGTACTTTCCCATGAAGTCGTCTTTCTTGCCAGCATCTTTGTCCCAGACAGTAATGTCCACGTAGCCTCCTTGCTCCTCATACATGTGGAAGTCAAACTGCTCTCTCCATTGAGGATTCAGCGTTTTGGGAATCGTCTGGGGGTCCGCCAACAAAAGCGCAATGCATGAATCTCGTGGGTGAAACATGTCAAGTTAGCGACGCGTTTGCTAACCTTGCTCTTGTACTTTTGGTGGCCCATCCTAAATTTAACATATGGGTCACTTCGGCCGTTGTCGTCCATGGGCTGGAGGCCGCGACCTTCGATCAGACTGATGCTGACGATGCCTCGCCACAGTTGAGATTTTCGGTGTACATCCGACAGGCGCATACTCTGACACTGTCGTGGGCAAACGCATCCGCACATATATTAGAAAGAAATCCAATTGAATTAAATAAAATAGACTTGACATTGATGTCCGGTACCACCGAGGACTTACGAAAAATCTGATTTTTTTTCTTTTGCCTTAGGTATCGGTGGCTGGTATCGGCAGCCTTCGTGAGTACTCAATACCATAAAATAAGGCCGCTATTGGCCCGATACCGAAATCTGGCATTAGTACTCACCCCTCCCCTAATTAACACAGATTTAAGGCATTTTATTGACAGGGAATCTGCAAATAATAATGAACATGAAACACAAGGGGGCAAAAATCCAACTTTTTTCGACCTAGCATGCTTTTTTTTTATTACGTGGCGTACCATGTTCGGGGTCAGCGCCTAACAATAGCTATGAAAAATAAAAATCATTCATTTGGCTCGTCTCATCCAGAATAGCACAAGACGTTTCTCATTTGAGCTTTTCTAAAATGACGAGCCAACCTATTTAAATCCAACCACTTACAGGCCTATTTAACCTCTCTTTGAATCATTACAATATCCAATTCCTCCCTCCCCCCTCTTTTCATCCATCTTCTTTCCTTGTTAGGGCAAATTTATTAGCATAGCTTTTGTTTTGCAGATGAATTTCATTAAACTCCCAAGCAACCCTGCCGCACAAGCGCAGCCCTTTGATCTGGAGACGGGGTTTCTTAATTTCTATTCTCCAGACATTAAACGCGGCGAACGGCTCCTCGCCGTTCATCGAACCTCCCGTGCAGCGCCGATTTCTACAAGTGAATTTATGCTATGTGGCCGTGCATGCTAATGATTGGAGGTCGCCGTGATGTTGTACTCGAGCAATACTCTCATCGCTTTATTATTTTGGTTGCTGGAGGAGAAAAAACAAAAAAAGGACTGTTTACTTTGGGAATCCCTGCGCCAGAGCACAGCAGGACGTCCGATGATGTTCAGGGGGCTGGAAATGTCGAAAACAAATCTACTTTTATAATCTTCGTACGCAGTTCAACTTTTGGAGGAGAAATATGTTTGAAGTGCCAAAAAAAGAAATTGCCTCGTGGTGAAGAGAGAGACCTGGATTTAATCTTGCCTCTGACTCGTAATTACTATCGCAAACTATTTCTTGACGACTTTGCATCTTCTAATGTATGTTCATGGCTTCATTAAAAAAGTGTTGGTGTAAAAATAAAACCGTGTGCAGCCATGCAGAGGAGGCAAGAGGGGGGCCAAGGGGGGAGTCAAGAGCATCGCCTTTTCCGGGAGGGGTTGCAAGTTCGTTAGTGTTTGCGCGTATTCCCGTCTCGCGGGCGGGGTGGCCCATTTTGCAGACTTCAAAGGCGCAATACAGCAGGACGTCGGGCCGGCTTCAACCGGGCGCACTCCAAATGGGTCTCGAAATTAGGAGTCAAGATCGAAAGGGGTGACGCTTTTCTGAAATCTTGCAAGAATTCACGGCCATTTCAAACCAAATCCGGCCGATAACAGCAAGTGAGAAACTGGACTTTGCGTGTACGATACAAAACAAGATTTACGGCATGCGTGAGTCGATACGCGGAAGCAGAAAAGGGCAAAACGTGCTTCTTGATGTTCATCCAACGACCACAAGGAAGGAGACGTAAATGACGATCCTGCATTGTCAATCAGCATGCTTATAAAATGATTTCCCTAAGCTCCCTGAAAATAAAACGGCTTTATTTTCTGGCACAGCAGCTGCAATAAACAAACCAAAAGCCATCAAAATGTATTTTATAACTTACGACTCATTTCAGAAGTAGTTTTGTGTGATTGTGTTAGTTAGTTAGTTATATTGCAGCTTGTGGAAAATAAAGTGATGACGGTGCAAACGTGAAAGAAAAAATGGCAAGAGCACAGAGGGATGAGAAGATAGAGGAAAGGAGACAATCCATCCATGTACCAGGAGGAGACCAGTGAAAAGTGCACAGGTTAGAGGGGGTGACATGCGTTTTTAGTTTACCTTACTAGATCGTTTCCAGTTCCTTCTCAAAAGCATGGTCTGTGAATGAGACAAAGCCGTTACAGCACCCCCCACTGTTTCCCAATTGAAGCTGCAGGGGCACAGGTTAGCTGCTGTGAGGTGTTGTGATGCTAGTTGTGGCTTGAGTGACAGCGTGGTGAGGGGTAGATTAGCAGAGTGAGGCATCTGTCAATCATGCATGGGAATAAGGCAGGAGCCATTTGCCTTGTGTTGTCAAACACAAACATGCATACATAAAAATGTTTTTGTTTTTTTTCATTGCAGTAATCCTTGATTATTATGGTCAACACATTCTCGCTGCATTTTTTAATCACGTGAATTACTTTTATTGTGCCGATTCCAAATGTGTTTTCTCTAGCACGTATAAATATACGTATATAAATATAATAGTATTATATTTAGTGATATTTATCCAAATAAAATATGTAACAGTAATATATTTAGTCATATTTATTAATTGAGGTTCGGTTTAGCAACAGGTGGATTTTTTTTTTCCTGAAAGTCATAGCTATAGATTACAACACTTTTTAATTTAATATAAGCATGGATTATCTTTTCAATTTAATTTGAGTCATCTCTGGCTCATCCATGGCAACAGATAAACCCTTGTACTCATTTTCTTCGCAGTTGGAAGGATCCAAAATGGTGATTAACCTAAATCGAGTTTATTTGTTCTGTCAAGTGCGGACTCTCTGAAATGCAGAACTAAATAAGCAGCAAAACCAAGACATCAGATCAAACAGAATAAAGTATTTCCCCCATGAATTCCGCCTTGTTCTGGGTCGACCATGCGGGGGTCCAATTAGGCAGACAAATAATTGAACAGAAATAAATGCAAGTCGGAAGCAACTAGCGCATGGGCAAACATCCGGTCCTCTTTGAACGACGAGAAACTTTGACACCCACGCCTTAATTACACTGGCACTTTTTGCATATGCGCTTGCAGATTTGAGTAGTTTCCAGTAATTGAGCTCAAATCAAGCGAAAACTTTCAGGTCAAGAACCAGAGCGAGGAACAATCACGTTAACGGCATTCTTACTGCATCTCTCATGTCGCCCTCACGGGGTGATAAAGTGACGGAAAGGTCCAAGCTGCCGAGATTGTGGTCTGGATAATGCGGGTCCTTTAGGTCCAGGGTAACTTCCAGTGTCCTACAAGGGAGCATAGAAATATTTTTGATTTATATTTTTTATATCATTTGTATGATTAGCAGTGCAAAGCTTCTTAAGCTTTTTATTGATTCATGTAATATTGTCAGTGTATAAAATATACAATTCATAAATTAAAAAAAAACATTTTTTAAAATTTGGCAAGGCACTTGTATGAATTATTTATAGCAGTGTTTGTAATGCTATGTAAAGAAGAAATAAATAAACGGTCGGAGCATGTGGTTCCACATGTGACCACAAGAGGGAGGCAAAGGATTGTTTTTAACCACAGTCGAGTTAAGTGGAGCTCTTTGTGTACATAGAGTTTGAGTCTTTTTAAAACCTTTTAAAGGAAATGATACATGCACGTAAAGAACAATATGGAGAAGAAGTAAGTGATGAGTAACTTCTGGTTATATTTCAAAAGATAAGAATATGCAAATTCGAGTATATAATTGGTAAAATGGAACGTCACTATGGTTACGTTTCATCAGTGAAAATGTTGTGACAGCACAACGGATTGAGGAAAATTGAAAATGGTGGCCCCAAATTCAAATTGTAGAATGTAGCTCAAATTTGAAAACCAAAAAAGCAGACCTCTGATGTTCCAGAGACTCCAAGTAGAGATACCCCGAGCCCATGAAGTCATCCTGGAGTCCAAAGTCATAGTCAAAAACCTACACAAAGTGCAACAGTGAGCAAAGGAAAGCTCAAGCAACATTTTTCGAGCTAGGCCTGTCATGGCCATACATTTGATGCTTGACAAACCTTGACGTACAGCGGGTCCCTCAGGCTTTCCACCAGGAGACTTGCTCTTTCATCCCACACAGGATTGAGGTTCTTATGGATGGTTTTACTCCTGAACACCTCCTTCCCTTGAATCTTGAACTTGACATATGGATCACTGGTACCTTGGGAGAGAAGATTTACACATTGCTTCAAATACATGGCAAAATACGAATGGGAAAACGCAAGCCTGAAGGACAGCATCAGAAAATCTTTGTTTTTTTGTTGTTGTTTTTTTAAAGTCAATTTTAAATTTTAAATTTAATTCAATAATTACTAAATAATTTAATTTAATAATTTAATTTAGATTTTAAATTTTAAAATAAATTGTGTCAAGCTAGTTTGTAAATTTGCACTAATCTTACTCGAATAAATTCCCCAGATGATTGACAGACAGATTGAATCTATCCGGCAGATATAAATGCTTCCTTTGGTTCTGTGTTTTAGAATACTAAGCAGTAAGTTAAGTGGGAAAGAAGCATGCTGGTGTCGGTCTGTTTGTTTTCACTGCCATTATCCGCTGTGACAAAAGTGATTACCAGAGAAATAGCGAGGGGAGCAAAACCAATCCTATTATCAAAGCATTCCCACTCTGGTGTTTTCCTTGCACTCAGCATCTTCAAGGCAAAAGGAGCAGCAAATAGAAAAACATGACTCCTTATATTCATGCCCATCTGCTGGGTGGCTGGAGTGAGTCTTTTTATTTTTCCACAACATTAAAGCGGATTGAGTCACCAAAACCGTACATTCCTGGAGTGCCACTCGATTTGGCACGAGTAGGCAATTAAATAAAACGACAGAATTTTCATAATAGGGGGGGGGATCAAATTAAATAGAAGCAATTAACAAAATCCCTTTTATTTTGCTCGATTGACTTGATGGGCACCACAAAGAGACATGATGCTCCTGTTTATCTCAAACCCCCAAAAGGCACACACTTGTAAAGTCCCTTGAAATGCGCATGCCATTTTATGACTGGCTCGTATTTTTGTGGCGTGTTATTGCTGCTCTCGAGTATTTTAGGCACGTACACATGCCAGGCTTTCTTCAGTGCGGGCTGGCCAATAGGGGGCGATAGTGAACCAATAAGCAAACATATATAGATAAATAAGTAAATACATGCAAAAATAAATAAGTAAGTAAATAAATAAATAAATAAATAAATAAATAAATAAATAAATAAATAAATAAATAAATAAATAAATAAATAAATAAATAAATAACACTCTTTTTCCCAGACTGATATGAGTAATATTCACTCTGAGTACCAATACCATGAGTACGTTTGATATACAAATGCAAAATCAACTGCTTTTTTTTTTTCCATAAGTATCTGTGGCTGGTATCGACAGCCTCCCGCGAGTACAGAAACCTCAGGATCAGGATGAACTAAGATAAGAATGGCTGATTTATATAAAAACAGCTAACAATATAAGTTTGTTTCATGAGTTCAGTCATTCTTTTCACATAGCAGTCACTTAAGTACATGTATTTAAAAAAGTTCTTAACTAGGGATCATTTTCTCTGCAGTCCATATTGCCCATGCCTTTCATCCTTTTTTTTGTGGCAGACAGAATGCATTATAGCAGACAATGATAAAGTCGCTGTACACAAAAGTGTCTCAACGGTGGGATTTGACACAGAAAGAACATCCTCTGCTGGGCTTTTCCGAGGATTTAGTTATTGTCACGTCCTTTCCCTCTTCGGGTCCTGCGAGATTGCGAGGGTGGAGGAGAGTATGAGTGGAAGTTGCGATGCTGGGTGAGGTGCTTGAAATGGAAAAGTCGGAATAGTGGGTTCAGCGCAACAGACTGAGAAACACAGAGAAGGAAAAAGATTGCCTAGTGTATTCCGAGAAGTACAGTAGATAAAAAAGTCTACCTCGGTTTGGATACAATTTAAAAAAATAATAAATGATTTTCACACTTTGAATGTCACAAGGATGTGATGAAATGCTATTTAAACCCGGCATTAAAACAGCTGACAAGGGAAATAAAAGTGAGGAAATAAAATAAATGGGAGCTAGCTTTTTTGCAATGGAACATTTGCTTGACTTGTGGCCAAAGTCCTCTGGTATTCTTCTTCTTGACAGCAGTTGAAAACACACATAAAGCTAAACTATTTATTGCTCCCGAAATACTTTAGGAGCAGCAACCAGGAGAGAGTTCAGCTCATTACCTCTGAGACGACGACAAAACCAAAACGACAGAAAATGATTCCGTGGATTAATTATTCAGCTTTTTCATTGTCATCATCAATCTGTAATTCCAATTACATTCTCGTGATCAATAGCTCTCTTTGCCACCACAAGGCAGACAAGCAGTCTTAAAATATTAACAGATGATTTATAAAGATGTAATCATCATGGACTAAAATAAGCTTCATTCCTTCCTGAGGGGAAATGAATATGTTAAGTTGATGAGAATGAGATTTGAATTTTTGTGGAAGATGTAAATACACCAAAGAATGACTGGAACAATCGTTTTCTCTTGCGTACATCTTTGCATCTTTCATTGTAAAGGTGTCACTCGACTATTGTGGTGTGTGCGTGTGCGTGGGCGCCATGTCAGGCCTGACAGATGGCTGCAGCACTCGGGGTATCTTATTACCCACAATGCAAGAGGTGCGGTAGGACATATTGGTCAGGGCTGAAATACAAGTCATTCCACGGTCCAATACCGACAGATCCGATACGATTAAGGTACAGTCAGTCACGCGCTTGGATTATTTAAAAAAATGCCGGATCATTAACGTTCATCAGTGTGCAACATACATTTGGTGTGGTCAGCTCTATTAAAATAATTTTGACACTTTATGTGCTGCCCCAAAGGACTCAGGAGCACTGGACCTTTTTTTTTTTTTCTTTTGGATGTTCGAAATAAAGATATCAATCAATCAATCAATCAATCAAGGTAGTCCGGCAAACTTCATAGTTAATTTGTGCCTGTTGTCATGGTGACGCCTATAGAGTGAGGCCCAGTGCACAACTCATCTAATTGTCCACATGGGTGGATTTTTCTTTGTTTTGGTATTTTCGCAATTGAGCAAACTTGGAAAGGGGCGTTTGCGCCGTTGTGGGTTAGCTTCCCGGTTAATATGTCGTTCCCTTTAAAATAAGGGTGTGAGAGCTGCACCTTCTTTGACAATGCGGAAGTAGATATGGACTCGCTGGACAACATGCAGAAGATTGTTTACATCTATAAAACTATGCCACTTTGTACACACCACCGTATTTATTGGCAGTACGATTTAAATAAAGACAAATGGTAAAAAGAAATCGAAACTCCCCACCTGTGCGATCTCGGATGGCCAAGTTGTTGCCTTTTTTCAAGACAATATCCAGCTGGTACATGGCTGGACTGGGAGGCGCAGGCTCTGCATTACACGGGTCCACGATACTGGTGCCCTGTGGAGACAAGATGAAGTTTAAAGTCACATACTGTATAGTTTGTCAAACTTTCTTTGCATTTTCAATTCTCTTCACAGAACATTAGAGGTAAATTGGAGGACCTTCTCGCTTTAACTTTGTGGGGGAACCCCCAGCCGACTCTCAACACGGTTCCCCTCGGAGCTTTTAACAAGCCGCGAGATGAGTCAAGCTATTCTCCTTCTGTCTTTTCGTCCTATTCATCAGACGGCATGTGGGCTATCATGCGTAGCGCTAAAGCTAAAAATAGCAATACAAGAAAAGAAAAAAAAGATTGAATACAATCCCTGAGAAGCACCAGGAGACCAATAAGAGACTGGAATTGGTCCCTATTGAGACATGTTAGGGAGCAGACTTCTCAGAACTGCCAGAAAGGAGGCTCGTGATGCAAGGGACCAAAACGTCCAAATTGGCAGAGTAAATCTCTGGAGGAGAAAAAAAAAAAAAAAGTACAAGCTGCAAATCTGAAGTGTGAGCAACCGTGTAACATTGCTTAGAAAATAGTGCCACGGAAAATCGTCGTATTATTATTATTATTTCAAAAACAGCTCAGTGACATCGCAGCTGAGCACACTGATGAACCCTATGCTATATCTTTATTTGGTGGGGGCTTTCAAGTCTGACCTTTGACCTCCATATCCTATTCCAACCCAATTTCCCTCCCAATTGTATCAACAGCTAACAGCAATTAGAAAATGGTGGTAAACACACAAACAGGCCGTCGTTCTATCCCACCGGTGTCAAACTCAAGGCCCGGGGGCCAGATGCGGCCCGCCAAGACAAAATGTGCATCAAATAGAATATCAAATTTAAAATCTTTTTTTTTAATATTTGACCAGTTTTTACTCGTCTGATTTGAAAACGAGTGATTTGTCAGTTTGTTTTGTAGCTTTTACCATATAGAATATGAGGTGCTCATATATATATTTGGGTTGACAGTCATAATGGCTCTCCGAAAGAACCTATGACTACGATGCGGCCCGCGAAAGATACCGCTTTGACACCCCTGCTCTATCTGATATAAAAGTAGTGCTTTGCTGTCATTTTGGAGAATTCTGTATTTTGCTATTTGCCACAAAGCTTGGGGTAGCATAGCTACCTTCGCATAGTGGGGGAAGACTAAATAGTCATGCAGCAGTGAGTCTTGCGCGTTCTTCCTACACAGATGAAAGTGGCACCGCCTCGGCACTCTCAAGACACCAGCCTACACAGGATGACGGCAGTGCATATGTCTCACGCTGGCACCTTTGCTAAAAATAGCAAAGTCCAAGCGGTAAAGAGTGGAGTGTGATGTTAATGGAATGGGAGGAGACACATGGTCCGCCTCGTTCATTCAGAAAAAAAAAATACAAATAAAAAAAACGTACAGAAAGCTAATTGACTGATTTTTTATTTTTTTTTTTTAATGGGAGTGGGAATCTCTCATTGACTTTGCATCCTGGCCAGTGCATCACAACGAAGTCCAATTTGCAATAATGCGCTTTAACATCGTCCAGTTACCACCGATCAGCATGAAGAGACTCCAGAGTAGCAAAAAAAAAAAAAATCAACCTTTACGTAACCTCAGGGTGAACAATTGGTTTGATTGCGATGACAACCCAGAATGAATGTTTGGATCCTGCCGCAGAAACCCTCAGCGGTTGCAAAACAGCTGGAGTGCCCATTAATTATGCACTCGGCGAAAACAATGCCAACTCCAAATTAGCAGAGTGCCATGAAAAGCAATGTTTTGCAACTGTGAACTGAGGGATGAAATTGAAATGAGATAGCACAGTCTTTATTCATGTACAGTTTATTCTGCACAATAAAAGGCTCATTTGATTCTTCTACACTGTCCTAAGAGCCTTTTGATCTTGAGCTTATCTTCTGCCTTGGAACATCTCCATTTTTGTAGTTATAGTTTCCTTCATAATGGCCCTCTTATGACTGTCAACCCAAATCAAACTGACAAATATTTTTTTTTAAAAAGTGAAGACAAACATAAAACGACATGGCGGGCCATATCAGACCCCCGGGCCTTAAGTTTGACATCTGTGATCGACATGCTTTTTTTTTGCTTGCTACGGTGCTCTCATTCCTATCACGTTCCGCATCCAGCAGGACTTGGATGGATGTTCTCTCATAAATTAACTCCATCTCCCCAAAAGCGTCTGGCCGGGGTGGCGGAGTAAACACAATCATGAATTGCTCTGTCGGACTTGATCAAGTCTCTTGAAGCTGATTTAATTCTTTCTCAAGCCCTGTCACACTAGCACCCTGCTCTGGTTGCACGCTATTAGAAATCGGATACAACGCGCCCATTCCAACCCCCCCCCCCCCCCCCCAACTGTCATTGTAAACAAAAGTCCACATCTAGCCAGTCACTGTTTTCTCCGAGTGCAACTGACCGCATAAGCAAAGCAGCTATGGAAAATTCAGTTTGTATGAAAATCATTTCTGCATGCAAATATGAGAACATGCTAAAGTGCTGGAAACATTTTGATCCCGGACATTCCCCCCTCCGCCCTGAAACAATTGATATTCTCTGATGCCAAGAATGCAAACACCTACCGTGTGGCTTTGTCCTACAGTTGAAAGGGGCCATGTTAACATCTGAACACGCTCCTAACCTGCCGCTTGCCTTTCCCTCGCTCACTAACACAGCAAAGGCCAACCAGATGCGACGTTCTTGAAAGCACCACCGGCACTCGGTTGCTCTCTCTCTCTCACTCTCTCTCTCTTGCTCCCGCTCTGTCGCTTTCTCTCCCCCTGACATTCCACAATGTAAAAGACATGCTCACTTTCAACTAACAAATCGGTAGGAAAACCATTCATCATTTTTGTTCTTCTAAAAGAACAAAAATGCACCTTGCCAGCCAACTGCGGGTAGAATATATTTTGGCAAACCAGAACTCCAAAGATATTGATTATTTTGTCTGTCTGAAATTTCAAATAGCAGTTAACTGATTTATGCAGATGTCTGCAGAATTCCCCTGGCCTGGAATTATATGTGACCCTGATTTATTCACGCTTTACTTTCCATAAATCTTGTGTACATTTGTACACATGGGGGGGAAATGAATGTTGGTATTGACCATAAATTTTCTCCTGTGTTTAAAAAAAAAAGAAATTCTCTTGACTGCTGCAATGATATTGAGCATTATTTGAAATGCTGCCCCTAGTGGTTAACAGAAATGCTGCAAGTGTCAGCAAACTGCATCTGCTTGGTGGTGACGCGTTCCACATTACACGTGCTGGATGCACACATTTGCTTGCACGGCTTAACATCGTATCAGTGCACAATAAAATAAACATTCACAATTCAGAAGGGAAGCTAATAAAGGCTTTGCAAGCCCGCCATCGTTTTTCGAGTGCAGCGGACTGAAGGAGGACGCAGGATTCATCAGCATGAGAGGAAGCAGGGCAACAAAACGCATGGACAAATGGGACCTCAAAGGACAAGGTGAACTTCAGCATGAATGACAAGATCTGTTATTTTTTCCCCACAAATAACTTGCATAATATATTCTACACTTCCAATCAATTATTCAATCAAGCAAATGTGAAGAGGCCACGGGGAAAAAGGCTCAATGTATATTGAGCGTGATGAATGGAGCAACTTTACATTTGGAGATTGGCAAAAAAGTGCCGCGCATTAAATCGTCGTAGCACTTTGTCTGATTATTCCTTTTCTTTGCTCTCGCCTCTCATCCAATTCCGCTCTGGCGTCTTCCATTTGATTGTTTACACCGGAATAGCTTAATCTCTTTATTTCCTCAATTCACATCTGAATAAATCGACATAAATGACACAAACTTCAAATATTTCTCATTTACCGTAATTTGCGGACTATAAGTCGCACCGGAGTATAAGTCGCACCAGCCATAAAATGCCCAAAAAAGTAAAAAAAAAACATATATATGTATATAAGTCGCTCCTGAGTATAAGTCGCCCCGCCCCCACCCAAACTATGAAAAAAAACCACGACTTATAGTCCGAAAATTACGGTACTGCTAAATTGACGACACTAGCGGCAACACGTGAAACTTGCCATTCATCGTCAGACAGACATTTCCATACTAAGCACAGGCAGATTATTTTCGGAGAGATGGAAAAAGGAAACTTTTCAAAAGGAAAACGCTCTCTAGTCTACACACACACAAACAATGCGTCACCTCAGCATGCCACACTCCAGACGTGGAAGCTCTAAACATCAACGTAGTAGTGACAAAGCCCATGAGTCATCATTTTGTAGTTGCGCCCACGTCAACACTCAGCCACGGGATTGGTGAAGATAATTGGCTCCTGAAAACTTGACATTATCTTCAGCCACGATAATAAAAAAGTCTCAAGGGGTCTGTCAATCAAAACAAAACGCCTGCATTTCAGTAATGAAGCAAAAAGTGAAATGGAATTCTCACATTATACAGCATGTCGAGAGAATAAGTTCCTCTGACTGTTTGTCAATGAAAATACCAGAAATGAGATGCAGGCGAAGCTCACCACTGAATCCATGGATCTTTCTGCTGAGAATAATAGAAAATTATTTCGAGCCACGCAAGCATATTAACAGAGTCTCGGCGCCTTCGGGTATCTTTGCAGCCAGATGGCGAGAGGACATTTCAACTAACGGAGCAGGAGTCCTTCATCTAAAGTCACGATGTCTGTCCATAATGGTCATGCACACACCCACGTCGGGTCGGCCAATCATCAAGCCACGGACAGGAATAACACTTTGTGTAGAATTTGTCAAGTCACACATATCAACTCCTACACGTGCCCTTGAGATTAAGACAAGACAGGAAGTAAACACCAAGGACGTCACATAAAAAAAAAAAAAAAAAATCATAATATAGGAGTCAAATTAAAAGTTGAACATATCCTTAATCTTTTTATAGATTGGCCCGGGACAAGTGATGATTTGGAAATAGCTACCACCTGTTGTGAAAGGAGGCGCTGGGGGGAAAAAGGGAGCAGCACGTTTATCTCTCAGGGGGCTTGAAAATGTGCCCCTTTGTAATGTGACAGAATTGCAACCATCACTTACTCACTGACCCACATGAGATAAAATAGCACACATCAAAAGCCAATTCATTCATTACTGTTGGCTCGCTTTCACTTTAAGCTAGTGCCGAGTTTGAGATGGATGACTATATGACCCATATGGCTCCAATATACTCTCACCGGTCACATTATTAAGAACACAACCAAAGGTGAGGCAGCTTTATTGATATGATTATTTAATACTCAAGATAGCGTGATTCACACAGGGGGAAAAGATAATACTTTTTATTCTGGACTTGCACTTGGCCAATTTAATTTCTTTTGGCACTTAGTCGTTTTGCGCGCTGCACAAGTTTTAAATGCTGCTTCAGCATGTTTGCTTTAAGCTCTGGGTGCCCCCAAATGACCTCAGAGAGAGAACCTTTTGGGTTGATATCCTATTAGCATTTTTTCGATGTAATCAAACATGAATTTGTTATTATTAATAATAATAAATATTGTTTATATTATTATTTTATCATTATTTCTATTAGTATTTTAATTTTAATTATTGTCATTATTATTATAGCCTCTTGGCTGGCAACCAATCCAGAGCTTCCACCTAAATGAGCTGGGGATATGCAGCATCCTAATGCCACTAAAAATGAACAGATGTTATAAGTAGCCTACTAGGAGAAAAGAAAAAAAGTTGTGGACTTACAATATTGTTTAAAGCTAACAAAGAATGGATTTTATTGCTTCATGGAGGCTGCAGCTAAGCTCATTTGCAAATATTCAATATCCAGTCACCGCACAGGAGAGGTCCACATTGAGTTGCAAATGACACCAGATTAGCATGCAGCCTTTGGTCACTAGCCTTCAGCTCCACATTATGGTCTGCATGGACCTGCTCTGCCTTTCAACTCACAACTGGAAAAGCTTCCATGCGGAGCTCACTTTCAATCGTGTTGAGGCCGGGTAAATCAATGAGGAATTTGATCAAGCAGGTTTCATTACATCTTGGAAGCACAGGAGGGCTTGGAAGTAGCCAGCAGAGGGCGCAATTAACAAAAGACTAATTCTGTTTGGCAATTTACAGAGCACTTACTAATATATTTTTGATGGTGAGGGTCTCCAAGGCCTTCTGCTGGCCTAACCCTCTATGAGAAGCACTGACCTTCTTTTCCGACCTAAATATTAATTCCCAATAGTTTATTCTCTTAATTTCATAGCGTACGGCTGCTTTTCACTATTCACTAACTCACTGCCAAGGCCATTTAAAGACATAGCGGTGGCTCGATGATATTATTTTCTTCTTTTCTCCCAAAAATTGAGTGGTCAACCAGAAATCAACCCGTAAATTCAACAATAAATAAAATGCGAGTTACTTCTGTATTGCAATTGTGGCGTGTCTCTCGGGCGCTCCCTTTTTGCTTTGTGAGCGTTTTTCTTTGATTTGAGCAAATCTTCCAACATCTGTTATGGTCTAAAAAGATGGCTCCCCGTAGAAGGGCGGCTTCTCCTCGTCTCTCATTGATCTCTATCTGTTCTCTCATTACTCCGACTGGCATGTCTGCCCCAGGTTTCAGCCTTCCCAGCGAGACGGTGTATTGTCTCCCTTTGACAGTTGCGTGATAAGGAAGCTTCCCTTGAGGGCAATCATTTAGTGAAAATTGGATTGTTTGTCTGATACGGACGATGATAAAATAGGCCAAACAGAAGTTCACGTTTTGGTGCGTGTATACACTCAGGTGTATTTTATATTTCACCTCAGGATGTTTGAGAGCCTCTATCAGATCACAGGAGGTCAATCAGGAAGACAATAAAATGAAGATTATCTCTCAAGGTAATTGGTGGACAAAGGGGTAATATATTCTTAGGCTAGCCGAGGGCAAGGACGAGATCTCCTGTATGTCCCTCACGGGACGAAGACAAACAGCTTTGACTCGAGGAGGCAAGTTGAAAGTCAGACAAGTGGAGGGTGGAAAAAAGTTTTTGTTTGTACACTACCGTTCAAAAGTTTGGGGTCACAAAATTGTTTGGGTGACCCCAAACTTTTGAATGGTAGTGTAAATATTATTGTAATAAAATATTATGAATTAAATATTATAAATTATATCTTATATTTGTATAAGATTATATATAATCTATGAATATTAGTATACATATATATTATAAGATTTTTTACACAGAAGATTATGTATATACACTACCGTTCAAAGGTTTGGGGTCACAAAATTGTTTGGGTGACCCCAAACTTTTGAACGGTAGTGTATATATTTATTTAGATAATTATTTATAGATTATATATATAATCTTCTGTGTAAAAAATCTTATAATATATTTGTATACTTTTATTCATAGATTATATATAATCTTATACAAATATAAGATATAATTTATTATATTTAATTCTTAATATTTTATTATAATAATATTTACACTACCGTTCAAAAGTTTGGGGTCACAAAATTGTTTGGGTGACCCCAAACTTTTGAACGGTAGTGTATATAATCTATAAATAATTATCTAAATAAATATATACACTACCGTTCAAAAGTTTGGGGTCACCCAAACAATTTTGTGACCCCAAACTTTTGAACGGTAGTGTATGTCTGACAGCAAAGTTTAGGTCAATTAGAATTGAAGATGAATAAAATAATAAGAGTATGTACGTGTCAGTGCTGCATTGAATGTTAATTCTAGAAACACCACGGTGACATTTCTAGGAGGAGGCCGCAAGCTGCTGGCACTCGTTCAAGTTTAGAGGATTTACACAAGCTGCTCACTTTCCTCAAATGACACACACATGCCAAAATAACATCCATGTATGTCAGACAAACATTTTCCAATGGATCCTTTCCATGCATATTTTATGTCAGTACAAACTTCACGGACACAGTTTGTCCTGCATTATTTAATCTGGGTGGGAGCGGGGGTGAATTGATTATATCGATCAAAAGGAAAATCAATTAGGAAGACCTAAACTCTCATTTCTGTTTGCCGGGAATCGCAGTACTTCATGAGGCAATAGCTACTCAGAACAAAACAAATCTTGACACAAAAACCCACTTTGCTGCTTCATACAGTGGCGAGCTGAATATTTCCCATTTAATCCTAACGGGTGGACCCAAAACAAATCTCAAAGCTCAAAATACTTTGCTGACTCCATTACGACATACATTTGTTCCTCTTTTTTCCCGTCGCTGCCACTATTTTGCTTCGAAAGTGATATTGTGATGAAATTACAATTTACGTTTTGCTCCTCTTAGTTATTGTGTTATTTATTTATTATTTATTCATCACTCTTATTATTCATTGTTTGTGCCTTCTTGTTTTTATTTTGTGTCGTTTACTTCTATGTCTATCGTGGACTATATGTCTCGTCACCGTGGGATGGTGGAAACGTAATTTCGATTTCTTTGCGTGTCTTGGCATGTGAAGGGATTGACAATAAAGCAGACTTTGATTTTGATAACTGGAAGATAAAATGGGATTTTCTTTTCTTCTTTTTTTACCGTGGACCACAAACACACCACTCTACACGTTGCTAACTTCTTCAATATGAATGCAATATCATTAAAAATAAAGACACGGGCCAGTGTGAGCATTATGTATTATTTAACTGGGCAGCAATGGCGCCGCGAGATCAATGCGAGCGAAGCCCTCTTCAGTTGAGTGCATGCGGCTAAGAGAGATTTAATGGCTGCAGCTAGTGTACTTAATTGTTAAATCACTTTTGGACAGCTGCTAGACACTTTGAGTGGCGCCAAAAAGGTGCAAATAAAAAAAAGGCAGCAAAATTACCAGCGCGACAATTTTGTTTCCTCACATTTTTCATGAGCTTAAGGCAAAAATTGAAATGTGGAGTTACTCGGGGGAGCTCAGGTTCGAATACTTGTATCGGATAGGACCATGCAATATTTTTCACTATTTTTACTTTTCAAGCTTAAGACAGCAGCTTTCTATTTCTGTGATGATGTAACCGAAGGAAGAATGTGGAACGCCTTCCCCACAGCAGCGTGTGACCAGGCTGGTGACCAACATGAGAAGGTGCCAGGCTGTTGTGGCTGTTTATGCTTCTTCCACATGCTACTGGGTCTTCTGGACGTTTGCTAAAATAAAACAGGCCGTGGTTCTTACTCGATACAGGAAGACTTGATTATGGGGGTACAGGTCAAAAAAATGCATCATGAATCCAGAATGATGCTGACGAATCAGTTTCTGTTTCTAATTACGGCAGCAATTTTCATTTTAGTTTAAAATGGCTTACCTCAAGAATCCGACATCACGTTGCGGGCGAAGAGAAAAACTTAGTGACTTAATTCTTGATGTATGCTGAACTAGCAAGCAATCTGAGGAACCCCAGCTACTTCAAGAGTTAGAAGCAGAAGTTTCATCAACACGATTAGGGAATAGATGAAATTTTGCCCCAAGCAATTTCCTGTTGGCCAAATCTTAACTCCGCCCCCGACTTGACATTAGTGTTTTAAAATAACAGATCATATTCCATCTCAGGATTTGCTATGACATGCACTTATGATTTATGAATCACCACATTCCTCAATTCTTTTTGAGCTCAGCTACTGCATCCGCCATGTATTTCCTGGAATAAAATCCAAGATGCGCAGAGGTGTCCCTAATAATGTGGCACACGCTAGCGTGGGTATGTCATTGACGGTGCAGTCACGAGGCCCATGCCTACACGAGCAATATAAATTATGCAACCTGCATCAATTTCATATTCAGGTCAAATGCAAAATGAATGATAGCAGAAAACACCATGTGCAAGTACCGTCATGGAGTTGTACTCACAAAATCACTTGTCTTCTTCCGCAGCTGCTCTTTCTCCTGCAGGACCACGGTCGGATCCACCACCAGCTTCTCGAAACACGCCGAGCCTAGCGAGGAGCTCTTCTGCTGGGACGCGATGAGCTGCGAGACGTGGATCTTCGGGCTTCCGTGAACCATCAGCTCGGGTTTGCTCCCCGTGCTCCCGGAAGCCGCGCCGAGATGTTGCCTGTCGCCTCCTGATCCTCGACTGGTCCCGGCCGCCGCGTCACCGCGTCCGCCTCCGCCGCGCTTGTCCGGCGGAGAGGAGCAGCGAAGATTGGGCTGCGAGGAAGAGAACACTCGGTCCAAGTGTTTCTTTTTCCTCTTAAACATCCACAGTCCTGACTCCTTCTTCGTGCCCTCTGCTCCGCCGCTAGCGCGGCGCTCCGAGCCCAGTTTGGGACTGAGCCACGGCTTGGTTTTCTCCTGGAAAGTCTTCCACATTCGCCGCTGGTAGGACTCTTGTCCCCTGGACGTGCCTTCATCCTTGGATGCTTTTTGCTCCATGGTGCATGAGCAGCATCCACCCAGCCTGAAGCGTGTGTGTGTGTGAGGGGGTGCGTTTGAGTGTGTGTGTGCACTTCACTGCGATCCGGTTAGGACCAACGTACGAGGAGGAGGAGGACGATGATGAAGATGATGATGAGGATGGTGATGATGAAAGTTGGCTTGGAGTGGATTGCACATGCTGCAAGCAGCACTTTGTGTAAAACGTAGCAGATTTATGAGAGCGTTGGGAGTTTTGCTGTCACACCTAAAGCCATGGTCGAACTATGATCTATTCCAATTTTAAAGTCAAATGGAAACTACCGTAATTTTCGGACTATAAATCGCAGTACAAGTCGCACCAGCCATAAAATGCCCAAAAAAGTGAAAAAAAAAAAAACATATACACTACCGTTCAAAAGTTTGGGGTCACAAAATTGTTTGGGTGACCCCAAACTTTTGAACGGTAGTGTAAATATAATTATAATAAAATATTATGAATTAATTATTATAAATTATATTTTATATTTGTATGAGATTATAAATAATCTATGAATAGAAGTATACATATATATTATAAGATTTTTTACACAGAAGATGATATATATAATCTATAAATAATTATCTAAATAAATATATACACTACCGTTCAAAAATTTGGGGTCACAAAATTGTTTGGGTGACCCCAAACTTTTGAACGGTAGTGTATATGTATATAAATCGCTCCTGAGTATAAGTCGTCCCCCCACCCAAACGATGAAAAAAAAACACGCCTTATAGTCCGAAAATTACGGTAGGATCTTTTTTGTAATGTGTGACTGCCAATCTATCCTCCAAAAATGATCTCATTTGAATGAATTTTTCCTTTCGGATGAGAAGCTCTAACGTGGACTCAATCTGGATTCAATCCAGTTTTATATTTAGAGGCAATGTAAATGTAACAGGGGGTCAGCAAAAAGGTGCTTCACACATTTTCTACCAGAGTGATTTTAGGAGACATATTTGCTGCAAGTGCACACTCTCTTGTTTCACGTTCCCTTGCACTGTTCTGGATCGTCTTCAAATAGGCCAAGCTT
This sequence comes from Syngnathus typhle, assembly GCF_033458585.1. Classification (NCBI taxonomy): domain Eukaryota; kingdom Metazoa; phylum Chordata; class Actinopteri; order Syngnathiformes; family Syngnathidae; genus Syngnathus; species Syngnathus typhle. Next base: position 19,314,175 of record NC_083742.1, read on the forward strand.
TGGTGAACATTCTCACCCACACGCAGCAGCAGCGCTTTCTCTTTTTGGATGCTGCTCCGCTGCAACGTGCTCGATAAAACATCACGACCTTCGACTTGGCCTTTTCTTTTAACGCTCTGCCAGCATGGACAAATTCAGCCGCTTTTATAAAGGTGCGGCGTTTACGCAATCAAACGCACAATCATCTGACGCACATCTTGAGATGACCAACACGTTCAAGGACTCGTTTGCAATCTATTCACCTTTTCATGATGGCTTACGTTACCCTGGCCTTGGCATTGCTGAGAGATGATGGAAGTGGAATGAACGCTATTAACTTTGGAACATAGAGTACTGCAGCATAATACAATGGCATCCAATATACTATGCACGTACGTACGTATATATAGATATATATTTTTTTCCTTTTCAAAGCTAGCTGTGCTCAATTCAGTGGGGTAATACCGTATTTTCCCGACTATAAGGCGCACCTAAAAACCTAAAATTTTCTCATAAGTGGACAGTGCGCCTTATAGTCCGGTGCGCCTTATATATGGACCAAATTCCTAAATTTAAACTGGCCCGAAGCATTGTGTCATGAAATCAATCATAAGTGGCCTGCTGAAGACTATGAATCATGAATCAAAAAGACTATGGATCATTATTTTGTGATTATAAAGTCATTGGTTGCGTCTGAAGTTGAAATAAAAAAGATAAAATGGAGAACGATTTGATTTAGATTAAAAATCGGACATGATGCATTAATGAAGCGCCTTATAGTCCGGAAAATATGGTAATTGAACAATGTTTTATTGTGAATATTTTATTTCAGTAATTGTCACTGAACTAAGTTAAGCAGAAATCCTCAGTATAAGGCAGCAACAACGTTTACAGTATTTAATCTCCATTATGAAGGTGTACCTAAAGATGCAGCTACTTAGGATCGTTAAAAGAAACAAATCTCATAAAGACCTTCACTCTGCAATCCAAAAGCAGCAATCCCATTTAAGTGCAGTGTTTTTGTAATGTAAATAATCTGCTTTAAATGGCTGATCAATCGGCAATAATCAGTCTAAACTTTGTTATGTGGCTCCCCTGACCAAATGAAAATCCCTCTTAATGAGAGCCAGAGGCAAGTCCACCTTGACTTAAGTGGAACATGTGAGCCAAAGAACTCCTTATTGACTTTTTTTGTTCAATTGGATGAGAATAACTGATGAATCTGCAGCGCGCTTGCTTTTTAATGATGCCGCTGACAGTGTCGAAATGAGCACGCACGCTAAATGTTCTCATCGAGTGACCGCAATTGCTTCTAATTCAATTTTACTCCACTAGGACAACTTGAGGCGCTGGCTAGGATAAATACAAGGCTTAGCTTTGTTGAAATGAAATGAGAATACACTTTTACTCGGCGCCGATCTATTCAGGCGGACTAAAATACAAGTTGGTTGAATAGATATGACCTGCTGCAGTTCAGCTGACAAATAAATGTTCACATCAATGACACTCAGTCTGCTTCATTTTGCTCTCTCTCACGCTGAATTGAATGTGACTTTACTAAAGAGCATAAGCCGCATGTCGCATGACCAAACGCACCTTCATAAGCAAACCGAGGCAGTACTCGCAGTTCTAACCGACATACTCAGCTTGCCTTTTAAAACTTTAATCTTCTTTAATCTGCAGTCGCTGCTGGCACATCCCATTCAATAGGCCGCACACTCAAAGTTGATTTGATTACGGCTGATAGGATGATGCAGAGGCCTGGGCCAAGCCTTTCTGACTCCTTTCATTCTCTGATACACAAATAAAAACCTGCTAGACTTTTTTTTTTTTTTAACCAGAGATCACCAAGTTATGTAACTTCTTATAAATGATGAAGTACATTTGTGGCAATACCCATGAGAATTAAATACAAAGTTACAAAATGTCCAAAAATGTCTATGGATAAAAAACAAGCAATTAGGAAAAATCAAACTAGATCAGGTGTCAGAAAGAAACTGAAGCTATCATAATTTGATGTTAGCATATAGCGACAAGACTCAAACATTTCGGATAAATGCTGTGAGTGATGGAAAGGCAAAATCTTTTTGGAGGGACAAAAAAGATTAGACGATAAGCTCATCTGTGAACGTCAGCGAACATAATGTCATGGCTTCCACTGGCATTGTATCTTCTGGGACACATTTACTCATCCTCTTTAATAATGTTGTGTCATTTATCAACCCCAAAAAAACGATTTGTGTTTGACTATAGATTTCGCCATATTTTGCCACTAAACTGAATTTTGTCAGGCTTTGTCAAAAGGACACGTCATTTTCATAATACAGAAGCCTACAAAAGCGCGTTGGTCTAAGACATTTCCATATTTCCATATCAGAGGTCTCAGTACAGCACACTAAATGTCCAATTACTGTAAATGAAGGCTGTCATCCATTGAAATAAATCCCTCAGCGCTAATTAGTTCTGCTTGCGTTGAAAGCGCAAAGCTCGGTCATGATGTGAAGGATCCTCTGCTTCCTCAGCTCAAACTCACGACGCCGCGGTAAAACAGATTAACACACTGTCATGAATTTTGTGTCAGACAGTGAGAAAACATTTACCGTTTTTTCCCATGTATAATGCGCAAAATTTAACTCATTTATTGTCCTAAAATCTGGGGTGCGCATTATACATGGGTAAAAATTTTGTTTTTTATCCGGATATCATCCGGAGGCCGCTATTACAGATGCCCTTTCTTCTCTGCTGTCCACTTCAAACACGCTCCATACAAACACAATGCTCTCGTATCAGACGCTTGCTCGATCACCTGCTGGTTTGCTGTCATAATGTACCCTGCACAAATCCGAAACATTTCTTCGCTATTGAGTATGCTAGCGCATGCGCAGTGATACTGACCGTCAGAATAACATCCGGTTGTTCCCAAAGATGATCTTTTTTCCTGAAATAATTTTACGTTTACCGACTTAAGTAGGACTCAAAATTTGGGTGCGTATTATACATGGGTACAGGCTTTTTTCCAGCATCAACATGCCATTTTTAGGGTGCGTATTATACATGGGGGCGCATTATACATGGAAAAAAACGGTAGTTTACTCGCAATGGATTCCATTTTTACCTTTTATGACGTATCCACTGTCATTTTCGGAATGTTTGGCTTTTGCTTTTGGGCTCCGACAACAGAATGGCTTCAAAAAACGGTTGGCATATATTGCGAGTGAAGATCAAGCTGCACATTCAGCATGTCGCCTGGCAGCTCTTCACCGTCTTCCAATCGACTATGTCACGTTGTTTAACACCTCACTGACACACGAGCGTCAGTTCAAACAATCCACTCGGCACTACTGCAGAGCTTGAAATGGAGTAGAACAAACCATCCGAGGAGAATATTAAAGAAGACGCGTTGTGACAATATTTGGAAAATTCTTTTTGGTATCTCATAAGGTCGTACACATGGTCTCACACTTCTCCTTCCAGGCTTTCCCACTGGAAGACTTTCATTCTATCCTGTCACCATCAATCCCTCCTTTCCTCTAACCTCATCTCAGGTGCGATGGCAACAGCGAGCGGCGAGGAGAACGAGGACGTGAGAGACAGCAGAAAATGGCACAGCTCGGCTGTAAATATGACGCTGCGAGTGTGATTGCCGCCGCGTGAGTGCTGACACAGTAGGGGAGACCTCAAACTAAACTGCCAGTGATGACGGATTTTCAGCAGTACGGCGATTTTAGACGGTCCAATCCTCCGTCATCACATTTTTCAGGATGGCATTTTCTCATAGGCAAATATAAAATGTTTGGTTTCAGTAATTTAGCACGAGGAAAAATTGCTAGCCCGCTAGTAGACTACTTTTTTAATCAAACGCTTAGATGCGTAAACGCAAAATCTAGCTGAAGGTTTCCGTGGCGGAAGGTGATATTTAATTTACAGCGTCTGAGTGAACGGCCCCTTATTCGATACAACGGCTGTACGAGTTGTGAAATGAAATCACGAGGGGGTTGTAAAACTCTGCTCATAAATACATAACACTACTCAACATCTGGTCTTTCTTGCTTCATTTCTCACACGCTTGGCAATCTTCACAAAATCGTACTAACCACGATGACGCCCGAGCTGCATTGACTGTGACAAAAATATCTTAGCAAAGGAGTACTGTAATTTTCGGACTATAAGTCGCGTTTTTTTTCATAGTTTGGGTGGGGGGGGGCGACGTATACTCAGGAACGACTTATATACATATATATGTTGTTTTTTTCACTTTTTTGGGCATTGTATGGCTGGTGCGACTTACACTCCGGTGCGACTTATAGTCCGAAAATTACGGTAATATTCTTCACACCTAGTAGCATAGCTGTGAATCAGCTGAGGGAAAAACTGTGAAATGACGGAACCAAACACAAGTCGAGATAATCCGTTTTGCTTAGCTCAAGGTAGAAAGCCAAATGTGCAGTTCATTCGGACTGAAGTCTGACAAAACCGCAAATTGGATACACAAATGAAGAGGAGCCTCCATGAGGGGGAGCAGCTGGTTAAACGAAACCACCTCAAAGGTGGCTGACAAGTGACACTGACACCCTGTCATCGGAGAATAAACCTGGATACATGTCGTCGACGCGTGAGCACATCACCGCCGCAGCCGCGGCCAGCACATTTCCCATGAGGCCCCGTCTGAATGCCCCCCCCCCCTCCTCCTCTCCATTTCCTGCCTGCAGCTCATGTGAAAGTGCAGACAGCTGGAAAAGACCCAAAAGCCTCCATTGCTTAATTGCTCCAAAAGTTACAGCACAGAGCACCCATCCATCATTGCGCTGCTGATGCATAATTGATATTGGTTGTAAATACGGCAACGTGCGGGCGTTTGGAGGGAGACACATATCTGGGCACTGTTTACTTCAAAGCGACTGCACTATCGAGCAGTACGGATATTTGCACAAGTCGGTGAAACATCATTCATTAAGCAGAGGGAAGTATTGTGCTTGCTAACTATTAGCAAGCATAATACTCTCTTTTGCATTGCCCTGTTGTAAATAACAAGACTAGAAATGACAAATGGATTCAACTCACGTCAAGTGCGTAGGCTTTACTTGCATAGTTAGTGTGATATGGGAGATCCATTTCCTCATGTTTGCAGCAGGAAATGATGCAATTTGTCACTGAAAATTAATTGATATCGCAAATGTCGTCTTTGGTCGTCTGTCTCAGCGCAACAAAATACTAGATCAGAGGTGGGCAAGTCCAGTCCTCGAGGACCAGCGTCCTGCAGGTTTTTTAGGTCGCTCTGGTGCAACACACCTGGTTCAAATGAAAGGAAGTCACTTTGCATAAAATGTCTGGATGAATTAAAATGAAGATGGCCCGTACGGGGATCGAACCCGCGACCTTGGCGTTATTAGCACCACGCTCTAACCAACTGAGCTAACCGGCCACGTGACTTGGCCAAAACACCGTTATTAGATATAGATAAACCTGTATGTGGTACGGTAAAGTTACTTTGGGTAAAAAACAAATGGCCCGTACGGGGATCGAACCCGCGACCTTGGCGTTATTAGCACCACGCTCTAACCAACTGAGCTAACCGGCCAGGTGACTTCGCCAAAACACCGTTATTACATATAGATAAAGCTGTATGTGGTACAGTAAAGTTACTATGGGTTAAATACAAATGGCCCGTACGGGGATCGAACCCGCGACCTTGGCGTTATTAGCACCACGCTCTAACCAACTGAGCTAACCGGCCACGTGACTACGCCAAACAACGTCATTACATATAGAAAAACCTGTATGTGGTACAGTAAAGTCACTTTGGGTAAAATACAAATGGCCCGTACGGGGATCGAACCCGCGACCTTGGCGTTATTAGCACCACGCTCTAACCAACTGAGCTAACCGGCCAGGTGACTTCGCCAAAACACCGTTATTACATATAGATAAAGCTGTATGTGGTACAGTAAAGTTACTATGGGTTAAATACAAATGGCCCGTACGGGGATCGAACCCGCGACCTTGGCGTTATTAGCACCACGCTCTAACCAACTGAGCTAACCGGCCACGTGACTACGCCAAACAACGTCATTACATATAGAAAAACCTGTATGTGGTACAGTAAAGTCACTTTGGGTAAAATACAAATGGCCCGTACGGGGATCGAACCCGCGACTTTGGCGTTATTAGCACCACGCTCTAACCAACTGAGCTAACCGGCCTCGAGGGGGCGTCAAATTACCACATAATATATATTATAATCCCTCTGTCGAAGAGCCAAGTCAAAACGTCCGGACATAAAGGCTTTGAATGACGTCAAATCTCCACTGATACAACAAAACAAAACAAACAAAAGTTTCTGTCACGCATAGGGGCATTAACCGCATTGATATCCCTAGTACAAGCTCCAAAGAAACCATTAAAATCCCTTTCTGTAAATCTCAGGTTGAACATAGCCTGGCGAAAGGCCCGTGAGCTGTCAACGGCCTCCTTCCAAGTCCAGTGTGCTTGACCTTTACACTGTGTGAACCCCCCCCCCCCCACAAAAATGCAGCAGTTTGCAACTATTACATTAATGTTTGTTTTTTTCAATTATTGGTAGACTTTTTTTAAATCTCAAATTTCAAGTCACTATTTATTAGTCATATTACCGTAATTTTCGGACTATAAGTCGCGTTTTTTTTCATAGTTTGGGTGGGGGGGGCGACTTATACTCAGGAGCGACTTATATACATATATATGGTTTTTTTTTTTAACTTTTTTGGGCATGTTATGGCTGGTGCGACTTATACTCCGGTGCGACTTATTGTCCGAAAATTACGGTAATTCGTTTTCATTCATAAACAGTAATCAATATGAAGTCGAGGTTGACCATCTTTATTTCATCTGAATGTGGACGCCAGTGAACTATACTGATGATATTGAGTTTCTTGAGGTCTTAAATCCTACCATGCTGAATGCAACCTTAGCTCATTTTTAAAGACCCACTCGATACACTCAAGACAAAGACGTAAGCTGGGAGTGAAAGTCCAGCAATCGATGATCCCCGTTCATTTTGGCGCGCTCCAAAAGTACCTGGGTAAAAACGAAAACACATCCATATTAACTCATGTGCAGAAAGTGGCGAAATGTGTCCGAAACGTTAATGAAGCGTTGATAGTTTTCTTTACATTAATCAGTTGGTCGTCGTTTTTGAAGTGCAGGTGTCTGAGCAGGTACCAGCTGGCCACTTGCGGCACAGTCGCAGAGAATTCTTGAACGGGTCCGTAGACCAGCTTTTCCAACAGTCGCCGGGTTTCCCTGCAGACCGCACCAAAGGAGACTCGCAGCTGAGGTAAGCAATACTGCCCGACGGACGGTACTTATGCTTATTATCGAATGGGAGAGTGGTACAGTTGAAAGGGTCTCTTGGGAATTGGGGGGGGGGGGGTGGCAGAGGGTGTTTGATAGCTCTTAAGATGTCCAGAGAGACTTAAATAACGCATTACAGTTCTCTCCAAGTAGTAGTGCGTAGTACGGTGCCTACCTGGCAGCCATCTTGGTAACAAACTGAAGCAGCGCCTGGAAGAGGAGAGCCGCAGGGGAGGAGCTCAGCTTCAAGGCTTCTGTCGTAGCTTGTAGGACCAGATCCTTCCAGTCGTTTCCGGGGACATCTGCCTGAAAAAAACATACCATACGGGTGAGGATGAACATGGGACGTGTTTTTTATTATTACCGTAAATTCCGGACTATAAGCCGCACCAGCTAAAATTGGGGGATATTTTAGTTTTTTTCTTATATAAGCCGCACCGGACTATAAGGCGCACGTGCACACGCGTCTTTTTACAAGGAAAGACCGTTCACAGAAAGCCTTTTTAAAGTATTAATAACATACTTTAACATGTCTTTCTAAACACTGCCTGTGACGAAGGGTTTAGAGCCCTTTGACGCAGGTCACCTAGCGTGCATTCCTACTAAAGCTCATAATAGTCACAAGCAACACAGCCAGAATAAGCAGCAGCCATAGTAGTGTTTCAAAATAGTATTTTTGTTTTTGTTTTTTTCTTCAAGATACCGCAGTGTATAAAAGTGATCAAGTCATCACAAAAATCACGAAAGAAATCCTTATATAAGCCGCACCTGACTATAAGCCGCAGGGTTCAAAATTTTGGAAAAAAGTCGCGGCTTACAGTCCGGAATTTACGGTATTCTGCTCATCCCTAGACATCTGCTGTGTGCTTATCCTCTCATCTTAGTTAACTCTCCATTTGACCTTGGTTGATCCGACACATCCGGATGTCTTTCATCTCTTCGTGTAAGTCATGTTGCTTCGGTTAAAAAAAAAAACCACGCACAAACTCACCATCGTTGCCCTCAGGGCAAGTAGGCTGAGACGCAGCAGGCTGGCGACTTGACTGCTGTGCAGGCCGCTTTGGGAGGCGAGCTGCAAACTCTGTCTGAGAGCCACCACTGCCTGCACGAGCAGACCCTGGCTAATGTACACGCCGGCCAACCACTGGGAGGGGAGAAATCACAAGAAGCTGTGGACTACATATTTGCTCAGTGAACACAATACGGAGGTCCTAGTGCAGAAAATAATCAGTCATCTTCAATAAGCAATTACTACAGTATAAAACAAATCGAGCAAAAGGTATGAAATTTCTCTCAGGTAGTTACACTTGCCCGACGGAGCAGTGGTGCTTAAAATGATGCTTCATTCTCACATGCCACGCCGCAATATTGTTGGGGTTCAACATCACTGCACTGTTGAGCTGGGCCAAGGCGGATTCTGAAAGCAAAGTACCACCGCCGGCCTGAAGGAGGCGCTGGCACTGGACTTGTGTCAGGGATAAGATCACTGCGGGATGTTCTGGAGTCACTTTGAGCACCTACAATGAAGCAGAGCAAAGAAAATGGCGAATAATACATTATAAAATAAGACTAAAAATGAGTGAGAATATCACCTGTGAGCAGAGTGCTTCTGCTTGCTCAAGTTGTCCGCTCAGCATGAGACCACTCACTGCCTGTTGTAGTACCCATGTTTCCAGAGACTGGGCTAGGGGGCGCTCTATCTCCTCCATGCAACGCACTGGGATACACAAATCTTTATTTAGATGTGGCGATGGTAAGCTTGCACTTATGGGACATCCGATACAAAACGTTCAATAAAATGTCTGCGCCGGGAGCGGAAGCTTCCAGTTTATCCCCCGTGTAATTTACCGCAGCTAACGAATAAAACATCTACCTTTCTCAGAAACCACCGACATGAGGGTTTGCTCGAGTCCTTGCCGACGTACATCTGAGCCAGAGAGATAACGGCAAGTGTTTTCTGTGTGACAGGCAGCCATTAATCCTGCCCACGCCGCTGGATCGTCTGGAAGTAAAGGCATCACTGCTCAAAAAGAATGGCACCTCACAAAAAAAAAGGCAACTCGGCACTTAACTGTAATGTATAGGGCAACGATACAAAAAAATTTTGTCGGCTACAAATCGAGACGCGTGTGAATCTACCAGGACAGAGCAGCACGGCTCTCTGCGTGGTCTTCAGAGCGTTCCTGTGAGCATCCTCTCCAGAGTGTCTTCCGCAGGCCAACTGGTTGATGCCGCTGTACAGCAGTGCTCTCTGCAGATTAAAATGGTTTGAATTAACAATCTAAAAATGTTCCTCCATCTGCACCTATTAGTACCTACAGCTATCATGATAGATTGTAACTATAGAAAGGGTGATACTACCTTTCCCTGGGTCATACTGGAGAGACAAGCAACGTGTCCAGCCATGGCTCCACCCTGGAAAACACGGTATTTTATGTTACCCTTCAACAGAATTTGGCTACTTGTGTTTTTCGGATTGCATGCGGCTTACATTTGCTTTCCTGGGGTAATATTTGGGTACCAGTTTGGACAATAGCGACCACAACGATGCATTTCCCGGATAGCTGAAAGAAGCAAAGGGCCCGGGAGAATTGAATTGATACCCCAACGTGCTACTTGTTTGATAGTCTCGAGAAAGAAGTCCAGCTCACCTGTGCACAGCTCTGGAGGCCTCTCGTTGCACCGCACTGTAGTTGCCCTGCAGCGCCAGTAAGGTGCAGGTGAGAAGACAGCGTTGCTCGATAACACTCGCACAGGACGAGCCTTGCTTGAGCAGCTCGGTTCGGGCGGCGGCGGCTAGCGTTGTATCATTGTGGACCAATCCGAGGGCGCATAAACACAGAAGGGACTCCGGTACTGGTTCCTTCAACATGGAGCTGCGGAGGACAGACGGTCAGTCACCCGAGCAGCACTGTGCCTAGTGCCACCTAGTGGCGCTACACGCCGCTTACCATTTGAACAGCAAGGCCTTAGCGGAGTCGATATTGCTTTGCTGGTGCTGCAGCAAGGCGAGAGCTGTCAAGACGTACGCGGTCTGCTTTTCGCTGGAGGCCACAGCCAGGGCACGCTCGTATGCTAAAAACATTTCACAGTTACTCAGGTGTACTGTCTCAAAAGGCTTGGGCCTTGCGTACTCACTGCTGATGCTCTCTGGTATGAGTCCCGCCTTGCAATAGGCCAGAGCCAACCCTGACAGATCACTGAGCTCCTCTAGCGGAGTGGAGTTATAAACATGGACCGCCTCCTGCCACTGGCCACAAGCACTGAGAGGGAAACGGTTGATTTTTGAAAAGTGGTACCTTCTGTAAAACAATCTGGGATGGAGAGGAATGGCTCACCACAAAGCACGAGCGTAGTTGCTCCGAGCAAATGAGAGTTTCTCTGTGAGGGGCGTGGACTGAAGCAGCTCAACGGCTCTGACGAATCAAAAACACACACAATTTGAAATAAACAAGACTACCGTATTTTCCGCCCTATAAGGCGCACCTAGAAACCTAAAATTTTCTCAAAAACCAACAGTGCGCCTTATAGTCCGGTGCGCCTTATATATGGACCAAATTCCTAAATTCAAACTGGCCCGAAGTATTGTGTCATGAAATCAATCATAAGTGGCCCGCTGAAGACTATGAATCATGACTCAAAAAGACTATGGATCATTATTTTATGATTATAAAGTAGTTTGTTCCGTCTGAAGTTGAAATAAAAAAGATAAAATGGAGAATGATTTGATTTGGATTCAAAATCTGACATGATGCATTAATGGTGCGCCTTATAGTCCGGTGCGCCTTATATAAGGATAAAGTTTTAAAATGGGCCGTTCATTGAAGGTGCGCCTTATAGTCCGGTGCGCCTTATAGGCCGGAAAATACGGTACTTTTGTACTCATTTTGTTTTGCGGAGACCTTCCCTCCTGCTGAATGTACTTTCAGTTACACCTGTGATAAGCTTGGACGGCTTGTCTCTTCAGCTGCAGATGTTCGGCCAGGAAGCCCAGCGTGATGAAAGCATCCGCGTCCGACTGGATCCGTTCTGGAAAGAGAAGTTCCTATTTCACACGAGCCGCAAACAACAACAGCAGTGGACTTCCATGACGTACCGGTGTACTTGCTGAGTGCCACCTGGGCCGCAGAGATGGCGTTCATCTGGATTATGTTGTAGCGGTACAGTTCAGAGTCTCGATTGCTTTTATCCAACAAGGTAGAACACACCCAGTGGGCGTAACCTTTCACCCCCTCCGTCTGGATGAAGGGGATCGAGAAAGATGCGATGCAAAAGGTTTGTGCGTGAATCAGGTTAAAATTCGAATAGTGTGGCAGTTACGTACGTGTGCGCTAAGCTCGGTGGTGTGTCGGAAAAGATCCATGGTGTCGTAGCTTCCCACTCTTTCTGCGATCAGGGCCTGGGTGGTTAGAAAAATGTCACATTCAAGTCAATTTATTCGAAAGCGACGAAAAATAAATCAATACCTGTCCAATCCAGCAGTTGACATACATCGGCTCCAACGATTGCGCAACCTTGAAGGCCTCATGCGCCAGCTAGGCAAGGCATTAACATTCACCGATCATTCTCCAATGACGAAACATCATCGAGATGTTCAAAGTGGAATATGAACCACGCACCTCGATATTGTCCTTTTTCAGATACAAGGTGCCGAGGTTGGTCCAGGCGACGACATTCTGCAAAGACGCATCAAAATATTTGAAGCCCGTGTGTCACTGTCGAGCCCATCATACGTACGTTTGCTTCCACTTGGATGGACTTGATGAAGCAATGCTGAGACAAGGCCAAATTCTCCACACCTGGCGTGATGGAAAAAGGTGAAAATGCATTCCTCTCTCACGGAAGCCATTGTGAATGGGGACCAAAACACACGTCTGTTGTTCACCTTTGCTTGTGTTGATCACTCCCAAAGCGTTCCAATAGTTATGGTTGCCGCTCTCCATCATAATTGCTTTCCGTAAACACTAAAAAAAAAACAGCCAAGAAGGTGAGGTGGGGGGGGAAAAAAACCCAAGAATAACTGTTTTCATACTTGTTGTGCTTTCTCTAGTAGTGACGATTGCTCCTCCTCTGCATCACAGCTCAGGCGAGCCTGATGATAAAAATTAAGGCCCAGATCATACCACAGACTGGCAACTTCTGGCATGAGCTTCAAGGCACGAGTGTAACACCTGTAGATACAAAAAAAAAAAATGCAAACTGACATATGAACGCATCCCACCACGTGGGCCGAAGTGTCAGATGTCCAAACCTTTCGCCGACTCGGAGCGTCTGGGCCTGATTCAGCGTGTGGACCTCGGAGCCAGAAAGCGCTGCCGGCATGTGAACCCGAGCCCTCTTTAGGGACACTGTGCTGACAGCCGTGCAGGCATCTCCCAGCAGCTTCCACAAGCAGGACAAGTCAGATCGTAGCTTGGCGGCTCTGAGGAACGCACGAGTTTCATTTTCATCTGGGATGAGATGAAGAAATGGCACATTTCAACTTACCTGAAAAGGTTTTGTATGGCTTGCTCAATCATGTCAATGGCTCCACCATCTCTGCAGTCCTCCATTAAACTTTTCGCCAGGGACAGCTGGCATTCACCGAGACCTCAATAACACACCATTCAAGTCCAATTTAACTTGGCGAGTGAGGGGGGGAAAAAAAAAGTGCAATCTAACACACACACAACGCCGTACCTTTAAGAGCCGGGACGTAGTCGTGCTGGGTTGTAATCTGCAAATACTCCGCCACGGCCTCTTGGAACTTGCCTAGGGTCTGCTTGATGGCGGCTACCTGGTAGACGCTGTAGATGGAGGTAGGCTGAAGAAGGTGGGCCTTCCCGAAGGCCTTCAGCGCTGCCGTGAAACTCTGGCGGTTTAGGTAGGCCTCACCCAAACACTCCCAACACACCCAGTCCTCCGGATCGGCTCTCAGAGCCGCTTGGAGACTGCAAAGGAATCATATACAGTTAATAAAAAAAAAAAAAAAAAGAATCACACACTTCAATTTGCAGGACAAAATGAAAATTATTTCGTCCTTACTCGGCAATGGCCAGTTGATGCTGGCCACCTTTTAAGTAATAAAGGCCTCGCCTCATCCAGGCCCATTTAGCAGAACCTGGAGTGGCTTTCTCGATGACTGACTGGAGCATTGCCAAGGCGGTGTCCTGTAGCGGTGGAAAACATTACAAATATATTTTTTTCATAAACTATAAAAATGACACTGTAGAAAAATGAAGACAACAATGTCCAGACATTACCATATCTTCTTGCGCCATGCTGAGATCAACTGCAGCCGCGCCAGATTCCGCATCATCTTCGTCCAAGTCAAAGGCCTTCCGATAGCAGCCGCGTGCCCGGCCGGAGTCGTTGGCCACCTCCCGATAGTAATGGCCAAGGTAGCGGAACGTGCAACCGAGGTGCGGGTCTAACTTTGCAGCCTGAGAAACACACACAAGGTAAAGCTTTGAAAGCAAAAGGCTCTCTCTTAAAAACTTACTAACCTTGAGAAAATGTGACTGCGCTTTGCTTCGGTCTTTTCGGGTCTCTTCTCCCATGGTCCAGTAGAGTCGGCCCAGCAAGAAAAAATACTCGGCGCAGTCGGGGCTTTGTGCCGCTGCCTTGAGGAAACTGGAGAGCGGAGATGGGGGGAAAATTTTTTTTTTTTAATCGACCGATATTTCAAGATGTGGACTTTTACCTTTGCTCTGCAAGCTGCTGGTCGTCCTCAGCTAAGTGGGCCAGTCCCGTCAGCGCCGATGCCTGGGCCAGGTTGGGGTTCGAGGCTGCCAGCTGTAATGACACCTGTGGAACATAGATTTTATTTATTTATTTTTTTGTGTGCATGGAACCATTTGTGCGTGGTCAAACGGACCTTTTTTGCCTCCGCTACTTTTCCTTTGTTAAGGTATGCACGACCCTTAAGAGCAACTAGTGATGGATCTTTGTCAGCATCAGGGACCTAAAGTTGAAAGATTAAAAGTCCATTTTTATTTTGCCCAATCATTCCATTTGAAAAATATCTTCCTTTTAATCACAAAGCTTTCTACAAATGTGTGATGGCAGTTAAAACACAGCATGTGAATTAACCCTCCTGTTATGTTTATTTTGTACACCAAAAACTTTCATGCTGTTGCATGTTTAGACAAAACAAAAAATACAGGTCAATTTCACCAGCATGACAAAACAAGGGTTTTCGTTTTACCGAGGAAAACGTCTCCAAGGCTTGTTCTGCAGCCTTCTCCTCTCCACTCCTGACCAAAGCTTCAAGCTTTAGCTTCAGCAATCGGATCCTCAGTTCCTTGTCTCCGGACACGCACGCTGTCAAACCTATCGAAACACAAGCGCACATAATCCTGACGGTGGTCTTCGTAGTTACTTCAAAAATATCCACCCGTGTTGCGTATATTACCTTGGGCGCACGATTTAGAGCAATCGGAGTATTTGTGTACTTTGAGCTGAGCCTCCGCCAGACTGCACCACGCTGGGTTAAAATTCCTTTTCTTCAATCCTAGCAAAATGGAAGTCAATTTTGACAAGTTGGGATTTCTTTTAAATATATCACAAACATGTCTCCGTATTTTGAGGGCAGTGAGCAACTACTGAAATATAATTTTGAAATTTATGAATGTAAGCTCAATCAATTGTGCGGGAGCACCTTAAAAAATGGCCAGCTTGTGTGCATACAAACCTTGCGCAAGGTCTTTAATGGCGTCTTTATACCTGCCCTCTTGCAGAGCTTTCATGCCGAATCCCAAATCACACCAAGCGTTATCCGGCGCCAAATTACGAAGTCGCGAAAAGCAGCTGTCGGCCTCCTCGCTCGAGTCACCTGCGATGATGACACAACGTCGCCATATCGCTTTTCTGCATATTTTATCTGTAAATCGAGTCATCGTGGAGTCTTTGTGAAACCTTTTTCGAGGTAGTGGGAACAAAGAACTTCGAGAGGATAACTTTGAGCTGGGTAGAGAGACAGCATTGACTCGCACGCCCGTTTCATTTTCTCTTCTTCTTCAGGCAGCTGCGGCAAAGGCATTCGAGATGAGCTTTCAATATTTTGCCCGACAACCAAGATGTCAATTTCTGTTGATTTTTACCTTGGCGAGACATTTGATGTAGTCCACCGAGAGCTTACGGTGTTCTTCTCCGGGCGTCGGCTCAACCAGAAGCAAGGCCTTCTCCAAAGCTGTGCTTAACTGATACACAGCACAGCATATTAAATACGCAAAGTTATTTTGATGTCCGAGTGCGACTCTTACATGCTTCCGAGTTTCGGCGTCCTGCTCATTGTCAGCGAGGCAGTTTGACAGGAGCTGGGCCATCTGTTGCCATAGCTGTAGTAAAGATTGCTTGTCTGCGCCGTCATCCTCCTTCAGTTGAATCAATTGCAGCCAAACCTTTGCTAACTGTGTCAGTGTGCAAACACAAATGGTCAACCGCACAATTTTCAATTTAAAAATCATCTACAGAAATCAATAAAATGTTCTACAATAAAGTATGAGCAGTAACTACCGTAATTTTCGGACTATAAGTCGCGTTTTTTTTTTCATAGTTTGGGTGGGGGGGCGACTTATACTCAGGAGCGACTTATATACATACATTATTTTTTTTTTCACTTTTTGGGGCTTTTTATGGCTGGTGCGACTTATACTCCGGTGCGACTTATAGTCCGAAAATTACGGTAATAATGTAAACAACAAACCTTAGAATACTCTTTGTCAGACTGATGTATTTCTTGTAGCTTTCCGATCACCTCGTAACACTTGTTTTTGTCTGAGCTGATAACAGAAAGAAAAAAACAACAACATCAGAAGTGTCACCCGATGGTGTTGTCTACAACACATTCTCGTCTTTTACCTTGCATACAGGTCGACGAGCTTCTGATAGACATTAGGTAGCTCAATCTTGAAATCCCACTGATCCGTCTTCTCGTATAAATTGCCCAAGCCCTATGACGAAACAGAAAGCACGCGTGGATGATTGTGTGTCATGTGATCAGTGCAATCGATCCCATATTACCTGCCATGCCAATAGCTGCTCCGGCTCCAGCTCCACAGCCTTCTTGTAGGCCGTCTGTGCCTGATCCGGTTGATCCAGCTCACCGGCAGCCAGGCCGATGAACACCCAGGCATTGTAGTTGTTTTTTTCAAGCTTCAAAACAGCCTGTCAGAAAGTAGAGTCAGACATGTCAGACATGATGATATCAAAAACATGGAATTAGAAGACCATACCTTGCAATGTTTCAACGCCTCTTTGAACTCCTTGCTTTTTATAGCCTCCTTAGCACTCTTCAGGGCGGCTTTCACTTCTTTGCTCGACATAATAGTTGGTTACCTTGTTTGACAGAAAGTCATTAATACGTACTAGAGAGGTTATTAGCACTTGAGTTAAAAAAATGTCAACAATTAGCACCGAATAGCTGAGATGTCAGAATGTCAACAGTGGACTAGCATAGTAAAGGCATTATTTGCATTTAGTTAGCTTTTTGTGACACTCTTAAACACCGATTGTTTGCGTCAACTGCAAGTGTTTATAATCATTCATTTATTGTGCAGATGAAGACCGAATAAATGAATACAAAAATCGAGACACCCACTGTTTACATCGACAATTTACACGACTGCTGCCGGTGACCCGGAAGTGCCTGAAACGTAATCGGTCCAACTCTTCACAATAAAATGTACAAGTAAACATAATTCACCATATTTTACTTGTTGATAAAATATATATATATTTTCAGTTACAACAAATTGGAAATTCTAATAGTGCTCGGTTTGGTTTGGTTTATTTAATATCAAAATCAGAAAACACTACTGTCCATCAGTAAACAAGGAGGAAATACATTCCTGGACCAAAGAGCAGAGATGTACACATAATAGATACTTATTAAAAAAAAAAGGCAGATCAAAACAGCAGGTATCAAATTAATAAAAATATATAAGAAATATATAAAACTGCAGTACAAAACATTGCACATCCAACATCCAAGAATAGTTGAATTGCTGAGGACAGACTACAAATTTGTGAAAAAATATTTGTAGTATATTTTCATACTACCAAAAATTCAGTTCAGAGCAGCATTCGTTACATTCAAACACAACAGCGTAAAACTATTTGTTTACAAAATGACTGTTAGGTATCATAAAGAATTGTCAAGCCACCTGTCAATAAGTCTTTCATTGGTCACGGCATCTTTTTGCCAATCAACATGCCACCTGAGATTAGCAATGACCTGACTGTAATTGCTACCTGCACTTCTACGCCAGGCAGCAAATTCTTTTTTGTTGTAAACATGGACAGTTGCAGAAACCTTCGGATAGTCTACGATGCTCCGTAACTGTTTGTCTAGCTGAGCCCGCACAGCGGGGAATTTGACAGCCACGTTGTGAACTTCTTCCTTGTCCATTGTTAGGTCTACAGTAGAGCAAAACAAAAAAAATGTCTGTGATTCCAGAGGTCACTTTTAAAAGAGGTCAAAATAGTGACGTGCTTACCAAAAAGCTGAGGAGGCACACTAAGTCCATCAGAATAAGCGATGTATTTCCACTTGTCACTTCTCAGCATAAAGGTTGAGGCATTTACATTGCAGCCATGATATTCGCTCAGAACCCAATTTGGATGTTCCTCCTTGGAAAACACGCTGTACTTGGATAGAAGAGGAAGCAACGAGAAGCCACTGAGGTTCCCGATTCCTGAGATTGCAGCAATATCTACAAGGAAATTGGGAAGTGTCACATTTAAGATGACAGAATACCGTATTTTCCGGCCTATAAGGCGCACCGGACTATAAGGCGCACCTTCAATGAATGGCCCATTTTAAAACTTTATCCGTATATAAGGCGCACCGGACTATAAGGCGCACCATTAATGCATCATGTCAGATTTTTAATCCAAATCAAATCATTCTCCATTTTATCTTTTTTATTTCAACTTCAGACGTAACAAATTACTTTATAATCATAAAATAATGATCCATAGTCTTTTTGATTCATGATTCATAGTCTTCAGCGGGCCATTTATGATTGATTTCATGACACAATGCTTTGGGCCAGTTTAAATTTAGGAATTTGGTCCATATATAAGGCGCACCGGACTATAAGGCGCACTGTTGGTTTTTGAGAAAATTTTAGGTTTTTAGGTGCGCCTTATAGGGCGGAAAATACGGTAATGTTCTAATGCTTTCAATCATTTTCCTCACCCAGCAAAGTAGGGTAGAGATCAACCAATGACACCAGCTGGTTGACTTGCCGGCTGGACGTGAGTCCAGGCCCCATGACGAGCAAGGGAACGTGTGAGCTTCCCTCAAACATGGACATTTTGTAGAACTGACGGTGCTCCATAGCTAGCTCTCCGTGGTCGGCCGTAAAGATCACGACCGTGTTGTTGAGCAAACCCGTGTCTCTTAATGCAGAAATGACCTGTCCTGTGGACAGAAAGCATTATCCGAATATTATTCAGTCACTATAAATGGACAAATGTAAAATGATGCTGTCAACCAACCCAACATTGCATCTGCTTCAGCACACATGGCGTAGTAGAAGGCCCGGATTCTCTTGACTTCCTCCTTTGTAAAATCCCCACTGCAGTTTTTGGTAAAAATGGAGTAGTAGTCAACCGGGTGAGTGGCGGTCAAAGGGAGCCAGGTTGGAACGGAGACAAACTCAGAATGAACCTGAGTAAAGAATTGACCGATTTAGCGGTGGGGAAGAAGAGAAGAACAGGAAGGACGGATCATACCTTTTTCAGCCAGTAGGGGGACGAGCGAAAGGTAGATCCTCCTGCAGTGGGCCCAAGGGAATCCGTCTTGTAGGTATGAGGTAGATTGAGGCCGAGGTAAAGGGCGAAAGGCTGGTGTGAGGACGCAGCCTTCTGATGGATCCATTCCGAGGCCAAATCCGTTTTCTCCCAGTCCACAGTATTGACTCTCACTGTTGACACGTTACCAACCAGTTGAGTGACAGGCCGACCCTCTTGGCGGAGCAGGAAGGGAACGTCCCGCGTCCAGGCCTCGACACGATTACTGTAATATAAACATCAATCACAATTTGTGAAATCTGCTATGGCGTAGAAAGCCAATCTACCTGAGAGAATGTCCCCCTGAGGTGTAGTCCAGCTTTCCGAGCATCTTTGTAAGGTAGCCATTCTTCTCCAGCAGATCCATCCACGTGGTGGCATTTGCATCAAGGCACTTGTAATTGTTCCAAGCCTGGGTGAGGTGAACAAACTGGCCGCTCCACATGGCTGCACATGCAACAAGTTTCAACCATTTCAAAAGTCACAATTGGATTATGAACATCAATTAAAATATTGACTGATGACGTGCCTGCACGGGAAGGGCAGCATATCGGGGAGTTGGTGTAAGCATTAACAAAGGTGCTCCCCAATTCTCTGAGGTAGTTGATATATGGAAGCTGCACAACTTTGCTGCCAGGGTCAAATGTCAAACGCCCATCCTGCACAAACAAGATCAAGTAAGCACAACAAAAGACAAAAAAGGTTGTTTTGACTCTGACAGGTGTTGATTAAACGTGTTTTCATAACTACTCACAAACGCATCAGTCATCACCATCACGATGTTAGGTCTTGTTCCGCCATAACAAAAAAATTCAGTATGCATTTGAAATAGACACACCAAAGCGAATATCACGTTCATGGTCATTTTTAAACACAATTGCTATAAAGTGCGTCAGGAAAGTACGTCAATACATTCTTTGGGATTAACAACATCCGGGTTAAGTTAACAAAATAAGAGTGTACGGACGAGGAACTTTGAGAGGAAAAACAAAATATGAGACAGGATAAAATATCTAAACTCATAAAACACAAAAGGTTTTAGCAATGCTAGCAACTTAAGATTTAACTTTTCGTCCTGAGTTGACACAATTTACATTTCGTTTCCCAATTTGCTGATTTTCATATCATAGTTTTATAATTAAAGCCTACATTTTTTTCACACAGATATTTATTGGAATTACCACTTTACTACTATTATGCCGGATAAATATTCAGACTTGAATTGTCACCATAGGAACCAAACTCCGCCGTAAATGTAATGGCACCTTAAAACCGCTAGATGGAAGCATTGAGCCATTTTAACTCAATATAGAAGGACAGCACAGTACAGACGACGCACAGTACTTGTACATTTATTTGGTTATTCCCTCTGCATGACTGTGGTTCATGGGCCAAGTCATCATCTTTAGGATAATAAAATGTTGAATAATTGAGATTTAATAATAATAATAATAATTTCTTTTAACCAATCTTTAACAGCACTGGTGGAGGAGATTTTTGCATAGCTCAAGCACAAAGATGAGAATCAAACCAAGGACCATTAGTTAGAGGCTATATTATGAAACCACTTGTCATTTGTCTACGCTCCAAAGGTATTTGATTTTGCTTTAAACGTATTTTGCATTACTTTGTCATGAGAAGTTGCAGTCCAACTCAACAGGTGGCGTCGTATCCGACTGCAATGACCTCAGCGGCCTGCAGATGGCGTTTTGAGCTCGTCAGAGTTGTTTTTCTGTTATAACACAATGGGATCCCTGCCCCCATTAGTGAATTGATCCTTTTTTTTTTTACAGATTGATGCAAAAACATTATTTGATTTTGAACAGGCCATCTTTTTTTATTCAAATGCTCATGACCCATTTCTTCCAAGCGTTTCGTCTGATTCATCGGTGCAAGATGCAAGTGCTCTGCGTGCGATGTGAGTGTTGAGCATATGATGTATCAATATGCGCACGCACATGGCAAACCATATGCCCACATTGTTGGAAGCTGATCAACAAAGGAATGATCTAGGGTCGGGATAATGCTCAACTTGGTAAATGTACTAAAATGTCCATTTCTACTTTCGTAAAAACGCATAGCTATTACATTTCGTGCCAGAGCAGAAATGCTTTCCATCTTTCAGCTGTTTGAGCAAACTTTTTTTTTCAATTTGAATGTTTGAGCAAACTTGTCATCTGGCCCTCTCCTCCTTTGCACAAGACGGACGGAAGGAGGGGGCAGTGAGTGAAGGCTGCGCATGCGCGCGGACTTGTTTTTCCCACATCTCCCGTCGCTTAAAGTGAGCTGAGCAGCCGAGCTGCCTCGTCTTTAACCGGAGACCGACCAAGCGGCTGAGAGGCGGACGATAACAGCATCCCTTGCTGTTATTCAGCCTTCACGCATCTCAATGAACCGCACACATCCACACCACTGATCGTGCCTACTGCTTCTCGCAGGGAGGCAATCTTTTTTTTTACTCATCCCCCCTTTACCAAACACACCTTTTCTTAAACATTTCAAGGTGTGCGGTCGCCTACTTTTTTTGTAAGCCTCCAACCATGGTGCTCGGGAAGGTAAAGAGCTTCACGGTCAGCTACGACTGTCTCAATGACAGCAACGTGGCCGTGTTCTCCAGCGGGGACTGCGTCTCAGGGAGGGTGGTCGTCGAGGTGACGGGCGAGATCCGCGTCAAGTCCCTCAAGATCCACGCCAAAGGCTTCGCCAAAGTTCGCTGGACCGAGTCGCGGAACGCCGGCTCCAATACGGCCTACACGCAGAATTACACGGAGGAAGTGGAATATCTCAACCATAAAGATGTGCTCATTGGGCACGAGAGAGGTAAGACTGGCTTTTGGTTGTCCTTAAGTTTTTGCAGGATGGGGGGGCCAGGATGGTGCAGGTTCGCTGTTGCATCCATTAACATTCAAAGTTCATGACTCAAGTTTTGGGGGAATTCATAGTTGTCATGTTCTGGAGTTCGAATGACAGCTGCATTACGTGGTTGGTTACGTGATGGATGCGAATGAATGACAGCCGGAGTCGACCTGTATTTTCCACTTCATTTCGTGCAAAAAAACGACAATAATAGCCCATTTCAAAGCGGCCTGAGAGGGTTAGAACATGCATAAATGTCTCCACAGCTTAGTTGGTGATATTTATTTCACATTCATGCGGTAAAAGAGGTTTCTTTGTGGCTTTTCTGAAGTTTCCACCCATTGTTCAAAGCGGTTCAATCCTGTTCAGAAAACTGGATTGCGAGTGGGCGGGTTTAACGCCATAGCCCCGCCTTCGCCTTGCTCTAATTGGCTGAGGTGCTCATGTGTGGCCCAATTACGTCACCATTGCGGACAGTGACTGGAAAGCACGTTTTTAATTGTCAGTATGCAATTTCCAAATTCAAGAAATTTTAATGTAAGAACATTTTAAGGTAAGAAAATTATTACAATTATAATGTAATTGAACTACTCTACCGTTAACAGTTTAGAATATGAATTGAGCAAATATATGCTACAGTAACCACCTACTGTAACTTCAGTGCAAACATCAATCATTTGCAATTATATTATTCTGCAAGAATGTGACACATCAAGTTATGCTTCAACAAAAACGTGCCGATTTTAACTTGTTGGATTCAAACAAGGAACTAAAGCTTGTTCCGGATAGGAGTTGCAAATACTTTCTGCAAACAAGTCATTTAAGTGTCATGTCTAACAAGACTTCTACACAGATGAGCGCTGTAAAAGATGCAATGCAATGCAGTGAGCAAAACAAATGTATGCGTTTAAAGAAAGAAAGAAAAAAACATTCGAGAGCTATGTGTCCAAAGGTCCAACTAAAGGTGATCTCATGAAAACAAAGGCAATGATGTCATAGCATCGTCAAAAGTCATCAGTTTGCTCCGATTCCGTCCTTGCAACATCCCCATTATAAGCTGTCTTGTATTCATCAGCATATAATAAATGCTTAAACGAAACAAATTGATAGACAATGTTGTCGCAGATGGCTTTCCGTTCCACAGTGGCGGATAAAATTGCCGTAGTAGATTTTCCAGAGCTGAGCTGAGCTGTGCAGCCTGCAGTGAATGTGTAATGAATGCATGCGTATGCCTGTGTGTGTATGGTGGTGGGGGTGGAGTGGGAGGGGAGGGAGGGGGAGCGGGGTGGAGGAGCTGCTTGCACCGGTTTAGGCCGGTCTCCTCCTGCTGCTGCCTTTGACTGACAGCTCTGCACTTGTTTACCACACGTCTGCTGCTTGCAGAAGGGGGGGTGCTGAGCTGGCAGAAGCAGCTTTTGACTTGCCTCCTTATGGCGTCAATGGCAAATGTAGATTTATTCCACGCCAGAGCCGCGAAAGCTGCACATTATGGTGCGGTTGTTGCTAAGCAGACTCTGGTATTTTATTTTTTCTTGTGCTCCCAACTTTTATGAGGAATGGTGGTTTCATTCAGGAGGGAGCATTTTAGGCTTTATAAAAATAAAAAATAAAAAAAAGGAAGTATTGAACAACTATTTTTGTCTGAAATTGTTTTTGGCATTTGCATGGTGGGCCGGGTCAAATACGCTTGCACCCCCTGCAATGCATTTCCACGTTCGCAGACAGATATCCTAGTAAAATCCATTTTTATTCTCTTTTGTCTCCTCCCCTACCCTCTGTTTTTTTCTTTTACTTTTTTCTGTGGTATGACTTTCAGATGCCCTCGTAGAACAATGTATCCAGGTATGGTATACATGTGTTTGGAATAGCGTCCGCCTTATTTTTCAGATGATGACAACTCCGAGGAAGGACTCACCACTATCCATTCAGGAAGACACGAGTATGCATTCAGCCTGGAGCTTCCACAGACGTGAGTGTTTTTCACCCTGCAAGACAAAGACAAATATTTTTTGGGTTTCTCATGGGTAGTAACCTTTTGCGTGTCCTTTGCAGACCTCTGGCTACCTCTTTCGAAGGGAAGCACGGCAGTGTGCGCTACTGGGTGAAGGCTGAGCTCCACAGGCCGTGGCTGCTGCCCATCAAGACCAAGAAGGAATTCACAGTCTTTGAGCACATTGACATCAACACTCCGTTACTGCTGGTAAGGAGGAAGCGTGACAAAACAGCAATGACTCATCGGAAACCCAAATTTTCTTTGAGCGTGTCGCAACCGCAAAACTTTTACAGCTGGGCTTCTTATGCAATTCCGCGGCTGAGGTTTACGGTTGCCGCCCCGGCGCTGTTGTATAATATCCGAATTTTGGATGGGAGTCAGGTTATAAATTTAGTTCCTTGCCGGGACTCAAACTCAGGTCAATTTAAGACTGCTCATCCTCCAAAGTCACCCATGACAAGCACGATAGAAAATAAGTAGAATTCATTTCTTATTATGATTCAAAATGACCTTTTCGAAGAAAATAACTTTCCAAATTAATAAAATAATCTGACCTTGGACCAGTTTTTGCAATCTATGTCTAATCTACCCATTTTTTTTTTATTTCAGTCACCACAGGCCGGCACAAAGGACAAGACACTTTGCTGTTGGTTCTGCACCTCAGGTCCAATTTCCCTAAGTGCCAAAATTGAGCGGAAGGGGTACACCCCAGGTAAGAATGCAGCCGATGCACTTCGCCCATTCCTTCTACGAACCTTAAGTGACAACATCGCTCCCCTTTTTTTTTTTTAATCGCAGGAGAGTCGATCCAGATCTTCGCCGAGATCGAGAACTGCTCGTCCCGCATGGTGGTGCCCAAGGCGGCCATCTACCAGACGCAGACTTTCTATGCCAAAGGGAAGATGAAGGAGGTCAAGCAGCTGGTGGCCAACCTGAGGGGCGAGTCGCTGTCCTCGGGCAAGACGGAAACCTGGAGCGGCAAAATGCTGAAGATCCCGCCCGTGTCGCCCTCCATCCTGGACTGCAGCATCATCAGAGTGGAATACTCGCTCATGGTAAGAAATTTCTGCGTAAAAAAACAAGCAGGTGTTAGGTGCTAAGAGCATTAGCCTAGCGAATCTGCGGCAACACCTGCCCCCGATGACTCTGCTTACCTCCTTACCCTGTAAACAGCCGCGAGGATCTTCCCCGTATTTACTCGACCCGAAGACATTGACCCACACTCACTTCCAAGAACTCGTGGCCTTTCACTCATCTCATGCCGTCTTCTCGTGTTTCTTTAGGTGTACGTTGACATACCAGGCGCTATAAACCTTTCCCTGAACCTGCCGCTGGTCATCGGAACCATCCCCCTGCATCCCTTTGGCTCCCGCACATCCAGCGTGAGCAGCCAGTGCAGCATGAGCTGGCTGGGGATGGGTCTACCCGAGAGGCCCGAAGGTAGGGCGGATCGGCCGGCTCCTTTGGAGAATGTTTGCGTTGGAGTCAAGCTTCCTCAAGCGCTAATTGGCGTCTCTTCTCCCGTAGCTCCTCCAAGCTATGCAGAGATTGTGACAGAAGAGCAGCGGCAGAGCAGTTTGGATGTGCCGGCAGCTCGCGAGGATCTGGATGGACCTCTCTTTGCCTACATCCACGAGTTCCGATTCCAGCCGCCCCCTCTCTACTCAGAGGTAAACAGGACATATTGGACCTGCTCAAATAATCAAAAGCTCAAATATAACTCGTGGAACCATTTTAGGCCGAATAAAAAAAACAACCCTTTGTTCTGATTCTACCTGGCGAGCTAAATTTTTTTCGAGATGGTACAGAGATTATTCAAATGAACAAAATGAAAAAATGTGGATTCCTCCTGCTCCCCAGGTGGATCCAAACCCCGACCAAGCCGACCGTCCAGAAGTGCGCAGGCCCGACGCCTGTCCGTCACGCTGAGTTGTCGTCCTACAAATTCCCTTGGCTGACTTGGGAACCCAAAGAAACCCGCACAAGACTCCACGTTGTCCATTCTTCTCTTAAAACGGCGTCGTCGACGACCAGCGTGAGAAATGCGAAGGATCCAACCAACCAACAAAGACTGAGTTGGGCAAATGTGTTCCTTCAGCGACACAAAAGGAGAGTCGCTGTTTTGGTGGCTCGCTTCCTCGCTGGGTGGGAGGGGGAGGGGGGGCAGAGTAGGGACATTTTCCATCTTTATGGCGAGCTTTTTGTAGCGAGTGCAAAGTTGTGGCACATAAGGACACCAGGCTTCACCAGTCGCGTCCGGACTGCATTAGAGAGAAAAAAACAAAAACAAGGCCATCACCCAAAATGTGGACGCCCTCGACGAGCACGCCACCGACGAGAGCGAGAAGTCCTCCTGCCTCATTTTGGGATTTTGTTTTTGCACATCTTGACTGGAGTGGCCCCCTGTTTAAGCGCTTGCTTTTCCAGACTGTGGGAGATGCAAGACTGAAAAACAAAAAAAAACAAGAACAATGCACTGATTTTGTGTTTCTTTAAAAACTTTTTTTTTCTTTGACATTTCCCAAATGACTTCTGACAACTGGACTTTTTTTTTCTTTTTTTAAACACCAACAAAACCAACTGCAGCACACTTTTGTCTACCTAGAAGCTCTTTGAAGACGTTGCCTCCTCTGTTTGGATCCAGTACGGCTTTCCTCCTTTTGTTCGAGCTGATCATAGAATTATTTGTGTGTGTGTGGGGAAGTTTGGAGTTTTGCAGGCCTCATTTTGCTACTAAAACGGGGAGACTTTTTCTTCCTCAACGTATGCCTGCCGCCCCTCTTCTCCTTATCTCTCTTACTGCCCGAAAAGCACCGTTTCACGTGCGACCATAGCAGAAAAGAAAAAAAAATAATTGCACTGTTTAGAATAATGAAAAAGTTCTGTTTGTGTCATGCTAGCAAAACTATTTAGACAAATGACATGCAGATGAGCTAGGCAGCTTTTGTAGACACATTCCCTTTTTGTCCTGCTGCACTTGCTCATTTTTATCAGACCTGTGAAGCCAGAATGCTTTATTTCCCGAAAAGAAAAAAAAAAAGAAAAAAGTCGAGCACTGACGCCGCTTCGAGTTTGAAGAAGCAAACCCGAATGCGCAGTCTGGTCGGAACAAGTAGTCGTAGGTTGACATGAGTACTACATTGGTTTTCTCACTCATTCAACACAATCGGCCAGCTGCGGCAATTTTGGGTTTGTCAGGAAATAAGATGCGCAGCACTTTTGTATTTAAACAATAATTAATAAAAAAAAAAAAGCATTACGTGCTGAAGGTCTGGATTTAAAAAAAAAAGGTACTAATCATGTTTCAGCTAAGCAGTGTTGTGTAGGACGTCGGATGCATTATTTAATCTTGAATGATGAGTTTACATTCTGTGGCGTGTGTGTTTGTGTGCACGTGTGGAGATCCCGTCGACAACCGCAACGCTTCTGACGACCAAGTGACAAGTTGCAGATCATTCAAGTGATCTTATCTTTGTGGCCTTGACACAGAAAAGACCCCCTCCCTCCCTCCCTCCCAGCCCCGCCCCTCCCTCTCGGTAATTCTTGTCACCCTGTATGTTTTCGATTTCATTCAAAAGGACAAAAAGGGAAAAGCAAGTCCTTTTTGGAAACAAGACAAGACAGCCCAGAGAGGCCTCCTAATCCCCCCCCCCCCCCTATACAAGGGCATTGGTGTAGTTTAGCAGACAACCCACGCGGTCGGTCGTTCGGTCGGCTGTTGATCAGCCCTCCTCCTCTGAGGGAGATGTAAACTGCCTTCTCCACTTTTTGTTGTTGTTGTATTTGTTTGACGCTTTTATGTTTAACAATGATGAATAAGCTGACATATTTGCTCCGCGCCCGGTCGATTCGGCACGAGTCGGCCGGCTTGAGTAAGTCCAGAAGTAAGATTAAGCTGATAAAAAAAAGGCAGGAACTGAAATGTTCAGAAAACAAAAGCGAATCGGGGAGATGACGTCTGAAACATTTTAGAAACAAAGTGCAATATCACTCACTGAATTTTCTTCATTCTATGTTTTGTGATTTCTTCCGTTAATCGTGACGATGTATGGATATTCTATGAATATGCTATGTTCTGAATGATTTCATCTTTTGTCTAGTTCTTCCTTTTTTTGATTTGAATAAACATTTTCTTCTAAATGACCGTTCGACGTGTCTGATTTGAATAAACAAATCCTATTTCTCATGCAGACACACACACGTTTTATATATACACTACCGTTCAAAAGTTTGGGTTCACAAAATTGTTTGGGTGACCCCAAACTTTTGAACGGTAGTGTAAATATTATAATAAAATATTATGAATTAAATATTATATATGATATCTTATATTTGTATAAGATTATATATAATCTATGAATATAAGTATACATATATATTATAAGATTTTTTACACAGAAGATTATTTATATATATAACCTATAAATAATTATCTAAATAAATATATACACTACCGTTCAAAAGTTTGGGGTCACCCAAACAATTTTGTGACCCCAAACCTTTGAACAGTAGTGTATATGCTTCCATGTGTCTGTCTCGAAAGCACATGTTGCAGGACTGCATTCCTGATATCAGTGTGACAGCGCCTCTAGCGGCGGTCTGGAGTATAACAACGCGTATCAACAGGATGACTCTTTTGAAATGTTCAAAGTTACCATTTTGAAATCTTTTCATGAGCCATTCACATGAAATTGAATGTCAATTTTTTTTGCATATGTTTAAAAGTTAGCTGAAGGTAATAAAGATAAAAAAAAATTTAAATGTGGGCGGGAGCGCCTGCAGACACCAGCTGGGATTTGAACCCAGAACACCTCCGCCAAGACAAAACATGCCAACCACTCAAGATTCTTCAAAAAGAATCTCTCGAACGTGCTCAGTGAAACCATATATGACCTGCAATCACAACAAAACTAACAAATTCAAATGCAGATACAGTTCCAAAACTATAATACTTCTCTTGTATTGGATCAAGTGACCAACTTTGTGTGAAACTAAAAGTTGTAAAAGGCCTCCATTCATCTACACTTTGTTTCACAAGCAATGCTCGACTTTACTTCAGAGGATATTCCATCATTCCCGACAGGTTTAGGATTACCGTCCGCTTGCAGGTTGAGCGGAAAGGGGGGGAAAAAAAGAAGTGAGAGAAGGAAAAATATTAGCTGTTGCATAACCGGGACAGGATGTTTGATCCCTTGTGTGCTACGTGACTGAACAGAAACCGGGATGTGAGCTTCACTGCATTAGTGGTGACTCAGCAGTTTTGTCTGTCTTTGACTTTTTAGTGGGGTGGGAGGTGGGAAGCCTTTGTGGGTGTCTGACCCCTGCAGAGCAAAAAGAAAAGGAGGAGGCCATCATTGTCAGCGTCCAGCACGTATATACGAGCGTTGCTCATAAATGCTGACGCTGCACAGGCCTCAGCTGTTTCCTCACATGGGATAATCCCACGAACCGCAATCCGTTGCCATGCAGTGTCATCATTGTGACATCATAGCAACACATTTTTTTTTTCAGCTGTAACCAATAATCATGAACACACATGACAAATTACACCATTTTCGCTGCGTACATTTTCAATCGTCAACTCACTGTCTCATGAAAGTACGCAACACGTATACACACACATGAAGTACTACACGCACACACAGCAGCTTCAGTACCGTGTTACAAAGCCAGCATTCTTTAACGGACACAAAGAAGAAAAAAAAAAAAAGAAGGGGGCTGCAGATGGATGGAGAAGAGGTGCCCCCCCCCCCCCCTCTCTCCAAGCAGCTGCTTCATTCCAGTTCTAGGCACTTCTACGCCTGCTTCTGAAAGCGATGCTGTTTTTTGACCTTGCCAGCGGGCACAAGTTGTTTACGGTCCAAAAAACTTCCTACGAATAAGCAAATGGACTTTTCTTTTCTTCTTTTATGATTCAGCGGGCCTCGAAATGAATGTGACCTGACTAAGCAGTACTGACTCATTTTTGAGGGAAGTCAAATTCCTCCTTTGAATCTCAGCCAGGGTCTTTCCCAATCTTTTCAGAATCAGAGTTGAATATTTTCATATACTTGTGCCGATGGAAGAGCTTTGAAAATTTCCTCGGTTGGGCTTTGGAGGTTGTTGACTTCAGCATGGAGGGACAGCTGATAGCCCAAGACCCTCATCACCGTTCTACCAGCATTCACGCATGCTTAGAATGCCGCTCTGAAGTATAAGTGCACACATACACACGCAATGTGCTTTCGCAATTGCACCCAACCCAATCCGTCAGGCCTGAAGTCTCACCTTAACCTTCAAACTCTGCTCTAACGGAGCTTTCACTATGTGAGGGCCTCAGAGGCACATCGTGTTCCATGCACATTTTATAGAAGAAGAAAAAAAAAACGTCTTAAGATAATAATTGTGTGTTCTACTGGTTAACATATATGTTTATGTCCTCCCTGTCATTATGGGATATTTGTCTTTTGAAGAAACCCTGTGATGTTTTCGGCATCTTCAATATAGGCTGGAACGGTAATTAGTAACCAAGTGAAGTTTTACACTTGCATCATTTTCATCATATGAGAGGAAATGGATATAGTGAAGCGTAAGTTGTCCACTCTGTCATAGTGAAACTCGTTTCTAAATTGATACCCTTCGGTTATCAGTGTGCAGTTAGTTATCTAAATCCTGAAAAAGGTGAAGGTCCACCGACGTGCTTATTAAATGCTAACATTAGCAAAAAATGACAATCCATTTAGCAAGCATGCATATTGTGCTACATGCATGTACCGTAATTTTCGGACTATAAGTCGCACCGGAGTATAAGTCGCACCAGCCATAAAATGCCCCAAAAAAGTGAAAAAAAACATATATGTATATAAGTCGCTCCTGAGTATAAGTCGCCCCCCCCACCCAAACTATGAAAAAAAAACGCGATTTATAGTCCGAAAATTACGGTGCGCTGGCAGTTAATCTGAAAAAGTGAGGGATTGCCTTTTTTTTTAACCATTTAACATCTATTTAATGCAATGAAGTTTAAAGGAAAATATCAACTTTTGACGGGCCATGTCTCGAAGACCCCTATGATGATATCGACTCATACTGTACGTGCAATAACTCTGCGGCTCCGACTTCATGCTTGCATAACCGTGCTGAGAACTTTTCGAATATCACAAACACTTCCCACCGAATATGATAATAATTTAGCATTGGCGTGTGATAACCATTTGACTACATGGACCGCAAATAGTGCATGTCCATTCTATTTGCGGAGCTAAAGGGCGGGAATGGAGCGCCGCATTCTTTTGGGTTATGTCACCCAGGAATTGGCTGCACACTAAAGGGCAAAAGGATGGCAAATGAAAGTTGACACTCGATGAGCATTTATGCAAGCTTCCTTCATCCCGTCCAGTCGCCAAAAGTCCTCGGTCACCTTACGTCGTGTTCCAAGGGCTCCGCTTGCCAGGCGGATGGTTGCTGTTCCATTACTCGACTAATTTTACCCTCAGCTTCCTTTTTATAGCTCGGGCTGACTCACAGCCCTTTCGCCGACGCCCCCCCCCCCCCATTCTACTGAGTCACAGGCTGCAAAGACCACCCCAACCCCCACCTCACCCCAGTGTGGCTGAAAAACAACAGGTGCGAGTAGGCTGGGCTGTCTGTGGTGGTCTGCACTTTCCAGTCACGTCTCACTGATACATTAGCCGTCTACTTCAGTCTGCCGAAAGCCTGATCTCCGGGCAAACCTTGCCAACCTTCAGATGTCTGCACATTTAATACTGTTGCTCCATTCCAATTCCTACAAGACTGACTTACTGCTGCTGCTGATGTTCAAACATGTGCACTGGAGATGAAGACGTCAATATTGATGTGAGGCCTGTGGGCTTTTTAACGCATCACACGACATTCCAAAGCACCTCACGTGGACCGCCACTCACTGACCCAATTTCCTGTAACTGCCTCAAGGTGATAACCCGCTTCCAAAATAACATAACACAATGGCCTTGGGCATACCTCATCAAACGTGACAAAATGCAGGTTCGACCGTCGACGTTTTGCCCTCTTGGCAGATTTATTTGAAGTCGCTGTGCATCGTCGGGATCTTCAGTTAATTGGAAACACTATCGGACACAGTTAAGTCGCTAAAATAATTCTCCATGCGCCAGATCAACACATATCCACTGCACATCATTCTATACGTGTCTTTTTAACGAGAGCTTAGCTGCTAGCGTAGCGCCGCATTGCTTTAATTCCTGCTGACTTGAGCGGATGACAAATTTCTCTTTTCATTGCCAGATAAGCTCAGACGCTCGCATCTCGTGTTTCCCAATTTTCCACCAGTCCAAACCGGACTGGACCGGTGGGTAATTCCCCCCCCCCCGCCCTCCGGCCGCATCCTCGGAGGAGGAACTCCGGGCCGGACCGACACCGAGCCTCCTCCGTCCGCACAGCTGCTGTCCGCTATGCTGAAAGCAAAGACGTGACCAGGTGGCTAACAAACACTCACAAAAAGCGTGTCAAGGCACGAAGCGCATTCAAAGCTTGTTGCTGCGTACAACTTGTTGCCTAGCAACAGTCTTTGTCGTATCAATTGTAGTGTCCAGTGACAATTAAATGAAAGCCACAAATAAACTAAAAGCAGCCATGCTCAAACACTGACGGGACTTTGATGATGTCAGGATGCAAAATCAAAGACACTCGTAAATGTCACTGCCACCAAAGCTGACCTTCTCTGACCCAGGCCGGCCTCCTCCACTATGCGTGACTCACTTCTTGAATGACGATCCAAAAACGAGTCCTCATTGTGTAAAAGTGACTCAGAATTTCTCACTCGAATACTTTGTCGTGCGTATGCTCCTCTCAACGTCAACTAGCAAACAATGACCACTAGTGTATCGTTTGGCATGATTAGCTCGTCTGGTGCTGCAGGATTGAACTGGTTTTGTGTGGTTGCGCTCACACACAAACAGCCTGTGTGCTGTCGTGACTTTCCCTCTCTGATGGGGTCACCCGTGGCATCGTTTCGGAAAGGTCACATGACATCCCACTGAGCTCAACACCGGCGCTCCACAGCGGCGAACCGACGCCCTCTTTCGCATCGTCCTTCCAACGCACTGTTGTCTGTTATTTGGACGTGTGATAACGACAGCTTACGTAAGGACGTAATTAGATTTGTAAAGACAGAATCACGGATCGACGCAAATCAAATGAGACCGCAGTGACGTCTGTCGCTAACGACCGTGACGATGAGCTTCGCGCCGCCCGTTCCTTGCTCAAGGGCACGTCTATCGGGAAAAAGCCGGGCTGTGTCGCAGGGTAAAAAGAAAAAGTTGTTATCTGCACAAATGCAACTAACTAGTTCAGGCTGCAGAGGGGGTTAAAAATACCAGCAAGGAATGAGCCGTGTTAACTGTCCGTCATTTGGGTGCATTCATGCATGCACGCATGCTATGTATTTAGGATGTGTACCGTCATTTTCGGACTATAAGTCGCACCGGAGTATAAGTCGCACCAGCCATAAAATGACGAAAAAAGGGAAAAAAAAAAACATATACCGTATTTTCCGGCCTATAAGGCGCACCGGACTATAAGGCGCACCTTCAATGAATGGCCAATTTTAAGACTTTATCCTTATATAAGGCGCACCGGACTATAAGGCGCACCAATAATGCATCATGTCAGATTTTTAATCCAAATCATTCTCCATTTTATCTTTTTTATTTCAACTTCAGACGGAACAAATTACTTTATAATCATAAAATAATGATCCATAGTCTTTTTGAGTCATGATTCATAGTCTTCAGCAGGCCACTTATGATTGATTTCATGACACAATACTTCGGGCCAGTTTGAATTTAGGAATTTGGTCCATATATAAGGCGCACCGGACTATAAGGCGCACTGTTGGTTTTTGAGAAAATTTTAGGTTTTTAGGTGCGCCTTATAGGGCGGAAAATACGGTATATGTATATAAGTCGCTCCCGAGTATAAGTCGCCCCCCCACCCAAACTATGAAAAAAAAACCGCGACTTATAGTCCGAAAATTACGGTACGTAGTGAAAAGCAAGAACATCCGGGGATATGCTTGGACATACACATGAGCTTGCACAGAACACACACGTGACTCACTATGTATAGCGCTGCTGCCGTCTATACAGTCATGCGTGTGCGTGTGTTTGCTTAGTTGGAGAGCATTGCCTTTCACTTTGCAGACTCGTGTTTCAGCTCAGAGTTGAGTGAGAGGTGAAAGAGGCGACAACATGCACCGTCTGCATGCTTCTCAAGCAGGCCTTGCCAAAACGTCTATACCGGGAAATTGTTTTCTTTTCCAGAAGTTAACAAAAGATGCAAACAATTGAACTGGAATGTTCTGCAATGGTTTGAGCAGAATTGCGTTGCTATCTTTGCCATAGCAACCGGGCATCACACATTTTAGTGGTCAGTACTAGCAACAGGGTCACCTCGCTCTCATGTTGTCAAAGTTGTTTCGAAACTCCACGAAACACAATAGTGATTAAACAAAACATGATTTTATAATTCCTCATGTATCGTGACGTCTCGTTTTATAGGAGCATACATTTTTTATTGTCGTCACGCAACGCTGGCTGCAGCAAAGGGCCCGCCGGCCTTTGGATCGAGTGGACGCTAAAGAGCCGAGAGGCCACGTCATCTTTCAGCAGCCTCGAATAAAACAGAGTGATAGCGCTGCTCGACAACCTGGCAGTGCCTGTGTGCTTTTGGCCCCAGTTACCGCCGCCTAGCGCAAAAGCAAATGTGGATTAAATTCAAACGTGGTCTTAGTCTTGTCATTTCTCACTGAATCCAGTCTTTTTTCTTCTTCCTCGCCCTTTAGACAAAAGTGTCAGCGGCATGGGGAATGTAGTTGGAGTCCAAGCGCCATGTGCGTAATACCGATTGACAAAACCTCCGTACAACTCAGCACTTTTTGAGAAATGTAAAACACTGTCTGGGAAATTATTTCCGAAAGCTTCTCTATTCTTAAAAAAAAAAAAAGCATAGGTAATGCTTGTCTTAGAGATTTGGATGAGAGTCAAATCTGCTTTGTGCAACTTTTTAACTCGCTAACGGACGTCACAATGAGCCGATTGAGTGATTCAATACGGCTCCGACCTGACCATTCTGTTATTGAGTTTGCTGCTGCACACAATGTTCTCTGCAGAAGGTCACGTCAGCGATGCCAAAAGCGACCAAACAGGAAGACTGGAAAAGACTATTATTCAACGGTGTATTGATTCAAAGAATGTAGAACTGGGTCAGTCTGGCTCTTATTACAAAAGCTTTGACTCAAGTATACAATTGAGTGCATAATGTTTCACACGCTCACGCCCATTGATTAGATTTGAAATGTACGTGGGCTTTACAGTGGCAGTGATCTCAATTCAACTCACTTAAGTTGAGCAAATATTGATCAGTTCATGATTCAAAAAAAGGATTCGAGCTATTTAATGCCCCTCCCAGTTGAAGTGTGCTGTCTGAGTAAACATAAAGCAAAGTGGATTTAAAACTAGCACAAGACTTGGGAAAGTATATTTAGTTTAATGCAACATTCCAAAATGTGTTGATATGCTGATGTTTAGCAATCAATAGTTGTTTTTGGAAATAAACACAGAAAACACAATGTGTAATTCTATTTAAAAATAATAAAAAAAAACTGGTGCATGCAATAAATAAAAGACTCAAAACACTACATGACATCTGACAGCAGAACAGTGACACACACATTGTCACACACACACAAACTCTCAGTTCAACAAAGTCCACAAACAAAAGTTTTTTCACTTACTATGCATGTTGCTTAGTGCTACTTCTTGCATTCCTGTTCATGTCCGACATTCGGGAGCTGCAAGTTGGCCAGGCCTGTACTAGACAAAGAAAAAGACCTGGACAGGACAAGTGGCGGCGGGAGCACAGGTGGACACAACTAGGATAATGAAACATGGGGAAAAAATTCTATTAAATCAAAGCAAAGTAACCCATTTTATTTCGAACTATTTATTCAGCAGTGTTTTGGAAGTGGTTTTCAGGTGCTTGGTCATTTTCATGCCTTAACAAATAAAAATGAAGTGTATTATTGATGATTGAGCCGCACAAATCACATTATAAGGTGGTTGGTTTTGAGAAAGTAACAAGAAGCACAGTTCTTCTGTACTAATTCATAGCAAAAAACAGCCATATTTAAAATGAAATAATTAACAATGTTAGACGAGCTCTATCACATTTAGCAGGTCGCTACAAAAACATCCACTCAAACCCGCATCCATTAATTTAGTGAAACATTCCCATACAGGTTCATACATCCATATAAAAGCAGTACAAATCATATCAAAGTTGTTCCGAAAAGGTTCTATCATCCCCCCCCCACAAAAAAAAAACATTTTAGTGCAAATATGTGTCCTCGTCTGAAAATACTTAGAGGTGTGTGTCGGCGATGGGGATCCTTCGCAGCTCCACGATTTGGGAGCTGCTCACGCTACCACCGTCGTGGCTGCCTGGGATGGACTCATTGTCGCTCATGTCAAGCCCGCTCCCTAGAAAAAAGAAGAAAAAAAACCCACCCACGCTTCTTAGTAGTGTTACGCTCAAGCGACCGTATATTGAATCCTTCTCGACTTTTTTCGAATCTTTTTTTATGTCACCGTGTAATTATGTATGACATAAGTGATTTTTATCTCTGCTTTATCAGATGTGTTTGACTCATACTTGAGTACATTCGCAGAAATCACAGTTCCATCTGTCACAACAAGTCGTCCAGGTTCTGAACTAACAAAGCAGCCCAAGATCAAAATATGAGTAGCCAAAATGAGAAGTAAGAATTCTTTAAGCATGAATACGAGTGAAAGCTTCCCGCTCTATGCCCGCCGTGCGTGTGCACTTCAGTCGGGGATGATAAGAAAATGCTTTGCTTTCACGGTAAAAGCAACACGTTAATGATCAGCCCGCAGTTTTAGCGCACGACCGCTAGACGAGCGCGTTTCAAATGTTCCCAAGCAAATGAAGTGTGCGAAGAGCCTTCAATACCACCGCGCAGCATTTTAACCTCGCCCTCTTATGTAATTGAGATTAGACAATCACTTTTTCCCGGCTGACTGCTTCGCTCTGCTGGTCGTGGACCGGGTGAAAAGTTCAGTGTCACCATGAGGCGCAGGGGGTCGAAAAGTCACCGCAGCTCGAGTTCGTATAGATTTGGAAGAAATGACTCTTTAAAAATACATTCCCTTGGAACTCTCGAGTACGAGACGGACGTGCTAAACCCGAAGGCTTCAGTTTAACATTTCAAGTAATCCAAACATGTTCTGGGTTTTCTAATTACAGCGATCACTTTCGATTTGAAACCAGTTCGTTGAAGGGATTTTTAGTGAGGCCCGAGCAGGACCTATAAATAAATAGGTCTTATCAGGATATAACAAAAAAGTCAGCGTGACGGTAAGATGTCAAATACGTATCTGCCTTCTGAGAAATAATGGCCTCGGTCATTTTTTTTTTATACAAACATGAGGTTTGGCTTTCTCAAGACACGATTCCCATTGAAGTCTATTTCTGTTGCCGGTTCAATGTGAGGTGTATGGGAGTTGCTTCCTTAATTAACAAATGTGCCTATGACTCAAATGGAAAGTATGTTGACTGACGAGGTGATGTCTTGTCTGACAGTAGAGGAAGCATTTATAGGTCAATGAACAGCGAAGGGATTCTAAGAATTGGAAGGAACGGCATGTGCATTTTTATTTGTACACTACCGTTCAAACGTTTGGGGTCACAAAATTGTTTGGGTGACCCCAAACTTTTGAACGGTAGTGTATATATTTATTTAGATCATTATTTATAGATTATATATATAATCTTCTGTGTAAAAAATCTTATAATATATATGTATATTAATATTCATAGATTATATATAATCTTATACAAATATAAGATATAATTTATAATATTTAATTCATAATATTTTATTATAATAATATTTACACTACCGTTCAAAAGTTTGGGGTCACCCAAACAATTTTGTGGCCCCAAACTTTTGAACGGTAGTGTACGTGTCGAAAATTGCTTCCATGTACTGTTGCTAAATGACAGCTATATTCCATTAGCACTGCTGTATGACCCAGCTGTAAAAAAAAAAAAACAACAGGAGCACAGCGACGGGAAACCAGTTTGTTCACTTGGTGAACTTGGACGAACCGCAAATAAAATGACACGGCTCGAAAAAACAGGCGATCTGAGCGATGAGCAACTGTGATGTCACTCGCGGTCGACTGTGAGCGGCAACATGGCCGCCGCCCGAGATGGATAAAAACAGGTGGACGTTGCTGCTTTCAATTTATATTCCACAAACACAATCATGTTCTTGTACTCATCAGCGCTTTTAAAGGCGTCCATACCGGTTTTTAAGGCAAATATGAAGTCGTCAAACTCTTGGGACTCGTCGTCGGCCATGACCAAGTCGGTGTTAATGAAGCCGCCCTCTGCGGGGTACGATCCCATCTCCGGACTGGGCTTGAAAGCGCTCGTGGGCTGAGTACTGGTCCTCAGCGACGGATGCTCCCAATCTGCGGAAACCTGGCCCGAGAAAATCATCAATGGTCGTTTGCCTCGCTCAGTGACTCAACATTGAAGAAAATAAGAATATGACCAAAATAAAGGCTGAGGCGGGGCTGGCCCACTCCCATTATCGTAATACTTTCCCACACACAGTGTCAGTGGTGACGTCAGGTTTCTGTGATGAGTTTGGGTCAGCCAGAGTCCACGTCGTTCAAGCACCCCGAAGGGTTAAGAACAAGGCCACAGTGAGTTCACGGGGTGAAAGGGAGGTCACGTGGCCGTTTTAGGGGGTTAAATAAGCAGCTCGTAACTCAAGCGCAAGACTAAACAGACGCCAAGGTTGGATTCATCTGGATTTGCCTGTCTATTTTTTTTTTATGCGTACAATAGTTGTTGCTAAGGGATTTTTTTTTTTTTTTACCAAGAATCCATATACATATATGAAGTGATGGAATAAATGTCAGACCACACCTTGGACTGGTTGCCAATCAATGGACAAGAATCTCCTCAATTCAAAAGAATACTCAGCTTGACATTTACGGCCTTCCATCTAAACGCTCCTCCATATGGCCACACCCTCCGATCATCTTCCTCTATCCACCTCATTGTCCGTTCCACCTGTGTGTCCAAATTTCCCCTCCAACTTGGGAACACCTGCTGGTACGACTCATTGCGCGGGGCTCTTATCGCTCTGGAGTTAAATCCCGCAGAGGCAGGAGTGTGCTCTCATGAATAAAACAAGATTAGCAGATTCCCGTGAGCGGAGGAGGGACTTCTACCTCTCGCTCGTCCTTATAGGGGCTTGAAGATACAGAGCCATGTTTGCTTTTCATGTGTACACCGCCTCCAACGCGAGGACATGACGGACGGGTTGTTCAGAGTGAAGGCTGTGAGTGAGATGAGTGGACGTTACGTAACGTCAATGGGGTAGAACTGTTCCGGGTGCACTCAGCTGAGAAATATGTTAAGGGGGAGCGGTAATGGGGGCACCTGCAGACATGGGAATGAGGGCCTGGGAATAAAGGAGGGGGAAGGAAGACTGCATTATTAGTGTGAGTCAAGCGTCACGCTTTTTTTTTTTGGGTGACAATGACTTGACTCATTGATTTGGTGGTAAACCTAGTCAAAATGAAGGAGGAGATGACAATCAGTATTACTCATTCAGATGAATTGATGATACGTTGACCTTTTAAAAATGGAGTTATTCAATTCGACAGGAAGTCCGTGATGCAATGGTTTTTTTTGGCAAGCTAAAATTGCTCAAAATGTCATTTTACCTCCTCCATGGCGCTGATGAGGTTCTGTGTTGATTTGTTGATGTCAACCCCGACGGTGGTCGGGCCCGCTCCCTGATAGGCCGAGTCCGGACTGTCCTGGCCGCTCATTTCCACGTTGTACGTGGCTTTTGCGGGACAAAACAGGAGGTTGTGCATGACCAAGTAGATTGCCAACACATGCACGCCCTGCAAAGAAACAAAATAAGTTTTTCTTAAAACTAATAAACACATCATGCTAATAGATGACTTCATCCACGGGACATGACATCATCGGCGCCCTACTATTTGTGTTTGCACCACTTCCGCAGCATGACCAAAACCTCCTAGACAAACAGCGGCAGGATGTGAATTAGCCCAAAAACGCCGGGGCGCCAAATACCGCACGGCCATCTTGTATTTCACGACACCCGTCTCCGAGCCGTGACATAGACACGGGCGGTAAAGTGTGCGTGAAATGATCCACAAAGACCTTCTTGCTGCCTGAAAAGCATGTGCCGAGGTTTGTACGTTGGGCTCGGTGGACATGAAAGGGACACGGGCGCTTAAGCGCAGATCATTAGCGGCCTGGGCAGCCAATAGCGACAGGCTGTTATGTAAGTGTGCCCTGATCAGTGGAGAGAACATGCGCCGAGAGAAGGTCAAACAGAACTAAATGAGAGATGTAAAGGTGATGGAAATGGAGTATAAACAAGTGCAAACAAGTGGGTGACGTGGATGAAACGTAGCGCCTGGATGCCATTTGAGATTTGAAATGCTTCAACGACACTGTAAAGGTCATGCCCACGGTTCCTATTTGGAAAGAATGTTGTACGGAAGCTGGAAACTCAACTCAAGCTTCTTCAAAAATATGACATCGTTTCAGTAGAGGAATGTCACAGCAGTGCTCCAAGAACGGAAAGTAATGACCTTTGACTTTTAGGTGCATGGTTACGCCATTGGCCAGAAAAAAACCAACAATGTCACCGAATCACATTTCTCAACATTGACATCATCGCTGATGATGCTGCGTCGGTTCCGACAAAATAAATTTTGCACATACATGGCACATATCACCGAGAGCTACCACACACTTTTACAGGCGCATTACGTCGGCGCCGCTGTGACCAAAACAGAAACGGTCGGACCGGACGAGGCGGTAACAGGGAGGATCATTTCTCTTTTTTTTTTGTCTAGTGAATATGCATTATATTCCCAAGATGCAAGGTATTTCCAAGACAATTATGCGCGATGCGACCTTGTAATTTACTAGTCGTACTAAAACGTACTAAAATATTTTGGCAGAGCACTGTGTACAACCAGTATGGATCAACAAATTCATCACTTGATCCATATATAAGGCGCACCGGACTATAAGGCGCACTGTTGACTTTTGATAAAAATTTAGGTTTTTAGGTGCGCCTTATAGGGCGGAAAATACGGTAATTACTACTTTTAAATGGAATAAAATCCACTTCTGTGAAATCGAGCAGCTTTCATCGTACAAACTCCCAAAATAAAAGTTTTGACGAGATGTTTGAGGGCCTCTGGAATTCTCTGGACAATCACAGTTTGTCTTGTGATTAGTCTTTAACCCTCCGCAATAACCTACATTCACAACCCGAGTAAATAAACCAACAGCTAAATAAACATGAAATGAATAAACATTAGCTCAGTAAGTTTGCCGATGATCTCACCAGCAGGCAATTGCAGATGATGTAGAGAACAAGCATCCACATATGCTTGTAGCCCATATGAAGTCCGGCCCACAAACACACCAGAGAGATGAGCAGGAACGTGATGAGAATCAACGGCACCTCTGGAAGACATGATATGCAACAAACCTTGATGACATTTTAAGCTAGGCTATTCGCACATCAAAAAAAAGCTTTGCTAATGTGACGGAGTAAAAACATGTGCACCCGCATGCTTCACCGGTGCCAAATCTGTGCAGCGTGGACATTAGATAAGCCCTCATGGACGCGTGGATTTGAAAGTGACCTTGCAAAGATTCAGTCAGCAGCCCGTGTGCACACTTCACTTGACGAGTAGGTTTGAAACACGTTTCACTTAGGTGCCATTTCCACCTTTGGCTCTTATCTGGCCGGCTCTTTCCACACCATCACTTGCGTCAGGACCGGATGGGACTCCACCTCGGTCTTTTTGGACTTTCCCGCTCCCTTGTCACTCTTGGCACATCTATCTGGACCTCCTCCCTTCCCACTTTGGAGTTTTCCAACCATGTAAGCACATTCCAAAAGCTGAGATGGAACTTGCGCTTCTACAGAAGCACATCCAAGTAGGGGTCGGGCTGCAAAAGTACTGCCTTTTTTTTTTTCTGGATCATGTGATCGGTGTGGCGTCAATATTTTGAAAAGGTTCTTCAGGTCAAACATTGTTGCCTTCCCAGAACGTGTTCTTGGTGCTCGGCTGACACCGAGGTCGAATATACTGTAAGGTTCTGGCTGGCTGACATAAGAAATAAACACTTGAAACCCCTGCACAGGCCCGGCCTCCGGTTTACATTGAATCGGACCGACGTCCCGCTGCGAGAGGATAAACCGAGAAGACGGAGCGGCTTCAACCAAAACGACCGGCCCACGCTGACACGGCTGTCTCGCAGAGGTCGCCGGCTGTAACAACAAGCAGCTGTTTCGAGCCGACCGACGCCAAGTCGTGCGGGCCGGCCCGCCCGCACAGCAGCACTGTTTTTGCAAAAACATTTTGTTTTGCGGTTGAAAGACACGCAGGAGCGCCCGCGGCGGCTTTGCACGAGTGCTGATTTAACCACGCCGCCTTCCTTCAAACGGGTCGAGCTGTATCGTGCAAACTTAAAACTTAATATTAAACCAATCATTCAACCACGGGATAGGTCATGTTTAAAGAAACGCTCTGCAAGCAAACCCCGCCCATCTCGTTTGCGTGTGCTAACATTCCCCGCCAATCAGTGATCAACGTGCGGTGAGGGAACACCGGAGGGCATAAGAACGCAATACCAGATATTTAATCAGCTGGAAGGAACATCTTGTCTTGCAAACACACCTTATGCAGCCAATGGGTGTTCTGATAAGGCTTTGCTTAAAATAGAGCCCATTGTTAGTTAATCCATAGGTTCAGAGGTTCCCCCCCCCCCCCCCCTTCCATCGGTCTATTTGGCACTGAACAGAAAGTGCAAGAACAAGCATTTTAGTGACGTCAACAGTCTTCACGTGTCCCGTCTGAGTTTCGACGTGCGGCCCCGCACGCTGCACTCTCACACAGATTAGCCTCGAGATTATCTCATCACTTTGTGGTTGAAGTCAAACATGGGGAGATGTTTTTCCAAGCCGCGTTGAAACGACACATTCCTGCTTGGGCCTAGGTCTGCTTCAAACGTTCATTTTATTGCACAAATGTCATTTTGAGTTGATGCAACTTTTGTTTTTTTACGGTTGAGTTTGTTCTTTACAATTCAAAAGTGATTACGCAGCTCATTTTTGTCGACATTTTTTATCCAGGGACAAAAATTAAAAAGTTACTCTTTGCTAAAATGTCGTCGGTATATAAGTGTGCAAATCAACTGTCCCCAAAAAATGAATTAGATCAAAATGTGATTGGCATTCAAATGCATTGCAAAATAAATGTTTTTTAAAAATGTTATGACGAGGGCGGCTCACTGGGTAGCGCGTCCGCCTCACAGTTAGGACGGTGCGGGTTCGATTCCACCTCCAGCCCTCCCTGTGTGGACTTTGCATGTTCTCCCCGGGCCCGCGTGGGTTTTCTGCGGGCACTCCGGTTTCCTCCCACATTCCAAAAACATGCTTGGTAGGCCGATTGAAGACTCCAAATTGTCCCTAGGTGTGAGTGCGAGTGTGGACGGTTGTTTGTCTCTGTGTGCCCTGCGATTGGCCGGCAACCGGTTCAGGGTGTCCCCTGCCTACTGCCCGATGACGGCTGGGATAGGCTCCAGCGCGCCCGCGACCCCCGTGGGGACTAAGCGGTTCAGAAAATGGATGGATACTTTATGACGATGATTTTTAGGACGAAATAAAAATGAACTATAATGGAAACAAATCCCAAATTCTAATCTACTCTACACACATCCATGCCCATGTCTAAACCGCTGGCAACAAAAGCGAGCATAGGAACAAGACACTCCGCACAGTAACATCTTGCACATTTGAAGATTGATTTGTCACAAACCTGTGCTGTTGGCTCGCCCGCGATAGACGTCATCGTACGCCTTCCACTGGTAAGAGACTCTATAGGCGTGAAAGATGACCACCAGTACGACGACTAGGCAGATGAGCGGCACCAGCACAGCGGCGCACAGAGCAGCATGGATGTTCGGGAGGAAGCACCTAAATACATAGGAAGGCAAATTGACAAGTCATCTTGGACTTCCCGCGTCAAACATCGCAACCGCCCTGGTGGCATTCAATGTCATGGAGAAAAGAAAATCATCTGTTTGATCCAGCTTATTATTCTCAATTTTGAATTTACGAGGTCAATGAAGATCAGGCGTGTCTCCGAAAACGGTCATCGGTTCGATCTCTTGATGTGATTGTTTTGATCGGTCACCTCATTTTCCCAGCTGAATCTGGGAAAAAAATCCACACGCTATTACGAAACTAAGCGGCGAGCAAGCAGCAAAACATTCATGTGACTTGGTCTATTTTGCAAGTGAGGTGGGAGTGCGGGATCCAGATAGGACTTTAGTCTGGAGTGACTACAGAGGGAACTAATTGGCTGGGTTGTAGCCATGTAGCCATAA
The DNA here is from genome assembly GCF_033458585.1 of Syngnathus typhle. Lineage (NCBI taxonomy): Eukaryota > Metazoa > Chordata > Actinopteri > Syngnathiformes > Syngnathidae > Syngnathus > Syngnathus typhle. The sequence continues at coordinate 19,358,636 of NC_083742.1, forward strand.
CATGGAAGGAAGTATGCCAAAATAGACAATTGCATCACATAGGTGGACTGTGAGAGCATAAATCGGCTCGCTCGCATTTGTCCTGTGGTGGCCTTGTGAGAGCTCACTGTTGCCAAAGATCTCTTAAGGTAAATCCTGCTGGAAGCAAACTACCCATAAGACTTCAGACTGGGGAACGTAAACAAAACATTTGAAGGAAATAGCCAACGTTACGATGCTTTCATCATTAGCTGTTATTTTGTTTTGTTAGCATGAAGCCTACTTTTGAATAAGTTATGTGATTCTTTAAATGCACAACATTTATTTGATTTGTCAGTAAACGTCAAATGAACCCTATCAGCATCCCAGTGGTTGACGGTTACGATGATGAATGCTACCTCTTTCCCGCAAAAGAGGAAGGCCAACTTGACTTTTCCTGGGCACACTGAATACTCCTCTGTATCTGTAAATGTCGGATCTATGCGCCCACTGTCTCAGGGCCACATACCCGCCCACGGGAAGCTGGCGTGCACACTCGGTCGGGCCCAAGGATAACAGGCACACCTCGGGCCACCGGCTAATTTTAGAAATAGTGTTTGCCAGCCACTTGCACAAATTTAACATTTTTCGTATGTCGAGTGTAGGTATGTTTTTCCCACGTAAGCTCATTCTTTTTCAAGGATTAACGTTCTTTGTACAAAAGTTAAAGCAGTTATTTATAGTCCACACCTACAAACACACACTGAGGGTTGTTTTCAGTTTGCTTTTCTAATTTGTTTTGCCGGAAGTGAGCTTTCCAGCTCCGAGGCGAAGACTCGAGTTTCGATGCGTGTAAAAACGACTCGCTCGGTTCATTCATTTGATTGGCTGAGCCGTCGCCTCACATGATGTCACCAGATCAGGTGTGTACTTTGGAAAACAAGTTACGTCACTTCCACGAAAAATAACACTGTCCACTCACACGTCGTTAAACACCAATCCGTAGACGGCGTGGACGGTCCAGTCGAAGCCTCCAAGCAACACGAGGACCAGGAGGATGATAATGAAAGCAGGAAAGCCCCAGCCCAACAGGAAGTAGAGCAGATACCGGGCTTCGGTGTGCTCATCGTTCATTACAAGCACCTGCCAGAAATTCATCGCCTGGGGACATAGGTGGAGAAAATTTCACGTGACGGAAATTGTTCCGATCCGCCCGAGACATTTGCGACCGGTCGGGTGGCAGCGTTTGCTTTAGTCATCCAGAAGCTTTGCAGAGCGATAAATGAAATGAAGTTGCGTTCGGGCCTCGCTCGTAATCAGGGAGGACACAAAGAACCGTCCTGCTCTTTGCTCAGTGTAATGAACCTTTATACGACACCTATAAAGCTGCTGATGTTTGGGATTGTCCATCTGTCTGTTAACGCATTTGCAAAGACACTAATTATGTGTGACGCAACAGGAGGTTATGGGATGGTGACCTCCTCTGGCAACCTCTGCTCCGCCATAATCATAACGACATTGTGTAACAAGTATCCCGAGCCGGCGGACGGCGCTTCACACGCAGACACGTCTGGGCGGCCACATTTGGCTTGTGTAACAGCTCAAGTGTGTGTCAAAAAAATACAATCGGGAAATGTCACAAGCAAGACGGGCTTTTGCCTTGGATGAGAGCGGGCCGGAGCCGTCCAGTCACAATAAATGGGATGATGTTGAACTCGCTGACTTTTGATAGCGGAGGTCGAAGTTGGGAAAGGAACAGGAAAAATAGAATGTTTAGCTTGTGGTTAGCTAGACAAGTGTGTTTATTTGCAGATAGTTGTGTCTGTGGGGAAATGTTAGGATGTGCCCAAGGAAAATGATATGTCCTGTTATTCCCCTATCAGGCACCAGGAAGAAATACAGTGACGCCTCTTTGGTCTTACAATAATTCAACCAAGATGTCAACTTTCACAGTTTAGTTTGTTTACATCGGTTAACTAGTACTGCAAAGGAAATTATGTGATTTTTAAAACTACCGTAATTTTCGGACTATAAATCGCACCGGAGTATAAGTCGCATCAGCCATGAAATCCCCCAAAAAGTGAAAAAAAAAACATATATATGAATGTAAGTCGCTCCTGAGTATAAGTCCCCCCCCCCCCCCCCCCCCGCCCAAACTATGAAAAAAAACGCGACTTATAGTCCGAAAATTACGGTAAGAGGATTCAGTGGCTACATGAAATAGGCAGGCTGCAAAGGACTAAAATAAGTTATTTATTCATACTGTTTCCATAATGTCCCAAGTGTACAGGTGGTTAGGGGTCGCCATGGCAATGACATGACACTATTTCTTTATTACAAGCCAGCATAGCATGAAGCTGTTATTTTAAGGCTAAATTACCACTTGTTGTTGCCTCAACTGTTTGGCTGAATAACTCCCGGGGTCACTGACTGGACATGAGCTTCGTACATGAAGGCAAAACACTGCAGTGTTTGTGTGACAAACTAGCAAGCTAACATTTTTTTTGCAGCTCCGTTATGTCATAATATGCTTCCTCCCTAAAAGCCCAAGCCTTGAGCCCCGCTTTACAGCCTAGCAAGCAAAATCCGGTCCGGATCCAGATATCGGCCGCCTTCTGGCAGCGTAACATTCCCCTGACCATTAGCTGCTGGCACAGATAAATCCACCCAATGTATTGATTTCCTCGTGGTTTGAAATTGGTTCGCTGGCGCCTGTTAGTATCGGGAGCTGGGCTTTTTGAGTGTCTGCCTGAGAGGACTGGTGAGATATCACAGGGTTCAATGGAAAGACTTTGGGGAGGACAAAGAGGTTTGATGACAGCCTTCAATTACCGTCAAAGTGTCGGTGATATACAGTAGGATCGTAATTGCAGCCTCTAGCTTTAAGGGCTTTTGAAGTGAGTTGAACACGTGACGCGGAAATATTTTTCCGGGCTAGATTTGAGAGTCACTGAATTGGTCTATTAAATAACAATGACCCCATTCTCAAAAAAGGGGGTCAGACGGTGTCACACAAGGAGCGGCTTGCTAAGCGGTCGGTACCAGTCAAGATTTAAAGGTCAAGTTATGCGGCATTCTGGTCTACTTTCATCTCGACACTTTGAATAACCCTGCAAAGAGGATTGAAAGACTTAAATGATGATAAAAATGAAAAGGTTTTGGCTGATAAATCAGCAATCCCATTTAAATATTTATTATTATAGACACGCACAGACTGGACCTTTTAAAGGATAGATAATAATAAAAAGGGTCGTCAAGCTTGATATTACCTGTATGAGCATCCAGAAGAACTGGCTGAGGTAGAAATAATGAAGGAAAAGTGCCAGAGCTGCACAACTGTCCTCTGAAAACACCCGGCCCCGGAAAGTGGACACTAGGAAGCAAATCTGTCAAAGCCAAAGAACAAAAAGATGGGTTTGTGTCATAATCTTAAAAGCACACTTCTGATGTCACAGTAACGGAGCGCACAGCATAAAGCAATCTAGAAGTAGGGACTAGTTGAGATAGCATTAAGCTAGCAGACTTTTAAATACTTAACAGGTCATTCTTAGCTGTGTATTCTATTATATATATATGATATTTTCCATGTTGCTGGAAATTCAAATATTTTTACAATATGCCCGACCAGTGCATTGAAACAAACAAACACACATGACAAAAATCAAGTTCATATATTTGAGACAAAACTTAAACTTGGAAGTTCGGCTTTTGTTTCATTTTTATTTCTTTTTAAACTGTGTCATATCCTTCACTTTTTTCCTCCTGTAAACTTCAGATGCAGGCCATGTTTAATATCAAAATATACAAATGGGCTTTAATGTTGGCAGATATGATTTCTCGGTAACTTTGAGACAAAAAAATAAATAAATGAAATGACAATTTTTGGATTTTCCATATCTTGAATAAGAGTTATCATTTTTACATCAAAAAAATAAAATAAAAAAAATCCCGAGTCAGCCATTTCCCCATCCAAAGCCTGCAGGGGGTGAGTGGGCGGGATGGCCCAGAAAAGAAACTCCAGGAATTGAGAAGCCATTCAGGTAGTTCGGAGCTTGCCAGCATAGAGGGACACACCCATAGGATTGAGAAAAACAAAAGCAACAGGGAATGAATATCTGGCAAGAAGAAGTAGGGCCATTATGGCAGCGGAGGTTTCAAGCAAGAACCCAAACTCGGAGAGAGACGTGCTAACCAAAACTGAAATGAATACATAAATAAAGTTCAAGTTCAAAGTTCAAAGTCACTTTATTGTCAATCCCTATGTCAAGACACACAAAGAAACCGAAATTCCGTTTCCTCCATCCCACGGTGACGAGACACAGTACACGATAAGTAGACGACACAAAATAAAAACAAGAAGGCACAAACAATAACTAATAAATAATAAATAAATAAAATGAGTGATGAATAAATAAATAACGATGTGGAATCACATCAAAGTGAAATATAAAACTCCTGATGTGTGTTTTGCCTTTGTGACATTCTTTTTCTTTGAACACTTCTTCCCCCCCCCCCACCCCAGAAGAAATGCAACACCTCCAAGTGGTAGAATCAACACGAGCATTCAAAGCCATGAAAAACAAACCTCCAGAGCAGCCTTATGACAACGTCATTTATTAGTCTCCACTTTTCGAGATAACATTCACTTGCGGGACAGTTAAGAATGTTTTAAAATGCATTGCCCTGTACAGCTATCGAGGTTTGCTGTCAGCAAACGGGCGACTCTAATTGTTTTTTTGTAGTCGATTTCAAAATAACCCTCTTATTATCTCAGATGGGTTCTGTCTGTTTGGAGGTCACGGTTACACCATGCGACCTTTGTTCATATTCTTACAGGTAATGATGACCTCTCCCAGGAAAGAGGTTATCAGGGTGGGAAAGAGTCAGGTGTAGACGGAACGGAGGCTTTATCGGGACCTATCTACCGCCCCGGGCTTTGTCCCCCGTTGGATTTCTCTATTGTGCCTGGCGTAAGGAGTCGACGTGTCTAGACCCTCAGGCCACAAACTAATTCATAACAGAGAACAGTGTTATAACGTGTCATGTAACGCCTTGCCTGCAGGAGCTAAAAGACTGGTTGAACAGGAAAGAAGTTTGCAAAAATAAAAGCAGATATTGATTGCAAAATTAAAAGGTTATGTAATGAGCTGCTGCTCCACCTACTTGTCCACAGCTACTTGATAAAACGGATCATGTCTATTTGATTTTCTTCATTATATTGAATATTTAACATGTGTCCCAGAAACTGCTGTCCACCTTGTCATTGGATGACAAAAAAAAAAAGACCCAGTGATGCGTTCAGTGACATGACGACAATATGTACACTCGTTTTTTTTAGTTATTCAATGTAGTCAAACTCAACATGTCCATTTTGTCATAGTGATTAATCTACTGTATTTGACATTTATTTCTTCAACAGGTAAGCTTGCTAAGAAAAACATGTTGCAAAGTCAAGGCCAAAAATGGCCACCCTGTCAGCATAATCATATTTGGAGTTCATTTAAAATACGCTCGCTTGACTAATATGCATTTCTGAACATCAACTTAATACGATGAATGGAAAATCTTTTCAAAGGCGCTTTGCAAATTCATTTGAAATGTTGAAAAGTTGGGAGACAAGCAAAGGCAACACTTGGTTAGATGATTGCAGCTCTCATCCTCCCCTGCTGATCAATGTGTGCTGACGCTATGGAAGCTGTGCAGCGGCCCGGCTATAAATAGCACTCGCCTGCATTACATCACTGACCAATTCAGGGGGGGGGGGTTACCCAAAGCTGTCTGTGTGCCAGACCATCCATCCATCCATCCTCCCTGCAAAACACTTCACCTCCCTCCTCTCCCCTCCTCCAGCCATTGTATCCATTCCTTCTAGCCCCAAGTTCCTCTTCATCGTCACCAACAAGCGCAATCCAACCCCCTCCTCTTTCTCTACCCCCCTCCGCTCCACTCCGCCTCCAACAGCTACCGGTCTGATCTAGCTGGCTCCAGCCGCAGCCTGCACCCTGGCTGGCTGTTTGCCTTTGTTTGCAATGAAATACAGCAAAGCAGAAACACAAGTATGAGACGATGACATGATTGCAGTATCGATGTGATTCATTCGAAACATTCACACAAGAACAATGTGAAAGTCAAGTCCAACATTTCTTTCTTTGAAAAGTAACGCCAAGAGAGGAAGGAGCTCTTTCCGTCGTATTCATGTCACGAGTACAGTTTGTGTTGCTGTACCATTTTTTTTTAAATTTTGCGCTACTGCCTTGAATGTTACTGCGAGCATCAGCAGTCGGCCCACGTGCTACAGTTGTGGCCAACATGCCATTTATGTGCTGAAGCACGCCGGACAAGCAGGCGGCCTGCCACACGGGGTTGCCTGATAGCTGGGTTAGTAGGCCATGCATGTGTGTGTGTGTGTGTGGACGAAGGGAGTACTTGACAAGTGAGGTTTTCAAAATCCAAAATGGCAATGGAAATATGTCTGATCTCAAATATCAGCCGCTTGCCTTGCAAAATGTTCAAGCCTGGCCGCATAGTCACAACAAGATAAGACTTTTTTTTTTTTTTTTTTTTTGGGAGTTGCAATACCAGTTGACTGAGGCCGCACCACACAAGTAAAGTTCACGGGTGTTTGGGGTAGAACCTCGGACTTCTCGCTGAGCCAGCTGTTGGCAAATAAACACCTTTCTCCCCTTTGGTGTGTTTCCCATCCAAACAACAGTCTGAGCTGAGAGCAGCATAAACATAATATACTGTCTTAGTGTGAAAGAAAATAAAAAAATAAGACAACAGCGGCGTATTCTCGGAAGGAGATTCCAAGAACATGGGCTAACTTTAGCTTTTGCTTTCCAACAGGGCTTCCTTTCGACTTAGTAGATTGACACTTTAATCAAAGAGTGTTTACTGCTGGAAAATGATATCTGCTTTTTATCAAAGAAGAATTACTTTCAAGGAAATTCTTCTTCTTTTTTTTAGACATAAGGCTTTGGGATGGAAGACACACGACGCGCACATACACACACATTGGAGAGTGAGCCGGACGAGCTTGTCAAGGTCAACAAAGCGAGCTTACTATGCACTTAGTGGCCGTACACCACAAGTCGCAAAATAGAATCTCGACAGTCATAGTTTGACCATTTGATATGTTTGCTTTCCCCTTAAAAAAGCACAATAAGCTATGTGGACACCTAAATATGACTTTAGCACACTTTTACACACATTTCTTGTGCACTGTGCACTCCAGGTCACCCCCCCCCCCCCGCCCCCGAATTAAATCTTCATCCTCAAATTTTTGTTGTCTTCTAGTGAAATTTTTTTTTTTTTCTCAAATTGGTCCCAAATCCACCCAAACTGACACATGTGAGTAAACAACCCAAGAGCATGATAATCATCAAGCCAATTAGGTCAAGAGCAGAAACCCGCATTGCCATTTGCTGTCGAGATTTTCCCCAAAACAACACAATGGTCTCTTGGTGTTAGGCAGTCCTAAGAAGCACACTTTTGGAAATCACTCGAGACTTTTTTGTGGAGCTAGCCTGACCCCTACATGCTGATGTAGACGCTGCAGAAGCTTGCCATCGACTCCAATCTGTTTGTTTACGAGGGTATTAACGCTCAATGCCATCTGTGCCTTCAATTTCTATGTGCATGCATGTTTGGGAGATAACGACAGTGACAACTGCTTCATTTTGATATTTGCAAACATTTGCTGGAATCGGCGTCAAGTATTTATTTGTAGTTTGCGATTCACAGCAGGTTTACGGCTAAAATGATTTGAGAGGTCATTTTAGAAAAGAAAAGATGCGATTACAGTTGATATCCTTCCTCTGTCCGACCGAGACATCCTGATTCCCTCAGGAAGTTAGGCCACTCATTTCAGGCAATTAAGACGGCCGCGGCCATCAGTGGCTCTCTCGCTCGTGTTCTCGCACGTTTTCAAGCAATCTTGTGAAACTCCATTTGGAGCACCAATGAGCTCACCGCTTTCAGGGTAAACAATCGTCCTCCAAACCGACAAAGTTCACTTGACATGCGGAGTGCGGCCAAGACAAGCGGTCAAACTCCAAAAATAGAATGTTCCTAAAGGACTCCAGACCCCCGCCCCGTCCCCCTTCCACTTTGTTTATCATCAGTTCCGTTTGGTCTTTGACAAATCCGAATCAGGTAAAAGGTTGATCCGGTTGCATGAAGCGTCGCACGTCCACAAAGAAATGCTAAATGCAAAAGTTACAACCAGACGATAAATAAAGATTATGCTTTGATTGCATCCATCTTAAAATCTGCACAAAATGAATAATATAGAATTGCATTCTGCATGATACAAAAATAACTCAAGCATTCTTAACTTGCTAAATTAGCAACTTGCTAGCAGCCAAGCTAGGGGCAAACAGTAGAACCGGGCCGAAGGTGAGAGGTCGCCGTGGCCTCCTGTTACTGTTTATATGGTGCTTTTTCTGGAAATAGAGGAAAGTTCATGGAAGTGATTTGGAGGTCACCAGCTGCTTGGTCAACAGACAATTGGCAAAAACGGTGAGTCCACAAAGGGCAGAGTCACTCGCAGCGCAGGCAATGACACGGAACCCGACTTGCATTAGATTGAAGTATTCCGACAAATTCATTCCAGAAGCGGAATAGGGAGCAAGAACTCCCGTTGTTCATTTGAATGGTATTTGCGATTGTTCAAAACGTGTTTTCTTTCCGATTCCCGACCCGAGGGCTCAAATAGCAATTAACCATTCCAATGGCAAAAGCTTCCACGCGTTTATGACTTTGTTCAAGGGCGATTAAGTCAAGATTGCATTTTTCAAGTGCTGCTTGACCCTTAACCCCCCCCCAAAAAGGCAATTTTCTACTTTGCATGTGCATGTTACACAGCTAAAAGAAAAGCATCACAACGCACGATGCATTAAATCAACTTTTGACAACATACTTTGCAGAACAACACCAAAGTGGAGAATAATCCTGGTTGAATGAATTTCTCTCATTTCAAGGCCAACTGTCACAAGTTCCAAAAAATTGCAAATTATTGTTTTGCGGCAAATGGTTTTATTTGAACTCCAGAGTGCACCGCTTTTTAGTGGTTATATAATTTGTTTTGGTTTTTCCCAACTCACTTTTAAAGTTCACTTTAAAACAAAGGTCACTTTAAAACAAAGTCGTGTTTGTTTGCAAGGAGTTCCGCAGGGATCCTTGATGAGGCCTCTGCTAAGGATAATAAAACGCAAACTGGGCCAATGGACCGTCTGTAATTAGATTAGAGAAGATCATCATTGGTCAAAGTGATGAGTCACACAGGATGTCATTTCCAGAAGGATAAAACGATGTCAGACAACCAGAGAGAGAGAGAGAGAGAGCGAGCGAGCAAACGCATTTGGGTGCCTGATAATATTCCGATTTAATCCCAGCAGGAGGAGAGAACAAGTCATGATTCACAGCTAAATAAAACCCAAATAACGAGAATATTATAAGAAACAACATGACTCTGTTTTGTAGCAAATCTCGTGAAGAGACACCGACAGCATGAAAGCAAAGACTTCTCCTCCTCCTCCTCAGCCCAAAGCAAGTCATGACTGCGGTTCTCTCACAAAGATACTCATCCCGTTGTTTCCAACGCTCGGAGCCAATTGCACAACTTGCATTTGTCTCGTTCTCTCGGAAAACTATTTTTTTCCCTCCAAACGCTTGAGGGTTAAAGATAGGACATATTCTCTGACGTCAAAGCCACAAATCTCATTGTTTTTTTGATTTGATGATTGATTGGGCACGATGAGAACGGGTAAACTTCCTCAGGAAAATGTTTTATTTACATTGGTGTTAAGCTTTCTTCCCGACAAGGCCCCCCCTCCTGTAGAATGGGCTGATTATACAAGCGAACCCTGACGTGAGCCTCTTTTACACTTTTGGAAATCCCAGCAGTAACCACTTGTTGGCTCTCTTGAAATACGGGAAGGGAAGGCGGGCGGGCGGGTCGACGGGTGGGTGGGTTGAGCGTCGTACGTGGAAGAGAGGTTGTCACGTATGTGTTTACGGGCTGAGAAGCAAAGCTCTGAGTGTTGGAGCTGCTCCCGGAGCTAACAGGAAATCCTTTCACCAGAATAAGCTAAATACTTACTCAGATAAAGAACAACAGTGGGCATGCAGAGGGGGGAAACACTTAAGTGAGTCAGAATGGGGACTGTGTTATCACAACGCATCATTCAATTGTGTTTTCATTGCCTTTGACTTTAATCCAGTGAGAATTCCGAACCCTGCTCGGTAAATGCCGGATCATATTTACTGAAAGCGAACATCTGAAGGAACGCTAACTTGAAATCATGGACAAATGCTAAAGTAGCAAAGTTAGTCAATGTTTTGAGTGTACATTTTGGACAAGTACTGCACACTTGAAGGCTATTATCATAATAAAATATTATGAATTGAATATTATAAATTATATTTTATATTTGTATAAGATTATATATAATCTATGAATATTGGTGTACATATATAAGATTTTTTACACAGAAGATTATATATATAATCTATAAATAATGATCTAAATAAATATATACACTACCGTTCAAAAGTTTGGGGTCACCCAAACAATTTTGTGACCCCAAACTTTTGAACGGTAGTGTATATACACATATACATATATACATATATATATACACATATACATATATATACACATATACGTATATATACACACATATAAATATATATATATATACACGCGCACGCACGCGCGCACACACACACACACACACACACACACACACACACACGCACACACACGCACACACGCACACACACACGAGTTGGGTAAATTTCCATTCTACTCATGCAATTTTCAGTTGTCTTGCTGAGCACAGGGGCAAAGTGCGAGACCAAGTTGGAGAAGCCTTCCTTCATAGCACTAATATCTTTGATGCAAAGGCTGGCACGGGATACATTTGTATCATTTTTGGTCTCCGTCTATGTATTTTGAGCAAAAGCAGGTTAGCTTTCATTTCATGCCAATGAAAGCTAATCAGAATTTGGAGCGTACATTTAAGCGTCAACTATGTGGGCAAATGAATTCATTTATTAATGCCATTTCTGAAATGTTCCTTTCAAGAACTTTTTCCGTTCTGGCCTTTCTTGGGTCATAGTCGGAGCCATAAATCAAACCAGCAACTCTCATTTTCACCCAACAGGCAGCGGCATCAGCCCCACCACCGCAGATCAATAGTCCACTCCATCAGTTGCGATTGGCTCAAGTCCCAATGGTGCAAATCAATGCTGAGACACCATGGGGCATCCCTTGACGCAAATGACATTTATTAGATGCGAGATCATTGAACTCATATGAATGATATATTCTCTCTGTCGTTCAACGATGCGGCTGAATTACGGTCGAAATTGTTCGTAAACGCAGAACGAGTGACGACAATTCGACGCATCGAGTCCCAGCAGGAGACAATCAATTTGGACTTTGGGCTCCAGAGTCTCCAATTCAATTGGCATGAGACCAGAACACAAAAGAAAAACTCTTCTTTTCATAACAATAGGACAATGTCTTGACTTCCCAGAAGGAGGCCTGAACGTCCATTGACATGGAAAGAGAACAGGAGGGAATTTTCCATTCCAAACCCATTTAGGTCCAGGGGCTCTTTCCGGGCCATAAACGGGTTGAGCCCAAGGTGCGTAGCCCCCAACAACTCCAGGCTTATGTTTGTCAACCAAAGAGAGGGGCTACCTGTGGAAATTTACCAGTCCCGCACTTGTCACACACAACAAAAGTGAGATGGCATATCTTGCTCACTGCACTGTTCATGTGACAGCTTGCGTTTTTAATGGGCAAGAGTGCGGGGGGGCATGCTTTGGTTGTCAGGACACCGCAAAGCCGGCACATCTGATTATCCGTCTCTTTGTATATGCATGATTATTTATCAAGATAAAAAATAAACAACGGGTGGTGGCTGTACAGGAGAATATTAATGTCGCCCTTCAAAACAAAAACAGGATAGGGTGCCATGAAAGTTTCATTTTTCAATTACTGGAACGTAGTGCGGAACTCCAAGGGAAGTTTCAAAAGAGAAGAAAATTGGCATTACCTGTGTTCCGAGGCAGCTCACCATCATGTGAACGAGCAATTTGGCAGCGAACGTGGGCGAGCGGTAACACAGGACGTGTGCAAGAATGGCCATTGCGAAGGCTGGAAAGGGAAAAAGGAATTAAAAATATGTTTTAGGTCAAACGAGAAAGGTTTGGAAACTAGGAGAGTTGTGTCGAACGACAATTCTTGGGACCGCCACCAAAGCTAACCTAAAAAAATAAAAATAAAATCAAGGTGTGCCACATTCAAGTTTGTTAGCTTAGCAGGCTGCATCCTGGTTTATGGAGGATGATGAGTCTGATTCTGATTTTGGGTGGGTGGACAATTCCATTGTTGATAAAATACCGTAAATTCCGGACTATAAGCCGCGCCTTTTTTCCAAAATTTTGAACCCTGCGGCTTACAGTCAGGTGCGGCTTATATAAGGATTTTTTTTTCGTGATTTTTGTGATGACTTGATCACTTTTATACACTGCGGTATCTTGTAGAAAAAAACAACAACAAAAATACTATTTTGAAACACTACTATGGCTGCTGCTTATTCTGGCTGTGTTGCTTGTGACTATTATGAGCTTTAGTAGGAATGCACGCTAGGTGACCTGCGTCAAAGGGCTCTAAACCCTTCGTCACAGGCAATGTTTAGAAAGACATGTTAAAGTATGTTATTAAAACTTTAAAAAGGCTTTCTGTGAACGGTCTTTCTTTGTAAAAAAACGCGCATGTATGGCTTATAGTCCGGTGCGGTTTATATAAGAAAAAAACTAAAATATCCCCCAATTTTAGCTGGTGCGGTTTATAGTCCGGAATTTACGGTAAATCAATTCCCGTCACTGGAAAATTAAAATTCTAAAATGGATTCTGAAAAAAACCTCAAGCAACTGCAGTCATTGTTGTACCTGAAATGCAGATGAACCCCGAGGCATAGAAGGCCTGGTTATACGACGCAAGCGGGGCAAACTCCGCATAGGCCGTGTAGACGGACAAGTGTGAGCAGGCGCATTCCACGTGGCTGCCGCTCTCTTTCACAACTCTGCAATACTGACCATCCGATGACCAGCTAGACGGTTGAGAAGACAGACATGAAATCAACAACAAATCTCGTCAACTAGGTCGCAGCTATTTGAGCATTGCAATTCAGTTGATTTAAGATAGCAGATAGAATAGGGTCAGTGGGTTTTCCGCTTCTTTCCCAAGCCATGACTCTCTCAATCCAATCTCTCAGCGCTGTGTTTATTGCAATAATATTGCTCCGGCAAAAGCTCTAAGCCTCGATGTTAGACCTTCAGAATGTTCTCGTTAAATGGAAGGCAAGTGTGAGGATTCGCAGACAAAGGCAGAGTGTCCTCAGGCACTGCGTAACTTGCAATGTGCTCACTTAACAAGTTGACCTTGCCCAAATATGTGAGGATGGCAGATAAAGGGAAGAACACGCCACTAGTTTAGGCATTGGTCTCTTATTCAATCTCCTCACTCAGCTATGAGAAAATTAATGGGTCAATTCACTTATTTTTATTTTTATTGACCTTTCCTAATATCTAAAGGAAACCTGAAGTAAATGACAAATAGAGAGGAATGTTTGACTGTAGTAGAAATAAACTAGGGGTGTTTTTATATGCCAAGGGGTGAATTGATCTATTCCGTGGTGGGCTACCTTGCAGTGGTCTGGTTCCATAGAAGGCACATAGAACGCCCCGGTTTAAGTGGTTGACCAGAAGTGTGGATACGATATATCACCTCCATGCCATCTTCAAGGGGTCTGGATTTTCTGTCCTGGAGGCTGGCAGAGAAAACCTGCACATGAACAGAAGAGATGTTGCCTTTTGTTTTTCTTAATGGAGTAATACTGCCCCCTGCTGTTTAAAATCCAAGCCCACCTTTCCATTGAGAGCGTTTGTGGAATCATTGGTGACAAACCAGAGGTCATTTTTAAACTCTATCAACTGAACACGGCTGAGGTTGCCGCAGTCAGGGGTGGAGGCAGCCGGCACTGGCAGCAAAGTGTCCGGAAGCTGGAAGAAGTCTGCATTGCTACCTCTGAATTTGTGTCCATTGATTTGTGTTGGATACCACTGGAAGGCGGAGATGGACATGTGTGCGCACGAGCCCAACACGGTGCCCCCTCTGGAGAAAAGACACGCATGATTTGGAAAATCAAACATTTTAAAGCAGGGATATCCCAAATTCTTCTCAAAGAAAAAAAAAAGGATTCAACAGAAATATACCGTAAATTCCGGCCTATAAGCTGCGACTTTTTCCAAAATTTGGAACCCTGCGGCTTATAGTCAGGTGCGGCTTATATAAAGATTTTTTTTCGTGATTTTTGTGATGACTTGATCACTTTTATACACTGCGGTATCTTGAAGAAAAAAACAACAACAAAAATACTATTTTGAAACACTACTATGGCTGCTGCTTATTCTGGCTGTGTTGCTTGTGACTATTATGAGCTTTAGTAGGAATCCACGCTAGGTGACCTGCGTCAAAGGGCTCTAAACCCTTCGTCACAGGCAATGTTTAGAAAGACATGGTAAAGTATGTTATTAAAACTTTAAAAAGGCTTTCTGTAAATGGTCTTTCCTTGTAAAAAGACGCGGTGCGGCTTATAGTCCGGTTCGGCTTATATAAGAAAAAAACTAAAATATCCCCCAATTTTAGCTGGTGCGGCTTATAGTCCGGTGCAGTTTATAGTCCGGAATTTACGGTATTCGTTTACGATAATGTATACTGACATCTCACAGTGACGGCTTGTGATGGTTGAGAATGCGAATCGTTCGGTCACTTCCGCCAGGTGGCTGAGGCCCCGCGTGTCGGCTCGACTCGGGTCGGCCAAGGTACACAGCAGGTCATAGGTCAAATTGCGGCTGCTTTCATGGAGAGATGCTCCGTCGGACATTGCGAGCAGCTAATTTGGAAAAGAGAGAAATGCAACACAGAATAGTAACAAGTGACACCTGATGATGTCACAATGGACTCACCTTTTCCAGAGCTTCAAGCACAGCCGTCATCTGCTCTGAAGACAACGCGGAGGCGGTCAGATCGATGAGCCCTCGCAACACCTGGTTCAGTGTTGCCGGGTCGAGCGCTTGATGCAACTTCCCGACAAAGGCCCACGTAGCCGCACTAGCAACATTCGAAACGAGCGTCACGTTCGCCCGGCCAAAGTCGCTGTGCACTCTGGCGCCCCTCGTAGCATCGAACAGCTCCACTTGGAAACGCTTTGGCCGAGGGAACGACGAGGGCAGGTCGGGGGTTAGATAAATGTCCACCGATGTGTTGCGCTGACCCGGGTCAAAGGTCAGCTCGCCTTCCTGCTGAGGGAAATCCAATCCTTCTTTAGCGGGATGGATTACAAACGGGCCGAGCACCACCTCTCTGGAAAGCTCCTAAAGCGGAAATACATTTTTCAATGAGACCGATTTCCATCAGCTCTCCATTTTTATTCGTCTGAAATTGGAGTAATTAGTAGGAACGAGTATTTAGAGGAGTTATTTTGTACTCTATTCATATCTTGTGAGATCTTCTACCAGGATTGTCACCGCTGGTTGAATAGACAAAATGAGGTCGACTGAGCATTGCTTTCGTCTCACACCAAAGCTTTTGTGAGCTACTGATAAAAGTTGAGAAGATGAAAGCGGGACAACAATGATTTTTGTTGAGTGCACTCTCCTCCTTTCATCTCCACAATATGACAAAGTGAAAGTGCGTCTGGCTTAGTAAAGTGTATTCAAGGTCAAAGAAGAGAAATGAAGGAGTTCTCAATAATAAATAAAAGATAATAATAATAAAATACATATTATATAATAAATAATAAAGTGGAATAATTGTGTCATACCAGAGTACGATATCGTACAGACATGGTTGAAGCTGTGCTTGCTCTTCTGTCCACCTGGAGACTGAGCTTTGTGGTCGTGGGAACGGCGGTGGGAAACCTGTGGCCAAGGTCAAAGTACACGACGCCTCCTGGATCGTCACTCTCCGCCAAGGTGATGTTGGCAAATCGGCCCGTCTCATTAATGGTGGCGCCCGAGCCCACCTGGAAAACCTCCACCAAGAACCAAGTCTCGTATTCTGGTTCCTATGGAAGCAGGAATAGAATAAATCGACAACAGAATAAATCGGAACTTTACTAAAATGGATATAAATCAATTTCCAAAAGATAAAAGTCGGGTCTCACTTCATCATCTCGGACCTCCAAAGTAAAAGCACAGACGATCTCTCCTTTCCTACATAGGACAAATCCCGAAGTGCGTAGTAGTTGTTTGGTCAGGTCGAGTCCGTTGCTGACAAGAGTCGGAGCTGCGTCGTTCAAAGTCGCTCTCCAGAAAACTTGCAAGTCCTCAAAGGCTCTAAGCCAGGGAAAAAAAAAGGCCTTTACTCAAAACGAATAGCAAGTAAATAATCGAACACCAAATTAAGACAACACAACAGATCACCTGTTTTCCTGCCTTTGAACAAACAACTGAACACTCTTGTTGTCTGAATCTTCATCCAGAACCTGGCCCATCAGAGAATAGTGACTGAAGCCTACAATACCGTTATGGAAGTCACTACCTGTTCAAACAAAGCTTCATTAAATAACCAGCTAAATGATCTGTATACAAATCAATTAAGCACATTTCAATTTCTTACCAAGGATGGTGATCTTGGAAAAGGCCCCAAAGTCCCGGTGTTGACTCTCAGTGATTTGCGCCCCACCTTCAGGATCACTGAGATAGATAAAGAACACCTCCTGGCCTTCCGGTTCCGAGTCATCCAGGATGAAAAGAATCACCTGGGTCTCATTCTGCCCGGCCGGCAAATGCGCAATGCTGGACTCCAAGAGGAAGTCTTGATTCTCCTTCGCGAGAGGCCAAACGGGCTCCAGCGTGAAAGGGAATGGAGTCGTGCTTCCGTCTGGAGGAACCCGAAGCCATGCACGTTAACTCAAAGTTGGATTTGAAAACTGATCATCGAATCGAGGGAAGTACCTCCGAACGCTCGTAGCTTAACTCGTACGTCTCCGTCCACGCTGTCTGACCTGCGCACCCTGAGGAGAACCTTTCGCTCCTGTTGGCTTTCTTCATCCTTGTCCTCTGGGACTTGGACCAGACCGGGACCGATACTTAGCACTCCGCTGGTTACGTCACTAGCCAGGATGGTGACAGTTGCCAGACTGTGCGATGGGTTGATTCGAGGGAAGACGTCAGCCAAAACCGAATTTGGACTAAGAACTTCAACATGAGTAAGGTTGACGTGAAAATATTCATCCGGCTCGGACAGCAAGTCATCCAGGATTGACAGCTGAAGGGAAATGCTGCTTTGGCGAGGAGAGTCAAAAACCAAATGGCCCTTTGGCACGGCGACAAAATCCACATCTGCAGCGGCGCTGCCGGCTATGGTTGCGTAGGACAGGCGGGTGCTGTTGCTCCGAGAACCGTAGAGCTTCTGGACTTGGAGCCTTATCGTTTGAACGTCCTCCTCGATGACCAGCTGGCGAGATTCTGGCGAAAATTGGTAGATTCCCAGCGGCTCCACTTCTGCCAATGTGAATCCTGACCTGTGCAGAGAACAGACATCTCGTTGATTAGATCCATTTTCGATGCATTCGTTGGAATAACACAAGTCTCACCTGAGCTTGACAGTGTTGTCTGCAGTCGTGCCAGAGGTGGCGCTAGTGAGGTATAACGCATGCGCAGTTGGCTGAGATGCATCAGCCACGGCTGTCAGAAGTATCACCTTTGTCCTTTCTCCATGGGAGAAAGCCAAGGAGCCTAAATTTGAGGAATGAGCACAAGTCAAACAGTCGTACGTCTTCAACCTTGTGGTTTTCTCACCTGAATTTGGCACGATAGTTCCAATTCGAAAACCAGGTGGAGACTGTCCTGAAGGATACCCTGCTCTCCACTGGACCCTGATACCCCCAAACAATCCGGCTCGTGTCACCTTTGCCTCACATTTCCCTGTATCGACGTCTGGAACGAATAAAGCTAGCGAGGCGAAACCCACCTGGTAGAGCAGAAAAAATGTTAGTACCGTAATTTTCAGACTATAAGTCGCACCGGAGTATAAGTCGCACCAGCCATAAAATGCCCAAAAAAGTGAAAAAAACATATATATGTATATAAGTCGCTCCTGAGTATAAGTCGCACCCCCCACCCAAACTATGAAAAAAAACGAGACTTATAGTCCGAAAATTACGGTAAGTGGCTTTTTTTCCATCAGCAAAAAAAAAAATTGAGTTCTATTCTATCCACTTACTAACCTCTGAGCTAGCAGCTTCTTCTGGAACAGTCACCGTAGCAACAGAGGACTCGTGATTGAGAAGTGGCGGTGTGCCAAGTAAAGGACTGAGCATTCTTACATGAGTAAGCTCCACAATGAATCTCCCACCCAAAGACAAAAAAACCTGCCAGAGAAAAACCGGTCAAATTGACGACAATACACAAAAAAACGATATTTTTAATCCTGATTGTCTGTCAAAAGTCATTCCAACCCGGCTGCTGATGTGTAACGCGACCGAACCGAAGGCCTGTCCCTCAGTGAACAAAAGTTCTCCATCAGCTTGTCCTCCCACAAACACGGCCGTCACCTCCTCTGTCCCGCTCGTGATGCTGTAGCCCACGCTTACGTTCCCAAACAGCCCGGCGAGCCGAGTGGCGTTCAGTACCAGAACTCGCCGGACCTCTGCCCCGCTCCCTTCCACAACTAAAGACTGTTGTTCAGGATTCAAGGCGAAAACACCGTGGGGGTCGTCATTAGCGGGCACCCTGAAGGATTGACGAGAAAGACAGATTATTCCCGGATTTGATTTGTAACCCTGAAAAATCGGTATAATCACACAAGTAACCTAATGTGCGTGCGCAAAAGGATGGAATTGGCCTCCAGGGTAGCGCCGCCTTCCACTGCTGTCAGTTGAACGGTGTAGACCTCCTCCAGTTCTGGCACAGTGTCAGGCCGAAGGCTAACGACTATTTCTGCCTCGCGCTGGCCTTCCGTGATTAGCACGGAGCCAGAAAATTCTAAAAAGTCCCCGGCCATGTCAAAGTCGGAATGTATCTGCCAGTGAACCTGAAACGTGAAATCAAAATGTTTGCACTCAGCTTTGCTGAAGCCAAATTTGAGCCTTGAAAAGGATTTTACCGTCACGTTGCCCATGACCCCCTGCCGGCGTGTGACGGGCAAGGAGATGTTGAACGGCCCTTCTGCTTCTGTGGGTTCCTTGTAGACACTTTCTCCAAGGGCATTATCTGTAAATTGAACTATGCCGTTTGGGTCCCCGAATTTTTCAATCTGGAAACAAAAAGTGTATTCATTGTAGTGTTTACATTGCAAATCAGATGAAGTCATGTGCTACAATAATACAAAAGAATATTCAGTTATTGTATAAATAATAAAATGATATATTGCATACCATAATATTCAAGCAATAAAATAATAAAATAAAATAATATACACTACCGTTCAAAAGTTTGGGGTCACAAAATTGCTTGGGTGACCCCAAACTTTTGAACGGTGGTGTATATATTTATTTAGATAATTATTTATAGATTATATATATAATCTTCTGCGTAGAAAATCTTACAATATATATGTATACTAATATTCATATATTATATATAATCTTATACAAATATAAGATATAATTTATAATATTTAATTCATAATATTTTATTATAATAATATTTACACTACCGTTCAAAAGTTTGGGGTCACCCAAACAATTTTGTGACCCCAAACTTTTGAACGGTAGTGTATATATAAATAACATGATGTATTTAATATATTCCTTGAATATCATAATATTCAACCAATATAATATTACTGTTACAATTAATGAAAAAAGAAAAAAATCAATTGCCTTTAGTGTTATGGATCCAGCCTGAGGGTCGATGTCCACGTGTCCAGACAGAAGGCTAAGCTCTATGACAAATTTCTCCTCCACCTCTACTTCCCCGTGAGGGAGGATCCGAAGCGCGATAGTTCGTGTGCCTTCCTCCCCGTCACTGAAGAAAAAAGATCCATTCAAGGGCTCCCGGATGTCCGTATTGGATGGAAGGAGAGGATCTCTGCTGTTTGGACCGAGGATGGTCCAAGCAACCTTGAGAGGGACGATAAAAACCCCAGATTAGGATTCGGGACTAGCACATTAGATGGGAAATGTTTTTGTGCTACCGTTGCATTGCCCAAAAGACCTCCTGCCCTCTCCAAGACCAGCGTGAGTTTTCGGGTGTCGTTCGGGTTGTTGATGGTGATCAGGCTTTCGTTGAGGAACCGCACCACCCCGCCGGGAGAGTCGCTTTTCTCGATGGTCACCCTGACGACCGTGCGAGAGCCGAGGATCGCTCCACCCGTGGTCCCAACCAGCAAGATCTCAAACATCTCTGCGTATTCGCTAACGGAGACCATTTCAAACGTCACTCGTGAGGAATAAACGACCACGCCTCGATTCCATATCAGGGTTCTCACCTTTCCGTGTCATCTAAAATTGTAACGTTAACGACCCCGATTTGCTGACCGTTGACGAACGTCACCGAGCCGTTGTTTGCGACGTAGTCGAGATCAGGGGTTGCACTCGAGCCTCTGGAAATGTACACCACTGAGACGGTTCCATAAGAACCTACAGTCCTCAAGACTGGGATCAACAAAAGCCCTGCATCCTCCTCAACTGAAAGACACGAGCGAGAAGTTGGTCACGGGACTTTCCTGAACGCAAACGACTCAAGACTTCATTGGGACTCACCTGTGATGTTGATGTGGTCCTGCTTAAATTCCAAGATACCCTCAGCGTTGTCGTTTGTCGGTATTACAATAGCAAGTGATGAGATGTCGCCTATGGCAGGAGGCTGGTCCAGTTGAAGTCCCGACTCGTGGACTGTGTAATCTACACCACTGACCAGTAGGAGGAGACCGAGATTGTAAATTCACTTCGCGGGCCAAATTGAATTACACTCCGGGCCAAACTTCGCCCATGGGCCATAGTTTGACACCCCTGCTATTCCGTCGTACTTCTTTGTACCTGACATTGACGAGATCCACGTCAGTAATGTTGACGTAGAACGTCTCGGGCCCCTCTGGAAGGCTGTCGTCAAGGATACGCACTGAAACGTGGCGTGCTGTCAGACCCGGGGTGAAGAGCAGCCGTCCCGAAGCGGAGGCAAAGTCCTCGCCGCTAACTGCTGTGCTGCCTGACGTCTGGTAGGTGACCCAAACGCTTCTCAGACTGCCCAAAGTGCGACTTATGGTCACGTTCACCTAAAGGAAAACCAAACCGTGCTGAACGTTTGTATTATTTTGGGTGCCGCTAGTTCTTACGATTCCCTCCTCCTCGATTGCGCTTATCTGCTGCTGGTTGAAGGAGAACACGCCGTAAGGTTTGTCGCTGGCCGCCATGGTTATTCTGGCATATCGTGCACTGGGGCTGATTTCCAGTCCCGGGGTCACGGACGTCAGCGTTAACTGGAACTGGCGACGTTCCTCGGGAAAGGCGTCATCCACAGCCTGGGTTTTCAGTGGACAAATTACGGTACTGCACGTAGTCGAAATAATATATCCCGCATCGGTCAGTACCTTCAGGATGAAAGACGCAAATGATTGCTGGTCTTTTATAATGACTGAGCCAGAGATGTTTACAAAGTCAGCAAGCAAAGCTGGAGTGATATTCCATTGCACCCGGACTTCACCAAACACACCCGGCCCACGGACGAGGCTGGAATAGACCAATTATTTTCTCGTATTAAAACTCAACACAAACGCGTCTTCCCATGATGTTGACCTCACTTGACAACAGCACTGCCGTTATAAAACCCTTCGGGTTCTCCAATGAAAATATTCTTTGAGGACTCCGCCAGACCTACGATTCCCAGGGCAGCCTTGTCTGCCACGATGGTGACTGTTGCTAAACCTGGAGTGGAACATCGACAAATGAGTTTGTCCAATCGACCTCGGTGGGAGTTATTAAATGATTTTCTTATCTACCGTTGAAAGGGTCAATGACAGCAGCGCCGTCAGTCGCAGGAAAGAGCTCGACAGTGAAGTGTTCATCTCCTTCCAGTAGGCCATCAGCAAGGGCTCTTATCACAAACGTCTTCATCGAGTCAATCTGGAAGAAAAGAAAGATCATTTTCGATTGACCATTTTAATCTCGCCTATTGGCGAACCTTCCAATCGTGTTGTACCTCAGTGAAGACAAGCGTCCCATTGAGAGGTGAAAGGTCATGAACTGCCCGTCTTTCCAGTTGCCACAGCAGTGTCACCGCCCCCTCGCCTCTTTCGCTACGCATCACCGCCAGTTCGGCGACGGCAGCGGGATCGTCGACAAACTCCGGCTCGCTCACGGTAACCTTGGAGAAGAAGGAAGTTGTGTGAGACAGGAAAACAACCACAAATCCACAAGGTGTCCACAAAGGCTCGTAGTTAGCTCCCACCTGAAGTTCTTGGAATCCAAATCGTCCTAGAGGTGAATCATTGGGCGGAATAGTGACAGTGACAGAGGTCACCTCTCCCAATCGAGCGCCGCCAATCACCCGCAGCAAATTGACTTTGAACGTCTCCAGAGCCTCCACAAGGTCCTCATCCGAGATGGTGATAGCAATCACAGCTCTCCGCTGGAAGAAGCAAAGCGTTAGGAACTTGTCAAAGAGCTCCCATTTGAGAACTTGGATTTATTTACCTGTCCATCTTGGAAGGTGACGTTACCCGATGAAGGGCTGAAATCATTCAGATCAGCAGTAAGGGGTTGAGCTTCCCAGTAGGCAAGCAGTCTTCCACTGGCACCAGCAAGTCGCACCACGGTGAGCTGGAAGATGTTGTCAGGTGCTGGCATCTCATAGGCCACCAACGAGCTCGCCTGAAAGAGGGGTACAATTTATTACAATACTACATTGCGGGGAATTCTGCACTTACTTCTGGCGTGACAAACTGCAAGATCCCGCGAGGGTCGTCATTTTCCTGGATGGTTACTTCAGCTACTTCCATGCCAGGTCTCTTTACAGAGGGTTGGCCTGCTCCGGCTAGTCCGCTAACTAGCTTCACACTGGTGAGATTCACCAGGAAACTCTCTGACAGTTCTGGGATGTCATCCTTAAAAAATAAAATAAAATAAAATAAAATAAAATAAAATAAAATAAAATAAAATAAAATAAAATAAAATAAAATAAAATAAAATAAAATAAAATAAAATAAAATAAAATAAAATAAAATAAAATAAAATAAAATAAAATAAAATAAAATAAAATAAAATAAAATAAAATAAAATAAAATAAAATAAAATAAAATAAAATAAAATAAATGTACATTTTAGGTGACACACATATGATTATTTTTTTGACAAAACAATGAATTATTACCGGAAGGATTGTGATGGTCACAATGGCCACAGTTGCTCCTTCTGTCATAATAAGCGTGCCATCTTTGGCAACATAGTCCTGATCTGCAGAGGCCTGGTTGGCTGGAGGTTGGTACAAGGCTGGCCTGGTCTCATAATGTATTTCCACCTCACCAGAGGAGCCGTGCTCCCGTACGATGGACAAAGTTAGATTGACTGGAAAGCCTGCAAAGTTTGGAGAAAGTTATGACGGAAGACAACACGAACAATTGAGGAATTTCCGTCACATTGTGAATTGTTAAAATACTCTCTTGCTGTTTCAGACTAATCTGACAGCCTTCCCAGATGGATTAAGACAAACTTTGGGATTAATGATATCCTGGAAACACTAAACGAACTTTTTACGGTAAACCTCAACATGTTTTTATCTTCTAATCAGATTTTCAAAGGACACATCTGAATACAATCAAGCTGGCTTCTGGATAGCAGTGAAGTCGAAATATCTTCACAGAAACACAACCTTTTGCTTACCCAACGGTTCTTGTGTTTGAGTAATCTGAGAGTCCAAATGCCATCCAATCACCCCGTAGGGGGAACCGTTTGGCAGGATGGCGAGGAGCGCCAGCGCTCGCGACGGCTCGATGACAGCAGCCTGTTGGATGTCCTGCAGCTCCACCGTGGTCACATCCATCAGGGTGATGCTAACGCTCTCCCTTAGCTCTGCCACGCCATCCGCTAGCACAGTCAGTGCAAGGAAGGCAACCGACTGACCTTCCGAGAACGTAACCTACGAGGACCACAGCAAATCTTCAGATTTAGTTTAGGCAAGTTTGAGTTGAGATGAGATGAGATGAGAAAAATGCCCCCAGAAATATTCCTGTCTCCACAGTCCATAACGTTATGTAATATTACTGAAGTCTATTTCCGTACCACTCCCGAAGTGGGATAAATGTCCGTCAGGCTCCCACTAGCAGTCCAGTGAACGGTCAGTCGGCCAAAAGTTCCCCTTCTCCTCTCCACGGTGAGGGAGATCTGATGATTCTGCTCCAACTCCTCTACCTCCAATGAGAGAGAATTCTGGAAAGGCCAGGCAGTGTATTAAATAAACAACATGCATCCAAGAAAATGTGACGTTATCTTGCCTGCGCAAATCCAATCACTCCGTGGGCGTTGTCGTTGCTCGGAACCTCCACGGTCACCTGACCCCCGAACCCAATCTCTGCCCCACCCTTTGGATTTTTCAGGCGGACCTGAAAGTGCTCTTGCTCTTCGGGAACGTCATCATCGATGACGTTCACCGCAATCTGTAGCTCGCTGTCGCCGGGTAAGAAATGCAACTCGCCAAAACTGAGGTGGAAGGAAACAATAAAAGAGTTTTGTGGAAATGAGACAATCTATGCAGCCTGTGATATCTACCTGGGTATGAAGTCAGATTGATTGGAGACTGAAGTTAAGAGATAAACTCTGGAGCGGTTCTCCTCAGAAGAAGCTAAGAGCGTCTTGGTGGTGTTGAGGGACGGGACCTTCAAGGAGAGGAATCTCCTGGCTGGTGGGGCCTTCAAAATGACGTGGAAGAGGCCGGCATCAGAGCTCCACGAGTACAGTGACGAGCTATTTCCACCGCCGAGCATAACGTAAACTAGGAGAGACAATTGAAGCATAAGTGCCGGCCACATTATTAGGCACACTTCTCACGTCTTGTACTTACTGAGTCCGGAGGGAGCAATGAACGGGTGGATTGAGGTGAGGCCCGGGTACGTGATGGACTGCTGCAACTCAGGAGAACGTTGCCCTAATCTCCACAGGAGCACCTCACAGGAGGGAAGAACATCTGAAAAAAATGACGCATATCCAACATACAATATATTTATGAAGGCTATCCCGAGGAATTGCTTGTATGTCGCCAAACGTCCCCAAAAAAACGACATCACCTTGAAGAAGCACCAAGAAAAGTGTGTCCTCTGCTCTAGTCTGGACTGTCTCCACTTGGCTGATTCTGCCTGTGGTGGGGAAGGGCTGTGGATTCCCAAATCTTCCACCGGTCCAGCGAAGGAGCAGGCAGCCGGTCGTCTCACCGTTTAAGCAAACTACTAAATAAGGAGCTTGCGCGTGGGCCAATGGAGTCACACTGACAATATGTTCTTCAAAGTCCAGCGTCTGCAGCAGGGTGAAGGAGCCGCTGGTCCAAACAAATATCTGTAGCATGAAGCGAGAAGACAAAAAGGGACATTTACAACAGGAAAGGTGGAACAAATGGACAAGATCTGACATCACCTGACTCGATGCAATAAGAAAATCTCTGTCGTCAATCGAGAAGTGTTTGACTTCCGATGCTTCCACGCCTAGGATTTGTTCCTACAGACCGCAAAAGTCAATCGATCCAAAAACGTGTCATGATTGATGAGAAGCAATAAGTGTTGTACTGACCAATGAGACATTGAGGTCCTTGTGTAGTTTTAGGATGCTGAGATTGGCCGCAGGGGCGAAGGGCATGCCGCCATGTGTGATGGCGATGTAGCTGCTGTTTTGAAATGCAAAGCCAACGCAAGAACTTGGCTCCTCAATCCTAGCAGACTGGAAGGGAGAAACCAGATTAGCATTACGGCACAAGGTGTCACCATGAACTTCCATTTTCGCCCGATTTACCTCTACTGGCACAAAGACTCCTTGCCATTGATAGAGCGTGGCCAAGGTGTGAGAAGATCCTACGGCGGGATCTTTATCAAGTCTGACGGCAAGGACGGTTGGCATTCCGGGGACAGAGCACCATGTGGACGTGGGGCGGTCTTCAAAGCTCTGATACAAAGCCATCATGGGGAGAGGGCCATCTTCGAGACACAATTAAGGACAAACAAGATGTCGTGATGTTGCTTCATCTTGGATGCAAATCTTTTTGGTATCACCTGAAGCAACAGCGGTGGCGGACTGCGTCTCCCACTCCACACTGACGGCGGACTCCAAACCATTACTGCGAGACACCGTGAGGAAGATGGGACCACCTCCTTCCTTTGCCACCACTTTTGTGCTACTTCTGCACAGGAAACAGAAATCCATACATTTGGCCATTCCGCCGTCGAACTCAACTAAAGCGATCGTATGAATCGCCTACCTATCGAGAGTGGGTCCGATACGGAACAAGCCGGATGGGGCGAGGTTCTCGAGGACGGTGATGACAACGTGCAGTCGATCGCCTAGACGCGCACCGGCGGTCGGGTTGGACAGGATCACCGTGAACGTTTCATTGGCTTCGGGCTCGGCATCCAGCAATGCTCGGATCTCCAGCGTCTGAAATAAAACAAGATCTGCGATATGGCCGGTACCAGGTATCGGTACCTGGTATCGGCCCATCCTGACAAAAGACTACTGCAATTCCTCCAATCTCAAGGTTAGTCACCTTAAAGCGAACGCCATCCTCCAGCTCCACAAGCCCTTGGGCTGGTACGACATCACCGTCGGCAAGACTACCATTGGCATCCGTGATGATGAACTGCACGGTCACGGTACCGACCGTGCCTTCCTCTGGGTCCCGAAGGACATAAAGGGTGGCGACGCTCTCGCTCAATCCCAGCTGAGATGTGGGCTCCTTGAGTAAGTATGGCCCGCTGCTGTTAAAATATAAGACGCCGTGCCCGTCGTCGCTCGCCAGGATGGTCACGGTGGCTGGAATACAAACGAATAGAAAGTGGGTCGAGGATTTTTCTCTTGGCCGTTCGGAGCGTTTACCAGCGACGACTAACCTGTGGTATTGGTGCCGAGTTCGAGACCGGGCGACGGATCGGACAGTATCAGCTGGAATCGCTCGGCTCCCTCCGGAACGATGTCGTCGACGATCTGCACCTCGACAAATTTGTGTTTTTCACCGTTGACAAAATGGAGCACCTGAGTAGACGGAAGAAGATTTCTATTTGAAACGGTCTTTTGGAGCGTCCACGTGTTTTGGCGCGGTTGTACCGTTTGGCTGATGTTGTAGTCCAGGCCTTGCTGGGCCTCCAGGTTCTGAGCGTACAGGAACAGAGAAACATTGCCATATGTGCCTCTGTTCCTGTAGGCCACCAGAGTCAAAACACCCAAGGTTTCATTCACTTCAAACCTGGAAGCCAAATATGAAATATTAACATCAGACTCTTTGGATTGGAACTTAAGCGTGGCGACATCATAAATGTTTTCTTACATGGTGTTTGTCCATTCGATGACTCCTCGAATTCCATCATTGGCAGCAATGATGACCTCCGCCACCAAACCCTGAGTGTCTACGGCACATGACGAGGATTCATATTTTACATTTGCATATATTTTCAACTTTAACAAAGTAAACTCTAGAAGCTCTAAAAGGAGTTTGAGGAACCATATTTCAATGGCCTTCCCTTTATGAACAAGCGGCTAGGAAGCCCAACTATGGTTTTAGTTTGCTTAGTTAATCTGCTCTCATGTAAACAAACCATCTCATTCTTTTCTTTTTACGGGAAGCATCACCCTCTATCCAAACCACATGACTCATGGCCATGTTTGATTTCTCATTCATAAGCTCGACTCTAGCACAAATTAGGGCAAGCGATGAAGCGGTAACAAGCCAGCTCACCGGTAATAAAAATATACGGGAATTAAAGGCGATTCTGTTGCAGTGTAAACAACAGTGGGAGCATAGATTACCTGGTAATGTGCAATACGCGACTTCTATTCACACAGAGCAAAGCAGTGAGGATTGTGAGAAAGTATACAAGGAAAGTTATTTAGACAACAATCGTGTCAAATGCAATGCACCCACAATTGATCCAAATAATTAAAATAAAATAATAAAAAAAAAATTTGAATAAAAAAAAAGCAAATAGATAGATAGATAGATAGATAGATAGATAGATAGATAGATAGATAGATAGATAGATAGATAGATAGATAGATAGATAGATAGATAGATAGATAGATAGATAGATAGATAGATAGATAGATAGATAGATAGATAGATAGATAGATAGATAGATAGATAGATAGATAGATAGATAGATAGATAGATAGATAGATAGATAGATAGATAGATAGATAGATAGATAGATAGATAGATAGATAGATAGATAGATAGATAGATAGATAGATAGATAGATAGATAGATAGATAGATAGATAGATAGATAGATAGATAGATAGATAGATAGATAAATAGATAAATAGATAAATAGATAAATAAATAAAATAATTTAATAATAATAAGGATAATAGAGGAAAAACAATTCCATTTAGTCTTGTACCAAGTTGCGGAGTGGTGGCAAGGGTTGTTAGGAGTACCGCAGATGTAATGTTGACCAGAAAGTATTCCTGCAACTCTGGAGTATCATCCTGGTAAAAAAAAAAAAGCAAAAACATCTTAAACCTTCTGTCTTATAAAAGACAAATCGATCCGTCAGTATGTCTTTACCTCCAATATGTTGACGGGCATAGCGGCAGAAGTCTGACCCTCCTGAAGAATCACAGAAGCACTTCCAGCCAGGAAGTCTTTTCCTGGCTCCGCAAGAGCGCCTTCGACCTTGGAGAGGTCCTCCAGGGAACCTTTGAGAACCTCATAGGTGACATTCACAGCTCCTGAGCAAAGAACCGGAAGAAATACCATCTGGTCAAAATAGTCCTCACGGGAATTGAACTTCAGATCAACCGACCTGACGTTCCCAGCTCCCTGTTGATGTAGATATTTATGGTTTGCTCTCGCTCCTCGGTGGTCACTTTCAGGGATGACGGTGCGATGGTCAAAAGCCCGTATGGTTCGTCGCTGGTGTCCACCGTCAACACCGCCGCACTCCCCAGAACGTCAAAAGTGGCGTGGCCCGGCGCCGCGACACCTTCGACGCGGAAACGATATTCGCAATTACGTTCTAAATTACGTCGGATATTTTACTTCGCAAATTCATGCCGTACGGAATCGACTGCGTGTTACCAAAAGTTTGGATGTCAGTCAAGAAAACGTTGTATTCAGCTTTGTCCTCTGGCGTGACATCATCGAGCAGCTGTACAGCAATGGTATTATTCAACTGTCCCTATTGAAAGAAACATTTCTTGGTGAAACCATTCATCATTTGCATCTGACATCACCAACAAAGCATCAAAGTCTTACCTCATAAAATAATAGTCTCCCTGAAGTAAGAGCGAAAGTCCGTTCCACAAGGGGACCTTGAATCACCCAATCCAACGTGACATTACCCAGACCTGGAGCAGTCCTCAAAACTAACAAGTTCACCTTTTCCCCTGTCAAACCCAAAAGCATTTAGTAGGTCCAAGGTTACTATCAAAGCGGCTACTCACCTTCTCTAGCGATGACCGAACGCGATTCCGGATGGAATCCCACGACGCCGGCAACGTTGTCATTCGCCAGAATCACAATGTTGACGGTATCCCAACTGGGGAGGATGCGACTTCCTCCCTCTGTCTTAACAAGGCCAATCATGAGGCTCTCGTTGTCTTCTGGCTCGGTATCGTCTCTGATGATAATCTCGATTGTCTTCTTGAGATCGCCTGCAGACGCATTCCAAAAAAAAAAAGTTAACTCATTCACTGCCAACCCAGTTAATATCTTTGACGTCTATAACCGTCAATGGCACTGAATGGCCCAAGACAAAATTATGATTGCAAATGAACCCCTACCATCAAAAACCAAAGTTCCCCCTGTTCCAGTGAAGTCTCTATCCGGTGTGGCTTTTCCTCCAACAAACCTCCACTCCGCAGTCACCGTCCCCAAATTGCCGCCTCGTCTTTCGACGACCAACGGAACGACCACTGAAGGTTCTTCATGAACCTCAATGTAAAGCCCCTTATTTGTAGCGTTGGGACTGGCGCTGTATATCAAAAAAAAACCAAATGCATCCCCGTTCAACTGGATGGTCACCACGGCTTTATCTGGTTGGCCGATGGACGGCAGGTTCCTCTGCTCTGCAGTCAAATTCATCAGCTCGACCTTCAAATGACACGAGGCAAAATAGATAGTTTCATGTATGGAGTGAAAATACTCTATGATGTAAGAATACCTTGAAGATCTGTATGGCAAAGCTTTCATCCATTTCAGCGACGTTATCCGTCAAAATGAGCACAGTGAGGTTTGCTTCCCCTGAGCCGTCCTCCATGAAGGCACTTTGGGCGCTGACGGGGATGTAGTCGCTCCCGGCCGAGGCCCGGCTGCCGTACAAAGCAGCGGCCGCGGTCGCATTTTTCACATAGGTTACCACCCGAGACCTGGTTTCGAGTTCTTCGCCACCCGAAGTCACCCAAGTGCAGGAAGGCGGGATTGTGGTTGAGGATACGGAGAAGGCTTGGCAGGTACGCTCTCGAAGACACGCGGCAGCACAGGCAGTTGTGGAATCCGTCAGGCCGCTGATGTTAAACGTCCCTTGAGGGGGAGTGGCCGGAAGCCCCGGTTTGGGGGTGTCGTAGTAGGTCAGCAGGTTCCGACCCTCAGCCCCAGCGGAGTCGAGCGGGTCGATCGGAGAGGTGCTGTACAGGATTCGCAAGCGGCCAAAGTGCCCGTCACTGAAATCCAGAAACGGGATGGTTAAGCAGAAAATGCAACCCATAATTCCGTTTTTCCATCTTACCTTCGTAGGACGGTAATATTGGCTCTGAAGACTCCTTCCAGCGGCTCTTGGATACGGTAAACAGACTGTCCAAAGTAGACGGTCCCGTATGGATTGTCGTTGGCGGGCACTTTAACGTTAACGGACGTATCGCTTCCGAGGTTTCCGCCGTTACTGGCACTGGTGAGTTCCATCTTTATAATCTGTCAAAGGCACAATATAGATTAATAATATATAAATTAAATTAAATTAAATTAAATTAAATTAAATTAAATTAAATTAAATTAAATTAAATTAAATTAAATTAAATTAAATTAAATTAAATTAAATTAAATTAAATTAAATTAAATTAAATTAAATTAAATTAAATTAAATTAAATTAAATTAAATTAAATTAAATTAAATTACTTCTGTGATTTCGGGAACTTCATCCGCTAAGACCTCCACTCGGAGAGTCTTGACGGTCTCTCCGGGAGCAAAGGTCACGTCTCCCGAAGTGGGTCTGATGTCCCCCGCTGCGAGTTGACCGTTCACAGTGGCCTGCCAATGGACTACCACGGTCCCAATCGTACCGGCATGACGTACTATCGGCAGGGCAACTTCAACAGAGCCGGATGCTGGTTCCTCTATCGTGACTGGAGCAGCATTGAAGACTGGATATGAGAAGAAATTGTTACCAATTGTTGGTATGGTGTCAGAAATGATCCAAACTAACCAAAGGCACCAAAAGGGTCATCCGAAGGCAATATGGTGATAATAGCACGTGTGATCTCTCCCAGCAAAGCTCCTCCGGTAGTCTGATTGATCAACTCCACAACGACGGTCTCCTCCAGCTCCGGGACCACATCATTGATGACATAAATAGGGATGGATTTGCTGGATTCCCCTTCGAGAAGAACCACGTCAGAGGAGGCCACGCTGTAGTCTTCACCTGCGGGGAAAGGTGTCGACCCAGGTGAGAGACGCAAACACAACAGAAGGCAAGAGCTCATTTTGTCAGCCAGAAACTTACTGACTCTTGCCGTCAAGGGCACGGCTCTGAACTTGACCGATACGTCTGCAAATATCCCCCCCACGCGTGTGACGTTGATGATGGGGCCCACGTAGTCTTCGGCCACGCTGACGGCAGAAGCTGACAGCTGAAGAACGCCAAAGGCGGCGTCGCTGGCTTCCACGATCACCTGCGCTACGATTTCCATTTTCGGGCCGAGAGACGGCGAGTTGGTAACTGCAGAGGAAGTTGAATGATATGATTGAATACGATGAAATACATTTGCATTTGTTACTTACCGGGCCTCTCCTGTCCTCCTTGGACGAGCCGTACGTCCATCAACTGCACGAAGATGGACTCGTCTCTCTCCGGATCCTCATCGTCCAACACTCTGACGGTGACGTTTGCTTCGCTTTGATGAGCCAAGAAAACAACCGAATCCACAAGCGGGACAAAGTCTCGCCCTTCGGTGGCTCGGCCCACTCCGGGCGTCCTGTAAGGTGCTGGTTCTGCTTCCTGGAGTGTCCTGAATGTGACTTGTACCTTTAATGTGAAGAAAATGACACAGGGAGTTAAAAAATGAACATTGTTGGAAAAGAGTCACCAAAAAAACAAGACACACCTGTCCCATGGAGCCTTTTTGTCGTAGTATGCTGAGGGTAACAGTTGAGTCGCCTTCAGGGAGGCGGACGGGCCTTGTGGTGTTGGAGAAGACGAAAACGCCGTACGGGTGGTCACTGGCCAGCACAGTTAGCGTCGACGTAGTCTTGACACCCAGACGGCCGTGAGACACGTTAACCAAAGACACGGTAAAATTCTTGTCCAACTCTGGGAGCTCATCCTGGGCCACGGACACCAAGACGCTCTCCGATGTCTGCCCGACTCCGAAGAAGATGCTCCCGGACCGGTTCAAGAGTTCCCCTTCGGAGCTGGGATCGGCCTCCCAGTACACAGTCACATTGGAGAGATCGCCAAAGGATCGATCCACCTGGCAAGATGTTGTGAAATTTTTGATGGCATATTTGAATCCCTGTGATTAACTCAACAGACCTTTAGGACCACAGAGCTTTGTCCATCCTCAGGTTCTGTCCCGTGAACGGACAGGAAGGCGAGGTTGAAGTCGAAGACTCCGTGGGCATCGTCGGAGGCTGCGATGGTAACCGTGACGCGGGAGGCAGCTCCCAAACTGGCTACACATATAAACACAACAAATGTCTCAGAAGAAGATTCTGATGGGATTCTGACAAAAATCCTTTGACTTTCCACACAAAGGAGGCTATCAGGAAGTGAGAACTTACCATGGTGGAGAAAGGAGGAAGGCAGGAAATCAGAGTCACTCTCCCCACTACCACTTTCCTCAACATGCAGAAAGTGATCCACTGGTGGATCCCAAACCAGGATCACACGTGAGGAGGAAGAGGGAGGGAAGGGGCGGAGGATCACAGCACCAGGGTATCAGATCAGGAGATCAAAAATACATCGGGAGGAAAGTTGATAGGGAGACCATTCACAAGACACGAGATGCACAAAACTAGCACAGGTTCGCTAATGCTAATCTCATTGCAGAAACCCTACAGAGGATTCCTCAAACAAAAACAACTCACCTCCCCCATCGATATTGAAGAGCTCCACTCGAAATTCCTTGTCCAGCTCTGGAACAGGATTGTCAATGATGGTGACCGTAACGAACTTTAACCTTTCTCCTGGGAGAAAGTCCAGCGTACCCTCTGAGTCCTGACGATAACATACGTCAACATAGCACATGACATGGGAAAGATTTTGGATTAAAGTGAGAGGGGAACCTCATAGTCTTCAGGGCTGGATGCTGTGAAGGGGGTCGTCCTGTAGCCCACCAGAACCCTTCCCAAAAGGCCTTGAGCCCTGGCCACTGGTAGATGGACTTGCCCATCTTCCTCCTTCACAGTAATGTGTGCAGGTTCTAACGCAGGTGGGATCAAGCCTTCACCTGGTGGATCATCTTGGAACTGCAGCAAGCCTGCAAGCAAAAAAACAAATCTGAGCTGCAACAAGTATCACAACTTAGTTATGTTTGAGGTGTGTGGGTGAATACCATAAGGGTGGTCGCTGGCCATTACAGTGATAGTGTTGACAGAATTAGTGGGGTCAATGCTGGCACCGCTGGCAGGAGTGGAACCGGGCTTGCCATCACTGGATCCTGCCGACACCAACGTGACTTGAAAGCTCTCTGCCAGCTCGGGGAGGTTGTCATCCAACACCAAGAGGTTCAGTACCTACAAGGAATGTGCAAAGACTGAAATTGGCTCAGCATTTAAATACAGTACGGTACAGAAATGAGGCTGCAATTGATTAGATTGGCCACTAGGTGTCGCTGGTTATCAAGAAACACAAGCAGTGGTTCCAAACTTTTTGGGGTTGTTCTTCAAGTGCCACCATCACCACCAACATTAAAATCTCGTGATGTAGTGGGCCCAAGTCTTCATAGAAATTGAGAAAGTTGTTTTATTGATAAAAAAAAAAAGTATATTAGTCACTGTAATGTTACTCACTTTTTGATCATTATAATGGCAAAAAATCATTAAAAATGCATTGCACCAAAAAGTTAAAGAGAGCCGTCACACCACAAAAAAAAATAATTTTGCCAAATGTTGGAAAAAAAAAGATTCTGATTATATTATGAATCTGAATAAGATAACCAAAATATTAGAAACACCTTCAAGTTAAGATCCAGTGTACTCATTTAGTGCTGCTAAATAAAATCACATGATAAATAATTATGGGAAAATAATAATAAATACCCCTCTAACAGTGTTGATTAAAATATATTAGAATTATTATATCATGTAAGTTTATTTATTTATTTTATAATATAAGTATTATTCAACACTGACGCATGGCATGCAAATCAGCCTGCTGGCAGCACTTTGGCCGCACTTATTTTGGGCCACACCAGCAACCACCCAGGCTTTTCCAACTGGTGAGTCATGATTGTCACACACCTCTGAGCGCTGGCCACTCATGAAAAGTACAACTCCAGTGGCATTGAGAAAATCCTCGTGTGCGGGCCATTCCCTGTCGGCGCTGTTCATTTGGGTCACCGAGTAATTGACGTAAACACTGTCCAGGGATCCTCGCATCCGCTCGATCACGCAGGAAACGGTAGAACCTTCCTCGGTGCTCTAGCCAAAAACAAAACAACAACGAATTCAGAAATGAGCTACATTCCAAAACTTTCAAGGTGTAATTCCAGCACAAAGTGAGCGATGGTTTCTATTTCTGATGGAATGCCCTCCCTCGGCCTTGCCAACTGTTGCCCCCATCAACTCCAGCAACAATACGCAGTCTCCGGTTCCAGTGTCGGGAATCCTGATCTAGCTCTGGAGGAATGCCCCCGGAGCGACTCACCGTTGGCGGCCCAACCATCTGTCGCTCCACCTGAGACCGACGCAACCAATCGGACTAAAAAGGGAGAGCATGGGCTTGCCGCAGCCAGGCATGAAAACTAATAAAATATGCAGCAAGCAGGGATTCTGTTACATGTGTGGTTTATATTTTTACAGAGCCCAAAAACTTTCCCGACAAAATTCCAGCATAGGCGGGCAGTGGTTGAACTTACATCAGGTATGCAGCCACCGGTAAATCCAAAAAGCCCGTTGGCATTGTCACTCTTCGTAATGCGGATCACAGCCGTGGGCCCGGGGGAAGGCAGGCGGGCGCCGCCCTGTACCGCCACCAGCTGAAGATAGAACACCTCCTCCCCCTCCTCTTCATCATCATCCTTGACTTCCACCACAAACGACTTGCGGCTCTCCCGCGGCCCGTAGCGCAGATAACCCGAGATGCTGCGCAGGTCCGATTTTGCCGGCTGGCTGTGGAGCTCGTGCATGCGCTTGCGCTCGAGCCTGGTCCGGTACAAACGGACATCTTGGAGGAGGCCTGTGTACCGCTGGTGACCTTGTGGATCGGAGCCAATGAAGATAGAGGCGAGACCTAGAGTGGACAAAAGGAGAAAATTCATATCAATGTGTTTTCCTGGCTTAACGAGTATTACGTAACCTTTTGTTTGACCTTCCATATTTTTGGATTAAAAAAAAAAGAGGAAATCTGCCACAGCGGACAATTACAAAGCCCCGACGCAAACCAATTCAACTGCACGTTGAAGGACCATTAGAAGACAATGACATGTGACACAACCAATAATTATGTTTCTATTGATTATGATTGAAGTTAACGAAAGAGCCATTTGGGATCCCCCCCCAAGAGTTTTTGGTCCAATGCGGGCGACTACTATTGTCTCCGGTAATTAGAGGGAGCGAGAATAAAAGAAGATGCTGAGTGATTCCTTTGAGCGGTAACAATATCCAACTGGGCTCATTCAAGCGTTGGAGAGACTCAATAGTTGGAAACAATGAGGGCTGGACCGAGTTCGTGTTTGAGCGTTACGTGTGGGCGTACATTTTGAAGTGACGACTTTCATGTACACCAAGACCAGAGCAAAACAACAACAACAACATTCTGGCTTCATTCAAAGACTTGCTGACACTGGCCATGGTGCTGAAACTGCAGTCTTGACATATCAAGTGGAAAATGATTTGGATTTTAGTTTTATATTATTTGGATGTATTATATATTAATCGTAGATTATATTTAACAACAAAATGAGACTTGCTGACACTGGCCATGGTGCTGAAACTGCAGTCTTGACATATCAAGTGGATTTGGATTTTGGGTTTATATTACTTAGATGTATTATTTATTAATTATAGATTATATTTAAATGGTTGTGTTTAAATTTGAACCCCACATTTGTTTTACAAAATGTTATTTAATGTTAAGAGAAAAAGCTTTGTTAAACAAATTAAATTAAAAAAAAAAACTAAAAAAACCCAGCTAAAATCTGTTCAACTAACGATTTAAGTCCTTCACTCCTTAAAGCTCTGGACCACGTTTGAAGCAATTTTTTCCCTCCAAGCCAAAGAAAAATAATAAATTTCATAAAAACATCATAAATGAACTAAAGGTTACTTATAACGTCAGCTCAATTAAATACATTTAATGTACATCAATTACTGTTAATGTAAATTACCATCAGCAATGCCTTCTCCTTTAATGCTCCTCAGGCCTCCAGGAACGGGATTCCCATCCAGGAAAAACTCAACAATGCCGTCATCCAGCGTAACCATCACATGCAGCCACGTATTGTCCTCCATAAATTTGTCAGCGGTGGCCTGAGCTACTTGAGTGTTATTAGATCCCGTGACGGTGTAATAGAACTTCACCGTGATGTGAGACTCATTGATGTGGATTTTCACTCCATAATACAAGGTGCCGTTGGGGATTCCTTTGGAGACTATAAAGCCATCAGTAGATGTTCTGGGGACCAGCCAAGCTGAGAATGTAAAGTTTCCCGGAACAGGAGGCGATTCTTCGGGTTGGATAGTCCCGTAGGATCCGTTACGCCCGGAGAAAAACCTGGTGTCTGTTGCCGAGTGGTGTCTTCTGGCACGAGGCCTGAGCTCCACGGAGTCTGAGAAGGAAGCTAGAAGTAGCAGGTCATCCATCGGAGGAAGGCCCTCTGGGAAATGCGCGGATACAATCTCCCAGGCAACCCGCACGTCGCCAAAAGTACCCTGCTGGCGGAGGATGCTAAAGGAAGTGACATCCGCCATGTCGTCCTCTGACAGCACATCCTCTGCTACTTCCTGGTCCAGATCGCTGTCGGCGATGGCAAACACGCCGTACGGGTCGTCGTTGAAGGGGATGACAAGCGAGGCGCTCGGAGAAGCTTCAGCGAGTCGGCCACCTGGATAACCACCTTCAAAAATTCAAAGGTCTTTGAAGATGCTCGTCATGCACTATATATCCAAATATTTTTTGGAACTCACCAGATATATTAACCAGCCTGAGAACAAAACTCTCATTAAACTCTGGAAGCCCATCCGAGATGGCCTCCAGCACGATGGCTTTGAAATCTTCTCCCGTGGTGAAAGTGATGGAGCCTGAGGTGTCGGTAAACTCTTGACTTTCCAACAACGGAGTGATGGAGTCGTTGGCATAAAGATGCCAGAAGACCGTTACGTTACCAAAATGGCCCCGCGCTCGCGAGACACTGAGGAGAGAAGTAGCAACAGATGAAAATGACATTTAGAAATATTTGAGATGATATCCAAAGCGCTTCGTACTAGAAATAATTGCTCTTCCCCTCCTCGACCGTCTTTTCTGTCGGCTCGAGTGAGAAAATCCCATTTGCGTCATCATTGGCCTCGATGACCACGGTAGCCGTGTCTGCTCCGTACACCACGGCGTCGCCTGCGTGCACAGAAATGTGCAAAACGTCAATATTTACATTTTAATATTGACCCAATTACATACCGTAATTTTCGGACTATAAGTCGCGTTTTTTTTTCATAGTTTGGGTGGGGCGGGGCGATTTATACTCAGGAGCGACTTACCCAAACAATTTTGTGAACCCAAACTTTTGAACGGTAGTGTCAATATTATTATAATAAAATATTATGAATTAAATATTATAAATTATATCTTATATTTGTATAAGATTATATATAATCTATGAATATAAGTATACATATATATTATAAGATTTTTTACACAGAAGATTATATATATAATCTATAAATAATTATCTAAATAAATATATACACTACCGTTCAAAAGTTTGGGGTCACCCAAACAATTTTGTGACCCCAAACTTTTGAACGGTAGTGTATATATGTTTTTTCTTTTCACTTTTTTGGGCATTTTATGGCTGGTGCGACTTATACTCCGGTGTGACTTATAGTCCGAAAATTACGGTACACATCCAATATGAATGGCATGTGAGTGTTGTTGTTTTTTTTTAAACAGTCGCATACTTCAGGTTGCCAGGCTACCCTCATCACGGTGGAATTTTCTCCTAATTAAGCGTGTCAAGATCCCTGCGTGATTTTGAGCGCTGACATAAAGGATATTGACTTGCACATCATAAGCCAGACACCTTACACCAGCAAGCGGCCATTACGCTGTCTACTGGTAAACAGAGAGAGGCCAACTGAGTCGTTGGTCTTTGTGTCTTGGACTATTTGGAGGCTGGTAATTAAGGTCCTGTCGGGGCCCCGGCGGGCTTTCATTCCCTCGCCTGACACACAATACTGAGATTAAGAGAACACTCGGTGGGTGGAGTGAGGACAGCTACATCCATAACAAATTGAAGTATGGAGCTGGGGGATAAATTGACCATTTGAAATAAAATACATTTTCAAAATAAAAATAAATGAAGAATACGCACCAGTGGCGTTATACAAGACAATGTAGAAGTGCTCATCCGTTTCCGGTATGTTGTCGTCTTCAATGGCCACAGAGATGTTCTTCCTCCATTCCCCGGGGTCAAAGAGCAAGACCGTGTCATTGCTGAGCAAGGTGAGATCGCCAGGCGACGCATCGCCGTATTCCACACGGTAAACCACCGTGCCGACGTAATCTGCTCGCCCGGCCCGCAGAACGCTCAAGTGGGCCACGGCGCCTTCCCCCAAACGCACAACTGCAGGTTCTTCAGGGTGGAAGAAGAATGTGTGGATCAATTTTAGGATTTCATGTTAATACGAGAAGAAAATATTTACAGTGAACCTCTTACCAGAAAAATAAATGGGGTCATCATTTTTGCGAATGTGGAAAGTGGCTGTGAGTCTGTTTCCAAGCCTTGCACCACCACTCGCGTTCGCCAGAGCGATTGTGAAGTTCTCCAAGCCTTCAGGGATCTAGAGCCACCCAAAATAAATCGAGCACTAAAAATCATATATTTATTCACTTCCGGAAGCCACGTGTATGATTCCAAGTTAACCTCATCAGGCAAAGATAGGAGAGTAAGGTTTTTCAAGGAGTCTCCCTCCTTGAAGGTGATGTTTCCTCGGATGGGGCGAACGTCTCCAGATGCGGCTGGCTCCAGGCTCCATGAAACCGAGACTTCTCCAAAGAGACCCCTGCTCCTCTCCACAGAGTAGGTTGCTGCGAGATCAGATAGAGATTTAGAGAGATGATTTATTTCGACTCTGTTGGCCTATAAAGTTCATTCATGAAAACGCTACCTTGGTACGTCTGATTGCCTTTGCTTTCACTGATGGCCTTTATTGCCCCAGATGGCCCGAATTCGATGACCCCAAAGGGGTCGTCGTTCCCGCGCACCGTGACGTTGACCTCCCTGTGGTTTCCGAGGCGACTGGGAGGAGTGCTGTGGCTGCCGAGTACCACCGAGAAAGTCTCGTCCAGCTGAGCAAAGACCAAGCGCGTTTATTGATCTTTCATGTATTGCGACGATTTCAACAGAGAAGATGAGACATTTTATTCTTACTTCTGGCACGCCATCAGGCTTGGCCACCAGGGCCACCACCACCTCCCTCTCGCCCGGTTTGAACTCCAAGATCCCGGTGGCGCCGTAGAATTCGCTGTTGCCTGCGGGCATGACGACATATCGCACCAGCTGCTTCAGCAGCTGTCCCTGGGCTCTGACCACATGGAGCTCCACGGCCTCACCCTCCTGGAAACAACATGTGACCACAGATGTGAGGTGACCAGCACGTTACGGAGGTTGACTGGATTATTTATCGTTTTTTTGGGCTTACATTGATTAACCATGGACCTCTTGAAGACGGCGAGAACTCAAAGACTCCACCGGGGTCATCGTTCTCCACGATGACAAGGACTCTGGTGGTGAAGCCGGCTTTCAGGATTTGATTCTCGACGTCACTCCTGGGACACAAAAATTAATCAATTTAAAAGCACAAATGATTGTTTTTATTATTTAATTATTTTTTATTAATGATTGTTTTTATGATGAATTATTTTTATTATTTATTTCCCTCCTGGGACACAAAAATGAATCATTTTAAAAGCACAAATTATTGTTTTTATTATTTAATAGTTTTTTATTATTTATTAATGATTGTTTTTATGATGAATTATTTTTATTATTATTTTTTTTTTTATTATTGTTTTGGAGTCGTCATCAAAACGATATTACCGTATTTTCCGCCCTATAAGGCGCACCTAAAAACCTAAATTTTTCTCAAAAACCAACAGTGCGCCTTATAGCCCAGTGCGCCTTATATATGGACCAAATTCCTAAATTTAAACTGGCCCAAAGCATTGTGTCATGAAATCAATCATAAGTGGCCCGCTGAAGACTATGAATCATGACTTAAAAAGACTATGGATGATTATTTTATGATTATAAAGTAATTTGTTTCCGTCTGAAGTTGAAATAAAAAAGATAAAATGGAGAATGATTTGATTTGGATTAAAAATCTGACATGATGCATTAATGGTGCGCCTTATAGTCCGGTGCGCCTTATATAAGGATAAAGTTTTAAAATGGGCCATTCATTGAAGGTGCGCCTTATAGTCCGGTGCGCCTTATAGGCCGGAAAATACGGTACTTGAGAAACAATTGAGTGAGCTTTTAAAAGGGAATGATCAAACTGTGTGTGTGCGTGTGTGAGAAAAGCGTCGGCAAAACAAGAAGTCTAAATTCAAGACATGACCAAGCATTCCAAACAACCAATCACAGCATGCAAACAAAAGCGGCCATCTTAAAAAGGGCAAACAATCAAGCCGGATTCACCAAGAAGGATTCTCGCTTTGCTTCCCAACCACTCCTTTCTTTTAGATCCCCTATTTTCACACCAGCAGAAAATCCCTAATGATCCTCATCCCCACGTTCAAGCAAAGAGCCCGGCAATTCTCGAGTAGCCCCTTCGCTGGGAAACAAAGTTCTGATTCACGCCGGACAAAAGGCCCTGCTTCACTCCACTCTCCACTTACCCGAAGTACACGATAAAGCGTGCAGTCTCCACCCTGCGGAGACGAGGTGGGAGACAAGAGTGCTGGGCTTCTCATCAGAACATCCATTAACACCCCCAAATTCTCCCTTTCAGTTTAGCATTCATTTATCAACGTTGTCAACGGGGCACAATAAAGTTCACGGCGTAAATTGGGCGCTTTATATATTTGCCTACCGCTCCAAGGTCAGCAGCAAAGTCTCATTGACTTCAGGTGTATTGTCAGCCATGACAGTGAGGTTGATGAAGGCGTCGCTCTGGCCAGACATGAAGACAACAGAACCGTTGAGAGGTTCCAGATCTTCCGAGGTGACGTCCTCACGGTTGGCGCCGGTCGCTTTGAGACTCCAGAAAACCACAGCTTGACCGTCTGTGCCGTCACGTCGCAGCGGCAGGCTCACCTGTGAATCACGTAAAATCAGGAGTCCATTTTTTTTTTTGGGATTGATATCTGAGGGTGGGATGTTACCGTGCTGGCGTTGTCATCCTCTGGTTCGTAAATGACGACCGTGCTGTTATTTGTAAAGCCGATTTCCCCATTGGCGATATCAGGGGTGACTGTCAGGGTGAGGTTGAGAGGTCCCCCAAACCTTGGACTTTTGGAAGCAATCCGGGGAGTGATGTCAACAAGGGCCAAGGCGTTCAACTTGTAGGACAGAACAGAACATAAAACATGTGTTTCCACGTTACAGTTTTTATGATTGATGAATTAGTTCCCATGGCAACAAACCCGACCGACACAAGTGCCGTTGCGAAACCACTCAAAAGAGACAACTTTCAAATGGCTCTGGCAGAAACGGTAAGAGGACATTACCTGGATAAAGAAATGAGCTCCATTCTGCAGAAAAGCATCGTTCCTGATCGGCAGTACGACCAGGGCCGTGCGTTCACGGGAGAAGGCGACGGTCACAGTCGTGCTAACGTTTAGAACGCCGTCTCGCGCCAACGCTGGGTCTATCGGACCTGCGGGAATGTAGAGCGCTGTGAGAGTCAGGGAGACCCGACCCAGCATGCCGCCCTCCCGCAGGAAGTGGAGTGACAGGAAACGGCCTTTGGGTTGACTTTGGATACTTTGCTTCTTTTCGGGATTGAAGCCAAATATCCCGTAGACGTCATCACTGTCTTGGATGTAAAACAACATCTGAGGGAAGATTGGACAAAAAGTCAGCTAAACTACTTTGGATTTTGATGCCAGCACAATTAAACTGGATATTTGACGTCTATGGTCGTCAATGGCAGTGAAGGAGTTAACGTATCTTAAAATTTCGCCCTGGTTTCTATGGTGAGGTGAGGGCGAGAGAGGAAAGGCTGGAGAGCTTGAAAGTAGGAAATCTTAAAACAGATCTTTGAGCTAACTTTAGAGATGCTTCCTC
Source organism: Syngnathus typhle (assembly GCF_033458585.1). Lineage (NCBI taxonomy): Eukaryota > Metazoa > Chordata > Actinopteri > Syngnathiformes > Syngnathidae > Syngnathus > Syngnathus typhle. Next base: position 19,401,688 of record NC_083742.1, read on the forward strand.
TTTAATTAGCTCGACTCTAATTAGGGCCTATTTTCTTTCCCTTGAACCCCACGTCTGCTATATACTCATAATTGATTCATGGCTCGGAACAATGCAGGTTTAGGACGAGGGGGGGGAAAAAAATGGCCCTCGTTTAGTCAGGTGGCAAACAGATGCGGCACCTTCGCGACTTAAGGTGCTGATGTGTGTTCGTGCACCACCAACGGGTTCCTTTACATCTCAGTCAAAGAGAAGAATTTCATGATGGATGATGAAAATGGAGATCATAAAAGTCATCAATCCACCCACGGAACCCCGCAGAGCAAAGGATTGGCTTTCAAAATGTGCCAAGAGCACCCAAACTCAACACCTACACAAAAAGCCAAACGCACAACATCTGCCAAACAATTGTACGAATCTATCGTCACTGACCTCCATGGGTTCGTCCACCTCGGCATCTCCAGTCACGGAATGCGGCAGTAACTTTAGAACAAAAGCTTCCGCCTCTTCGGGGAGATCGTCAGTTACGATATTTATCGGAATCACAGCGGTGACTTGGCCCGGGGCAAAGGTCACCGTGCCCGCCTCTGGTGCCAAGTCATCCGATACCGGCGAGAGGACGCTTGAGTTTCGACTAATGGACCAGTTGGCGGACACTTGGCCATAGCTACCTCCGTTTCTGACAATCACCATGCCCTCAAATCTGCAGGAAAATCAATACAAATTTCTTAGACGACTACGGTAAATATAATATAATATAATATAATATAATATAATATAATATAATATAATATAATATAATATAATATAATATAATATAATATAATATAATATAATATAATATAATATAATATAATATAATATAATATAATATAATATAATATAATATAATATAATATAATATAATATAATATAATATAATATAATATAATATAATATAATATATCTGGCGGGCAAAATTTTCACCTCTGTATGGAGTCCTCGTCAATGCTGATTGGCCGAATGACGGCGCCGCTGCCGATTGACAAGACACCGTGAGGCTTATCGTTAGGCTCGATGGTCACGAGCACGGCGGTGGGCGACACGAGCACGGCGTCTCCTTTAAGGCTGGCCTCCAGCAGGACCACTTGGAAGGACTCTGCGATTTCCGGCACCTCGTCATCTGTGATGTTAAACAGCAGGGCGCTCTCGTAGACAAATGGAGGGAAGGTGATGGTCCTGACCGGCTGCAGGTCAAGGAAGTCCTCATCGGCTATGGCGCTGACCGGCCCTTTGCCACTTACAAGGAGATAATCCACAGAAACCTGGAGACATTCCAAAGGATCCTTCTTCACTCCATTTCTGTTTGATTCCTGCGTTCATACCTCAACGGACCAAAAAGGGACCAAAAGCCAAAATACCGTACCTCGGTGTCAACGGAGCCGATAAGTGGGCCGTCCTCGCTCAGCCGACCCCGTGTCACATTCAGGGCGATGACTCCGGCGGATTCTGGAACGGCTACGATGGACTGCAAGAACCTCAACGGGCTGTCGTTGCGTCGGATCCTCAGCTGAACGCTGCTGCCATTGGGCCTGAGGAGAGCGCCACCTGCTACGCCCGTGAGCCTGACTAAAAAGACTTCGTCATCTTCTGGAATCTGGTCCAAATGAAAAAAAATCACGTATCCAATCGATGAGGTTCAATCAAGTGGTAAAAATGGGACTGTTGCTTGGTACCTGGTCATCCCGGACCAGGACGCCGAAGTGAACGACAGAATGCCCAACGGGAATTGTGATATTTCCTCTGTCTGGAGTGAGGTCCTCAAAGGCAGGATTGGGTCCCCCGAAGATCTGATATAGAAAAGTCAATATTCAAGCATTTGATTCAAAAACGGTTTAACGTGTTTATGTCCTGCAGAATGTTCTCAAACCTCAAAATTCACTGTCACTGTTCCATATGTGCCTTTTTCTCTGATCAGAGTGAGATGTACAAACTGGTTTCCTCCTCTCGGTTCATCAACTACGACCTCCTCAGTCTGTGACGGCGGAAACAGAGAAATCCTTATTTGATCGGAGTAGAATTAAAATTTCAATGAAATCTTTATTTTAGTGTTGTCATTTTTTTCCCCCATTCCAATTCACATTGACAAAAGCTGGAAGAAAAAAGAATAGTTGGGAAAAATTCCAACTCATGTCAGTTACAAGCTTGACATGACCAGCCGGAGGTTCCCAAAATTCCACCGCTACCATGGAAACCAATTCTCCCAACGCTCCAAGAACTTTGATGTGGATCCGACAAATCTGTTCATTTCCTTACCGAGTTGAAGGCGATGATTCCGAAGGCGTTATCGTTGGACAGGATGGTGATGGTTGCTCTGTTGGGCGTTCCCAGCGTCACACCGTTGGAGGAGCTCTGGAGGGCGCAAGTTAAACTAGGTCACCACGGCTCCTCCATCAGCCCTGATGCTCACACTGGCTTCACTTGGTTATTATACCGACAGAGACACCATGTTGAGAGGGCACAAAAACAGGAAGTGCCGGTCTCAACTCACTTCATTTGTCACTTTGCCTCTCTGCGGGATGCCTCTTCATTCTTGAGCCCCACCATTCCACACTAAGACCTGACAATCTGAAAATCTCCTTGTGTGCCTCGGAGCTAACAATAGATTTTTCTTGCCTTCACATTCTGTGGACTGTGAAAGAAGGATTTGTATATATTTTTTTAATTCGGAACCTGATTGCAATATATTAAAAGGAGACGCTAAAATGTATTCTGAAGCTTTTGGCTTACTGGTGTTTCATTAGCAGTGTGTGTGTGTGTGTTATGGTAAAATGGTGGTTTTGCACAACCTGGATTGGTCATAAGGCCACAAACAACTATTTAGTCACATTCACAATTTTGTTTTCAAAATGCCAGAGCGCTTATCTTAGGAATGCGACTCTCTTGATTTCTACTTTGACCCAACTCGCATTTATCCTCCAGACAAGAACCCCCCCCCCCCCCCTCTAGTAAACTGATCGGGTGGCATTTGGCCACAGCTTTGTCTTCACTGTGGTGTAAATAGAAGGCCTCATCTTTTCTTTCGCTCTGCCTGGAGGCTAGCTATGCCCCGACGTCACAAAGATGATAAATGTCAGGCTTGTTTTGCAATCGGTAAATCCCAATTTGCCGATATCGCAATGAGACATTCGTGACCGGTCTTCTTCCCTTGAGTCGACAATAAAACTCAACAACTCAATGCTAACTGCAACCATGGCGATAGCCTCGAGGTTTACGGCATCCTGCGGTGAAACTAGTCATTCTCTTGAGAAACATTTACAATCTGGCACAGCCACAATTTTGTCACCTAACTGAGCTAAGATATTGCCAGAAAAGCGTTACCGTATTTTTCGGATGATAAGGTGCACCGGGACAGATATAAAGTACCGTATTTTTTAGAGTCTAAATTTTACCCCAAAAGGTGAAACTAAATAGGAAAGGATTTGAATTCAAGATCACAAGCTGAAACATTGACATCGATACATCAAATCAAATTAAAGCATTTTAAAGGCGCTTTATAGTCCGAGAAATCCTTCGCCGGGTTTCACGAGCAGAGTGGAATACACAAAGTCCAGTCAAAGTCGGTTTCCTTTCACAGCATCGCCTTTCAAAAGAAGAAACTCAAAGGCCATGTACATTTCCCCCCCACCACCCAGTCCGACCCCCCCTTGGTCTAGTCTTATGGAGGACACACATCAAAGAGCCTAAAAAGAGGGCTTACTGTGGTTGACGCCTCCACAGCCAATTGCTTAGTGGCTGCTGTGAAGCTTTCACAACTTTGTAGACAGAACCCAGAAGAAATTTGCCGTGAACTGGTAGGATGTTTTTTTTTTTTCGTACCTGCAGAGTGAGGTTGAACGTAAAGGTTTCGTCAGCTTCCGGAAGGTCGTCGTCTTTGACTGCGATGAATATGGTCTTGCTGGATTCAGTGGAGAGCAGAAAGGCGGCAGCGTTAACCGCCTCAAAATCGCCCGTGTCTACTCCCTCCAGCTGAAATGAACAAAGCGAGAAATGGAGGTTGATTGATCAGGATGGATGTTGCTAGCTGAGTCTCCTCTTTCATTATTCCTGACATAAAACATTTTGTCAGGATTTATAATAGTTCATTTGAGAAAAAACTTCTTCACCACATTCCACTGCACAACCAAGCTGGCCTTGTTAAACACCAACTGTGAGCATCTGACACACGGCCCCCGCGAGGAGCCCGTAAAGCCCGACCCCGACTGAGTTTTCTGAGGGGGCTCCCGCTGGCATCCACCATCTTTGATGCTGCCATCACTTTCTGCATTGATTAAAGTCATGACTGGCTAAAAATGCAACAGAAGATGCTGGACTGAGGCCTTATCGTCTTTCAACATGGACAGTTTGAACTAACAGTGATAAATAAATAATATAATAAAGAAATAAATCCATAAAAAAATCATATAAGATCGCACGGTCCACAAAGACCCACCAAAACTAAAGCCGTGACATTGACGGGATCTCCCACTCTCTCCACGAGCAGCCGGACCACAGCCGTGCTGCTCTCATTGACGACAAAGTCCGTCTGTCCCAAGAACCGCAGCGTCGCCGACTCGGATGTTGCGCCAGGGATGGACAGAGCCAAAAGCAATCCAGTCAAATGGAGGAAAGTGGTCATTCCTGTAACAAATGAAGAGCGAGTTAGAAATGGGAACTTTGCGGCCAAATATCTGGTTGGCTACGATAGCAACAACAGGTTGCACATGTTGCAAATGGCTGCGGCCAGATGGTCTCGGTGCTACAACAGGCTGGCAACATTCCAGAATTCGAGCAGCTGTTGTCCTCATGCTGTCATAACTGTAAAAGTACTTGATATTAACCGCATTTTTTTTATTTTTTTGGGGACCACATAACTTCACTCTGCGGCGCCAAAGTAAATCTGACCAAATCAGCAGTTGGACTTATTCGGCACAATGTTTCTTGGCATGATTTGCTTGAGCAACATTCTCCTTTCTTCCCCTCTAATTATCTTCCCTGCTCCCCCGTTTCCGACAATCTTCTTTACGTCTGCGCTCGTCTCTTCATGCTCTTAGAATAATCCTGAAACTGGATGGAGCTACTGAGACAGTTGTCATGGTTAACACAACAAAACAACCCAGCATGACAAATGGGGTGAAGGCAGCAGCGCACTGTGGCCGCTGCTGGCTTCAACCTCCTCGCCAGTCTCCTTCCACCGCTTTCATTCATAATTTGCGCAATGCCGCTTTGCCAACGATATACTATAGCACTTTGAGATTTCTATTTTTATTATTATTATTTTATTTTTAATTTTTTATTATTATTATTAGTATTTATTATTTTTATTTATTTATTATTATTGCTAGAATATTATTATTATTATTATTATTATTATTATTATTATTATTATTATACTGTAAACATTCCCTTTTAGAAAATAATTGTCAATTCAAAGGTTGAAAAAAAAAAAAAAAAAGCAAAGGGCAGTTAGATGTCAGACGTCATGCTGTTCGTTCCATATTAAATAAGCAGAAAGCTTTCGGAAAGTTGGACTTTGAAAATAGCAATTTTATTTTATAATGTTCCATTACTGTCACATCAGTCCGAGCTATTTTCACGAGGGTATAAATAATAAATATCATCGGTGTATATTTCACTCTAAAAACAATGATAACTTACAACTTTGTTGAGCTTACCCATATGTTTATTTATTCATTGTATGTCTGGATGTTTACGTTTGTGATTGTAATGCACAAAAAAATGCCAGCAACGCAAAGATGAGTGGGGAACCCATCAAAAAAGGATTTAAAGCTGGTGGGTGGCGAGGCTTTGAGCTTAAGAGGAGCGAGGCGAGCCTTACCATCCAAAGAGAGCCTGGTTCTCATAAATCCTGTAATTTAATTAAATTCCTGTGATTTTACTTTTAAAACTGATTGGGCACAATATTCCTCACACGTTCCTTGGATATAATTATTTACCGTAATTTTCGGACTATAAGTCGCACCGGAGTATAAGTCGCACCAGCCATGAAATGCCCCAAAAAGTGGAAAAAAAAACCATATATATGTATATAAGTCGCTCCTGAGTATAAGTCGCCCCCCCCCCACCAAAACTATGAAAAAAAACGTGACTTATAGTCCGAAAATTACGGTATTCTATTTTGATTCCAATAAAGATCACTGCCTATAGTATGAATTGATTGTTTAGAATTCTGATAAATGTGATAAATAAATATTAATCGTTGATGGCTTAGTCATAGTTAGTCAAATAAATGTAGTCAAATCAAACTCCTTAGCTTCATGGTCTTCATAATAACAACCACAGTTTGCTCTTCCTAAAAGCCACCACTGCAAAATAAAGAGAAAATATCATAGATCATCTCCGATCGCACCGCAATGGTTGCCATGAACTCCTGGAACCCGAGCCAGAAAAAAGAAGAGTGGTCCACTGACCAAGAATACCGACCGCATTCCCCTTCAAGGTGCCTAATGGAGAGCAGATGCTGCCCGACTGGCACAAGTCTGTTTTACAATTAGCGGGGTATTTTTGTTTCGGGTGTTTTGTGATGTGCCAAGCTTGAGCCCAGGGGTTCCGGACTGACCACGGATGTGTCTATCAAGAAGACGGCAGCGTGGTGTGTTTGGCAGAGACCTCTGACACTCATCTAGTAGCTTCTGTTGTGATATCTAAGCTCACACGTGCGTAAGAAGCTACGCGTTTAGCAGACCTCAATGCCACAGACAGAACATGCATCCAAAAAAAGTTCAAGGTTCGAGTGGAGACGCTCAAAGGGCCATTGGCCGGGGCACCCGAGAACTTTGAAATGCTTAACGGTCCGCCACTAAAGCCAACCAAATGGATTGTGGGACCTGGCACTTAAGCGAGCTGAGGATTACAGCACAGCTAAAGCGAGTTTCCGCAGTGAAACTTTAAAATGGATTGAGATTGTGACCTTACTCATCTTCCTCTTTGTTATCTTTAATCTTGTCAAACATTATTTCCGGAAATACACATTAATGGTGTCTAATTGCCTTTTCATTTCAACTGATGCTAGCATGCTAGCATGTCATTTCTCACAGATGAACCAGATACCTCCATCTTTCAATCAAAGACATCATTGAGAAACATCGGTCTGTTTGTCAAGGAGGGATCTACTGTAGCAACCTAATAACTCATCGATCCATTATTTACATCCCGTTTATTCACTTCAGGGTCGTAAAGTACTGGAACGTATCTCCTCTGACCGTCTCAAAGAAACATCAAAACAACACAGCTTTTGATCCATTTCCAGATGGAGCTCGGGTTCAGAACCCATTTCCCAAAATGTTAACATGTGCATTTAGACAACCGAAGACTCGGACGAATCTGATTGCCCTGGTCAGTTCGGCTCCAGCGGTATCGAAAATGGACGGATGTGACGGATTGGTCTTTTCTAGAAAGCCCTTCCCAACAGGCTCGCTGATAAGCGAACATGCTGATAAAAAAAAAAGCCTGCGGTGGCTTGACCCTGTAACCTACCAGCCCCGGCACTGTTCCGAGCCCCGTTCACTGATCTACTAGATATCAGGCATGCTGAGGAGGTGTCCGGTTGCCGGGCGGCTCTGGGACACACTGCGATGACGCCTCTTGGGTTTCACCAGTACGTCGTAATCTTTCACATCAATTATTCAACGGCAGACTTTGTGGATGACTTTAGTTAAGTGTCATACCGCAAGATTCTCCGCATCATACTCTCCTGACAAACAGCAAGGCTTCGCTTCTCTTATCTTTCAAAATCTTTCGATTTTTCAATGACAGCAGAATCGGTTGCGACTGTAATTACATTGCGGATTTTGCCTTTCCCATAATTATTTCAAAGACTTCCAAGTATTTGAAGGTTTAGAAGTGGAAAGCGATACTTGGACTTCCCTTTTGGAAGAGGGTGTGTTGGACATCAGTCAGTGGAGTTTAATCAAGGGCTTTCCCGTGTGGCTTCTATACCATGAGATTGCCCCGGTCCTGAGACGCCCTTGCGGAACCGTTTGTGGTTTCACTGAACCACTAAACAGCAACACAAAGATGGAGCCGCATATCAGTAAGTCGAGAAAGAAAAGTTCCAGGACTGGAGTCACCAGAGATATATTTCAAATCCACTGATGTTGACCACATTTTCAAAACCAGTACCCTTGATTACCCCCTTGAGCTTGTGAAAGAGGAGAAAAATCACACGAAGCCAGGTCGGGCGAGTGGGGAGGTCAGGAAGTCTTGGTCAGGAACTGTTGGATGCTCAGAGCCTCGAAATGATTCCATTTTTTTATTTATTGCTATGGTCTATCTTTAAATAACAAACCGAAAAAATGTTAATGCCGTGTATTATTAGAGCGCAGCGTGTATTTCTGTCGCTTGACTTCATTTGTGGCTGAAAAACCTTCTCTCCTTTGTTATTGGTTTGTGTTAGCGATGCCACCGGGCCGGTGTGTGTCGGGCCCGACCTCAGAAAGCACCCACAGGCCGCGACCAGCATACTCACAAGGCCATAATTGCACTTTACATGTCGTTTTTCCTTCTGGTATTTTTAGATCAGTCAATGTTTTCACCATACAGGGAAGAAATGAAGAGACGTAATAAATGACTAGAGCTAGAACATACATTGTTAAATCCATTTGCGTTACACGCCACACTTATTTTAGAGCAGGGGTGTCAAACGTATTTTTGGCGCGGGCCACATCATAGTCAGTTGGCCTCAAAGGGACGTTGTCAACCCAAATAAATTGACGAAAAAAAAATGTTTAAAAAAATGAAAGGTACCGTATTTTCCGCCCTATAAGGCGCACCTAAAAACCTAAATTCTTATCAAAAGTCCGGTGCGCCTTATATATAGATCAAGTGATGAATTTGTTGATCCATACTAGTTGTACACAGTGCTCTGGCAAAATGTTTTAGTACGTTTTAGTACGACTAGTAAATTACAAGGTCGCATCGCTTCCCAACATTACGGTAACTGTAGTCAGGGGGCGTCACCGAATAGCTGCTGTACGCGCGAGGCTATTTCATGTCAAAATAGTCTGCTCTGTTAATGTTTCGAGTAAATCTACGGATCGATATGGAAGGGAAACATAGGTAAGTAGTACCAATGCGTTAGATCGAACTTTAGTCAGTTCCGATCATTTTATAGGAGATCGTTTGAGAAACGCGATTGTTTACAGAGGGTTCGTTGGTTATTGGCTAGTGGGTGCATACCGCAACCCTAGTCAACCTCAGTTTGTTGCAGTAAAGCTTCTATTTTATGCGCCTTATAGTCCGGTGCGCCTTATATATGGACAAAGTTTTAAAATGGGCCGTTCATCGAAGGTGCGCCTTATACCCCGGTGCGCCTAATAGGGCGCAAAATACGGTAATAGAAATTGCTAACAATATCTCTATTTCTCAAAAGTGAAAACCGTTTGAAATTTTGGAATTGACATATGAATTCGATGCACAATTTGTCTTCCCGGACCACCCAAAATGATGTGGCGGGCCGTATCTGGCCCCGGGGCCTTGACTTTGACACCTGACCCAATCCCAAAACGGATTTGTGTTTATTTTTAGGTGCAAAAAATGAAAGCCTACGATTAGTCCATCAAATAAGAAGCGGTGCATTTGAGGAAATAAAAATGTCAAGGTGGTCAAATGATGCGAGTCCGCTTCTTGATGGAATCTAAAAGAACAAAAAGGCATGAGGTCAGCCCTCGGGCTATTGTCGGAAGACACTTCACACTGGCCTTTCTCTCTTTCGGGGGTGCAAGAGCCTGTCAATCAAATGTGCATTTTACTGTGAAAAAGAAAACAGAGAGCGAGAGGGGCGAGTTTTCAAGAGGTATTGTCCATGCAGCTGGTTGCATGCTCCAAAGTTCCACCAAGTGCATCTCTCACATACCTCGAAATAAAAGAAAGAATGTTTTCCAAAGGAAGAGTGGAGGAAGCAGTTTCTCGTATTTTGGGGGGCGCTGGCTGACTGATTAGATTGTATGACGCACGGTGATGGAAGCGGACAGAAAGACACTTTGAGGGGGATTAAACAAGGTTGTACAGACCAAAGGGCCAATTTGGGACGGCTATTACTCTGTTGCACGTTGGGTCCGGATGAAATGCTAATTGCCTTTCTAAAAGAGAGGGGACGGACTCGGAACAGAGGCTGCATTTTTTTTTTTTTTTTCCAAGCCCGACTTCACGTTTCAGTGAGCAGCGCGCAATTTTAAGGAGCGCACTTTTGTTCTCGCGTGCTACTTTGGAGGTTTTGCCGGCCGGGTATTATTGACATGGCCACAGTTCTCTTTTATTTTGTTTTTACTACTTTTTGGCAAGCAGACCTCCACTGGAGAAAAAGAGCCTTTTGGTTTTTTTCCCCCCTTCGTTGCAAGGACATGGCTGCACACACATTCGTAGTACAGTAGGTGTCGAGGCGCTTTTTTTTTCTTTTTTCCAAAACGCCAAAGTGCCAGATGGCAAGCTGGTCATTCTCTCGCCTATTGGTCATAAAGGAGCAGTATTATCTACTCAAGCCAACCAGCCTTGTGGATTGTGGTCCAATCAATCACAAAATCATGAGAATAAAGAATCACAAAACGGCCGCCATAATAAATCACTGGCATCAAAACAGGAGTTCAGAACATTCATAAAGAGATCTTTAAGGATTCCAAAAATGCATCCATTCAAAGCACCCCGTTGTCATCCAGCACCCCTGCAGTGTTTTGCATAGATAAATGACCTCAATGTTGATTATCTTGACATGTTTCTCTCACAAAGCTGAAATGTGCAATGGCAGGCATTAAGAAAAAAGAAATCGTGGATGAATGCATGTTTGAAACAAATACAACCACTCAGTGTTCAAACGCCCCCGCCAACTTTTCAAATTCCTCTGCCAAGACTAAATATACAACAGGCAGGGAGGGACATCAAAGAATGAGAAAGGAGCTGCTGCTGCTACATGTGCAACCCCCACACGCTGAAAAGACTCCATTTTCTAAATTGCAACAAAAACAACAACTGCAAGCCGACCAAAAGAAAAAAAAAATCCCGTTATTTTGCAGCCAATCATTTGACCCACATTTCAAGTATTAAATTATTGTGGAAACAGGTTCATGAGTAAAAAGCTGGAAGTCAACATGGAAACTTATTGAACTTTTATGAGGCTTTGTGAAATCATTGACAAAATTAAAAAACCTAGTATATGGGTGGTTCTCTGGAAGTGTGACACAAGAGCTGAAAAATAAATGTCTAGAAGTAAATAAAAATAATTAAATAATTAAATAAATAAATAAATAAATAAATAAATAAATAAATAAATAAATAAATAAATAAATAAATAAATAAATAAATAAATAAATAAATAAATAAATAAATAGTATATGGTAGTATATGGGTGGTTCTCTGGAAGTGTGACACAAGAGCTGAAAAATAAATGTCTAGAAGTAAATAATAAATAAATAAATAAATAAATAAATAAATAAATAAATAAATAAATAAATAAATAAATAAATAAATAAATAAATAAATAAATAAATAAATAAATAAATAAATAAATAAATAAATAAATAAATAAATAGTAGGTTCGCTCACGCCTTAGTAATTCTAAAGCAGGGTGCTAGTCACGAGCCCCACCCCTGAGCTGCCATTTTTCAATCTATACAGACAATGCATTTTACCATCAAAAATGTGTGGGTACAAATATTTGACGATTTGTAAACATACAAGTGGTCATATGCAAAGGTTCGCTGCAGTAACCGTTCCGAACTCAACGGGAACCAAACGGGTTCGGTCGGGACCACCAAAGAGACCTCAGGATTGTTGGCCATCACTTTTGCTCCACCACTTCCCCGTCCCTCTGCTCCAAGGTCAGCAACCGCTGAAACATGTCTCCCATCAGGAAGCCTAAAAAACCATTTAAGCATTTACGGAAACATGGCATACAACGTTGCCATTATACGCGACTTAACTATGATCTTGATTTATAATGTGTCTGTTGAGTCAATCTGAAAGAAACTTTTACAGGGTGATCCCGTTCACATTCAACAGAAACGCCAAAGAAACATTTCGGGTGCTGTCTGTCAGAGTGACGCTCGTGACGAAATGTCGTCTGTTGAGCTTCCGCAGCCACGCCGAGACTTTTTATGAACTGCAAATAGCCTGAGAACCCAAGTTCCTCTAAAAAGCAAATTCTCACTGGACTGATACAAGTTGTCATAAAGTACGGCCCTGTCGTGTTCACTTTGCCACACGCTGGGAACGCCATCCCTCTCTCGTAGCCTGCGTTCATCCATCTCAGCCTGTCTCCTCTGCGCAACACTTGAGGCCTTCTCATCAATGAGCAGCCCCCCACTAACAGCGCCGACCCCCTTTTGTGCCGCACGGCCATTAGGAGGCTGAGACAGAAGGAGGGCGAAGCAGGCAGTAAAACAGTTTCCTCCCCGTGAATCACATTCGGGCCCTCACACGGGCCACTGAGGGACAGGACGTGGGGGGGGGGGGGGGGGGGGCTGACCCCTTCCAGGCAATGACATAAACACTGAGAGACAAAGGGCCCACGGCAAGAGAGGAGCTCAGGGGTTGGAAAGTGTGCAGATTTCACCCAACAAAGGCCAGTGATGCTTTGAGATAATACAATTGCTATTCCAGGACGGTTGGCGTGGAACAGGTGTAAGAGCTGAATGAAGCTCCCTCCCTTCCTTCCTGCTAGTCGCCGTGCGAGACGGGATTAACCATGCTGAAGTAACAAAAGAGATTGGCCACAGAAGATGACATCATATCATAGCAATTACAAATGAGCTGGACTTTTGGGATTGGTAGAAAATCCACCAGAATGCATTTTAGTTAATTCCCTTCACACGTGGGCCAAGATTACTCATAGCCCTTTAAATTGGGAGGACTTTTTTTTTTTTTTTTTAATGAAAGAGCCCCACCAGTACTATGTGTGTGGGGATCCCTGTTTGATTTCGTGGGCAAGGAGGGAGGGCGGGGGAGAGCCCACACAAAGAGTAGCAATCACACTGGAGATCCTGCATGTAACCATGGAAGCGTTTTGTCTCTGTCGTCAATGGGCTCGCCGGCCATTCATGTACTGATCGCGTTGAATCAATATTTAGGCTTTTCAGTGTTATTAGCTGCTACGGGGAGGAGGCGCGTTAACACGGGGGGGGGGTTGGCGTTTGGCACACTGCGAAATAAAATTAGCACCGCGTCACTTTTAATTGTGTTCCTATAGTGTCGTTGTCCTATTGACTTGATCTGTCTGGCTTGATTGAGGTGAGGAGTGACGACTATATATTTTTTTTCAGCTCTATTCATTATTAACCACACTATAAGAAATGCAAACTTGATATACGTTTGGACAGCCCGGGCGAGATGAAGTGATAACAACTTTTCTTTTAGGAGGAAATAAAAAACAACTTACCTGCCCACTCCAAGTCCATGATTAATTAACGAGACGTCCCGACGGCCGAGGAATACATGGATCAATACTCCTCCTTTCCTCTATGGTTTTTAAAAGTCCGTTATCCCTTCCGATGCGGCGGTGGTGGGATCCAAGTTAATAACGTGAGGTGGAGCGGGTACTCCATCTAAATAACAAGTAACGGTTCTCCTCACGCTCGCTCCATCGGTGTGCTGCACACATGTGAGTGAAGAGCACCAGCTACGCACACGGGAGCGCGCACGATGACCCGGTCCAAAAGATTAGGGAGCTGTTGCGCGTGCACGTCCAGATCGTCTCGAAGTGGCTGAAGCTAATGAGACGCGATGTTAAATTTAATCCCCCCACGGGTTTGTCTGTTTAAATGTTTTTGGAGCCCAACAGCGCCACCGTGCGAGGCGAACGCACACTCGTCACTGTAGTTGTTGCGATTCAACTTGGAAATTAGTAAACATCCCAGAAGAAAAGGGTGGCTTTGACACTGACGCATTTCACCCCACAAAACTGAGATTTTCTATTGAATTTGATATTCTTTGTAGTAAGGGGGTGTTCGCAGCAACAGGCGGTACAAACATTTTGGCGTAATTTGCAAATAGTGGACATTTATTTAGAAACATTGGCAAACTGAACATATTTTAAATTATTGACAGATTTTTGTGTCAATTGATATTTTGCCATGAAAGAGTGGACTTGTAAAGAAAATAGTTATTATTATTATTATTAAATGTAGGAGTCGGGGCATTTTTTTCAATCGACAGTTGGTGGCAGTACAGGGCAAATAGACTTTTCTGCTTAATTCATATTCCACAAATGCAAAATTAATCACAGCCGGGTTTAGACTATAGTGGGAATACACATTCAACATATTGTTTGCAAAGTAAATTTCGAATAAATAGATATAGAATAAATAAAAAACCTGAGACGCGTCTCTGACGCTCTGAACGTCATGACGTCATGGTTTGTGTTGACGTGGCCGTGAGCGGCGGTAGCAGCGCAACAGTAGCTAGCATGTGTCGAAGGTATGCAAGGGAAAGGTGAAACTGAGGATTACCACTCGTAATCATGGATTTAACCGACTGATCGGTGTCCACCTATTCAGGTTCAAGTAATTGTTTACATCCCTCAAATGCGCCACTATAAACTCGATTGCTGATCGATTAAATTGTGGTAACCTCGCAGCTTTGTCACGGTAGTAGACGCTTGTTAGCATTAGCCTAATCTCAATATGGTGTTTTAGTTTGCCTGCATTCTTTACATATTTGATCTTAAAGGTGTTTGCACCTTTATTGCAGGACTAACGTTTCAATCGTTGTACGTTATCTCATACAACCGCCGCATATCGAAGTTTAATATCTACAGACATTAGCATTGGGCATGTTGGTTTTATTGTACACGTTGTGTGAATTGATCTGTCATGTTTTTGTCAAATGCCACATGTCCTTGTTCGAACTAAAAGTTCAAACGTCCACGTCCTAGACACCGAGACTGATAATGACGTGTTACGTAAGAAGAAAGGCCCATGAGATCGTACCTTTAAGCCTTTTCTCTATGACGTGGCACATTATATAATTTTATTTATGTCATGTTTGAAATGTACGTGTTAACTCTTAATTGATGCTTCCTTTTCCCATTTCAGTGAAAATGACTAGTCGAGGTCAGCACTATGGCTTCCAGTCAGCCACGGTGGTTCAACCTTCCAACGGAGGTCACGCCTACCTGTTCGGGACCACCGGTTCGGAGAATGAACAGTCCGAGGAGGATGGCGAGAGCTACGAGCTGCGGCCGCGTGGCAGGGAGAGGAATCGGAGGAGCACCTCCAAGGAGAGGATGGATGACATTGTCTACCTGACCAGAGACATCCAGGAGGGGGACACCCTGAACAGCATCGCCTTGCAATATCATTGCTCAGTAAGTTTGTGCTTGCACTCGAATAAACGTGCTCTATCTGCACGTACATTTACAAATCGTTATTTGTGATTACATTGAAATAAATAGAAGCAAGTTATTCACATCTTTTAAGGTCAGCTCCACTCTTTCGGAAACGCACCTTTTCTTAATTATGTCAAACTTTACATGAATAAATAGCTCTAAAATATACACGAGTGTGGACAGCGGTCAGGACGACACATCTGAATTCAATTGTGCTGTTGAGTCAAGTAGTTGTCCAATGGCTATCCAGCAATCAGTTCACTAACACAATCCTTACGATTTCTTTTTTGCAAGGTCTTAGTCTACCAAATCATAAGTGATAACAATCTAGTTAGTCAAAAGACAGTCATGTGGCATAAGAACACAATTGTTTTGCGTGTTGGAATCGCTGTCATGCAAGTGGTTATAAATTAGCTGACAGTTGTCACAATCTCACGTGCCAAGTCAATGTCACTTATCTGAAGTGAGCAATGCTTAAAAAGTCCACCTTGAGATGACATCATTGCGTCTAACTCGATGTGCTTCCTGCATAACCACATGCCACACCTGCCTTATACAATCTCAACAGTCCACCTCGAGGTGACATCTCAAAATGATCAAGTCATAGCTAATAAAGGGTTTTACTCCATGCACTTCCCGCACAACCCCATTCCTGGCAGATGTTCGTCAAGTCATCCGTTTGTCAACTCATCGTTTTTGGAGCCGTTATTTTAACGACGCAGATCTCACTGGAGCTCTTCTCTTGCTTCCAGGTGGCCGATTTAAAGCGCTCAAACAACCTCCTGACCGAGCAAGACTTTTTCGCCCTGCGATCTGTGAAGATCCCCGTCAAGCGCTTCAGCATGTTGACGGAAACTCACAACACTGGACCCCACAAAGCCGCCTCTCCCGCCGAATCCCGACGCCCGACCCAGATCTCGGCCGGAACTGCCCTCCATATCGAGTCCTCCACGGACTCCTCTTCCACGGACAGCGTGGAAGGCTTTCTCATGGAGAAGGACAAGGACATTGAGCAACTAGTGAAATCCACGGGGCCGTCCAGGAGCGGCCTCAACGAGGTTGTGTCCTCGTTGACGCTCCAGATGAAGCCGGGGAAAACAGAGTACAAACTGACGGCAAAAAAGGACCCTTATTACGGGGCCGACTGGGGCATGAGGTGGTGGACGGCGGTGGTCATCATGCTGGTGGTTGGCATCATCACGCCCGTTTTCTACCTACTGTACTATGAAGTTCTAATGAAAGCTGAAGCGGGCCACCACGAGAGCCCCGCAGATGTTCCCGGCCACGTGCTTTACACGCACGACCACGATCACGTCCACCTAGATCGGAGTCACGCTGGAGGCGGAGCCTCGCAAAAAGCTGGAGACGTGCCTCACCAAGCCCCGCAAGGACTCAAATTAAACAGCGCACCGCGCGGAAAGACATGACAAAAGTGATTTTCACGATGACACGGTGCAATCTGGAGAGGGAAAGTCACTTTTATACGTTTATTAATTTAACCGATCCGGATTTAAATGTTTCCATGCTGCTGCCTTGTCGTCTTTTCTAGTACCGACAACCACGTACATTTCCGCGACACTGATGAGTTTCGAAAAGTTTGAATTTAGCATCGACACCCAATTTCAAACAGTTAACGTTGTCTTAACGTGTGTGACAAGCTTTTGTCAGCCTCCAGTTTAGCCAATGGCCAGGCCTCCTTTTTGTTACCGTGACGACCAGGGGCTCAGTCTGAGCCTTGCAACAACATTGGCTTTTATGTGTGGGAGCAGATCCCCCAGAGTGGAGCAAAAAAAAAGGAGAGCTTGGAGAGACCATGAAAGTATTTTCATTCATAAATGCAGATCTTCACCACGTTTGTGAATGAACAGCTTCAATGAATTTTCCCAATTGTACGTTTGTTCAATGCCGCATAATACATCAGTTGGCAAAAATGATTGTGGGAAATTTGGATTTATTTCAGGACTATTAAGCCAATTGTGGTATTAAAAAATCTTAAATTACCTTTCTAGATGTCTTCGCCTTTACATGGCCTGAAGAGTACTGCGTTTAAAAAAAAAAAAACAGAAATCCCAAGTTGCACAAAGTTCCCACATTGAGGACATGTTTTTATTTTTTGTTTCAAGCCCTTTTACTTCACCACTTGTGATTATGGAAAAGCATTTTCTGTTGACAGTATGTGCCTTTCAACCTGTGTAAATGTGCGCACAGGCTGAAGAATAAAATAAATATATTTTCAAACATTGCCAGCGTCCATACACTTTGGCATTCCTTATTTACACGGCTCTTTAAATTATTATTTTCCATGATTGTAAACAAAATTCTGGGATCCATAATGAAAAGTAAGTTAAGAGTCAATATGTTGCTTCACCATCCATATTGTCGTCACTGCCTGCGCCAAAGTCTTCGCCGTTGTCAAAATAGTTTTCGATGTAGTCATTGTCCTACAAAAGAAACAAATCTTCATTTATTGTTTTCTGACCAGAAGGTGGCCGTAACATTTGGAAATAACTTACCTCAACTTCTTCTTCCTCATATTCTTCTTCTTCAATGTCCTCACCATCTTCATTTTCTTTGTCCTTTGGTTTCTCCTCATCTGATTTGGCACCGTCATCTTTCTTTTCCAGCTCCTGATGTGGTGACAAGATCAAGTTAACACCAAGCAACTTGTCATTTTAACCCCCCCCCCAAAACAAAAACATGAAAAAGACTACTCACATCCAATTTGGTCAAGACGTCTGCTGCAGCTTTGCTGGATATCTTCACACTTTTCTTTTTAACAACTGTTAAATTTAACCAAGGGAAAATTCTTTTTCAAATCCTGGCCAAGTTACTACCTTTTATTTGGACTGCAGTTTAAAAAAGAACTACCTGCTTTCACCCTGGTTTTCTTCTGGGGCATCAATTCCTTTGGGAAGACATTCCAATCTTAACATGAAGCATACAAATTATTAACATAGTTTGTCTTACTCCTGCCATAGGATATTAGAAAAATAAAAATAAACCTGGTGTCCATTCATCATCATTCATCTGTTTCTGCTTCAAGTACCTCTCAGTGTATTTCTCCACATCTATTTGGAGTAAACATGATAGGCTCAATTCTTGCCGCATTCTTCTTGTCTGCAGCCGCATTCTTTCATAGTTGGATCACGTCTCTTTGAAATCAGGTTTCGAAAGCACTCACCCGCCTTATTGGAATGAAACTTGATGTTGTGAGGCTTCCGCTGCATGGTTCCTCTCATCTCCTGTTTGAGAGCCAGCATGTAGTCCTCGTCCTCGCCAACCTTCAGGGGGACTGGCTTGAAGTCTGTGGGCTGCAAACAGAGACCTCAACAAAATGCAATTCTTTCCATTTTAATGTTGAAGTCCACAATAAGTACAGGGAGATTCTGGTCAGATCAATTTCTAAGGATACTTCAGTGAGACTCGAAAACATGGAAGTGTGTGTGTGCACGTGTAGGGAAGACTTACTGGAAAGAGTGGATGGGGCCCCACCCTGGCTTCTGGCATGTTGCCCCTGCCAATGCCCAGTGCGTCAATGTTGAAGGTGAACGCAGCCACCCCACGACCCTTCCCCGCCATGACTGGAAACCACCACTACACCTGCAACACACACATGGATGACGTCATCTTGCAACAAGAGCAAAAAATGTGACATACTTACCAAAGGAGCGTTAAGTATTGTCAGGATAGCCCACAAGTATAAGAGCTTTAATTTTGAGATATAGTTTGCGATACGCGTCCACTTTACGTTTGTACTTACACACTTTTAGTCATTAAATTGACAAACGTAAGCTTTGCTAACACAGTAGCTGCCGGTGTCCGCATGTGCTCCACAAGCTTTATAAGTCTCCTCCCCATTGCGTAGCGTTACGTCATTCTTTTCAGCCAATAGGCGCCGGCGTGATTCTTCTTCTCTTCCGCATCTTCGTCCAATCGCAGCGCTCTCGTCTTTCACGGGTGTGTCAGCGGCCGCGGCTTTAACGTCAATGAAATCATCATCTCACCTCTTCGCTGAAACTATCAGATTTCAAATCAAGGTGACAGCTCCATCGGTGCCTCATCCACGCGTGGAACGTGCATGAATTGGGATGTCCGCGACCGACTGGTACGCTCACAAGTCGCTCGGAGACGGTCTCTACTGGATCCAGGAACGGTTCTTCCAGTCGCCGAACCGGGCTAACATATGGCTAATACGAGGCTCCCACCAGGACCTGGTGATCGACACGGGACTCGGGCTGAGGAGCCTTCCGGACTACATCGATAGCATGGGGCTGCTGGGCAAGGACCCTCAGCGGAAGAACCCGCTGCTGGCCATCGTCACCCACGCCCACTTCGACCACTCGGGCGGCCTGCATCAGTTCCAACAGGTGGGCGTCCACAGCGCTGAGGTGGAGGCGCTGGTCAACGGGGACAACTACGAGACGGTCACCTGGCTCCGTGACCATGAGATCACCGAACTTCCCAGTCCCGGCTGGAGGGCCAGGCAATATAGAGTCAAGGCCGTGCAGCCCACGCACATCTTGCAAGAAGGTAAGAGCGGCTCTCGAGTAGGGGGCTGGTGGATGCTATTTATTCTTCTTTTTGGCACGACTGAGCTGGCTGGCGCCTCTTCCAGTTGATTATGGAACTCGCTCAACTGGTTGCCAGTCAATTCGCAGTTGCCAATTTCATAGTTCGATTCATTCACTTCGACATCCACACCTTAACATTCCCAGTAGCTATTAAAGTCTTCAAAAACCTGCCAAAACTTTCCATCATTTCAACAATAAATGCCCTGGCAACTAAGAAATACAATGGAGCCATTATTATGGTTCCTACCCTTTCTTTAAAAGCGTTACGGTCGATGAAAATGCTATTACACATCTAATAGATGCACTATGGAAGTGTCTTCACTTCCTCTGGCAGAAAAGAAACAGCATTCCTTCCCGTGAAGGCTTTGTGTAGAGGTGCAAAGAGGCCAACCAAGATGAGACCAGGTTCTGCTGTGTCAGAATACTGCAGTGCAGCTGGACCCTTTCCTTTCCTGATGTGTGTGTGTGTGTGTCAGGGGGGAGTTGGACATGCCACCTATATAGCAGAACAATCAATTTGCTCTCCTGTGTAGGTGACGTCATCAACCTGGGCGACCGGCAGCTGACCGTACTTCACATGCCAGGCCACTCCCGGGGCAGCATCTGCCTCCACGACGGCGACAACAAGCTGCTGTTCAGCGGCGACGTGGTGTACGACGGTTCCATGATCGACTGGCTGCCCTACAGTCAGGTCGGCGATTACATCAGCAGCTGCGAGCGCCTCATGGGCCTGGTGGACAGCGAACAGGTAACGCATTCAAAATGCACTTTGGATATGGAATTAAAAAAATAGCTTCCATGGACACTTCTTATATTTAGAATTATTGGGGGGGGGGGGGGGGGGGGGATGAACTAGACTTCTCATTAAATACTTTGGAAATTCCCAAAACGACAAACGTCCAAACAGGTGGATCAAGTCCTGCCAGGTCACTACAACACCTTCGGCGCCAAACGCCTCCACCGCATCGCCAGCTCGTACATCAGCAGAGCGGGAACGTGCAACGGGAAGCTGTACACTTGGGCCTGGAAGACGGCGTCCACCGTGGCGCTCGGGGTGACCCACCCGCGCCGCAGCTGCTGATTGGACGCACACGTGCACAGAACATTTCTTCAATAACGGTTGCCAAACGTAGATGTCGCCATCGGATCACATGAATGAAGCGTACTGATGCTCTGATGATTTCAATATGTTTTGCCTGAGGTTAATATACAGTAACTTGTTGCACCGTAATTTTCGGACTATAAGTCGCACCGGAGTATAAGTCGCATCAGCCATAAAATGCCCAAAAAAGTGAAAAAAAAACAACATATATGTATATAAGTCGCTCCTGAGTATAAGTCGCCCCCCCCACCCAAACTATGAAAAAAACCCGCGACTTATAGTCCGAAAATTACGGTATGTATTATTATTTTTTTCATTTATGTATTGCACATGAGAAGTTTTAATAGCACAAGCACTGAGGTATTGAAGCAACGTCAAGATGGCCGTAGTACTTGTCTATGCATACAAGCCACATCTGCTACCTCCCATGTTCGTAACAGTGCTTTATACTATTGAAGGCTCGGCTGTCAATAAAGCCTCCGACCTGTACTTTCCTTTTTGACCCATTATTTACATACTTTTATTATTAAATTAAAATCTAGAGTTGAATTAAACCCAACTGAGGAAAATGAAATTTAAAATAACATACATTTCAGATGTCAGATATTTTTGGGGGGATAAAGCATTGCTAGTAGATAATATTGAATACCAACAAGAAAAATGAAACTAAATTGATAAACCATTTTATTATTATTATTAATTTTCTATTCACACATTTCTCATGTCTCCTTTGATGGCGTACATGCAGAAACACAAAGGCTGCCGATACAAGTCGATTCAATCCGTGACAGTCGAGCTGCAAATCATCCACAACGATGGAACGCAAAGATCGAGCGAGGAATCTTATTGGTGAATTTATACAAATTTAAGTACAGTAACAAATGCCACTTTTGACAATTTTATTTTCAGTAAAAAGGGGAAAATGGATGTCTGAGCTGAACTGATAAAGAATGCTTCAATAACAATCCATTTAGAATGCGCCGCTAATCCAGTGCAGTTGAATTAAATTCGATTGAACGGTCTATGATAATCCAATCATCTCAAATTGTTGACATATAATTGCCAAATAATGAATAAAGGATAAAAATAGCAACAATACAACCTGGCGGAGTGACAGCAGATCATACTTGTGTGTGAATATTCTTAAATAACGACAGATCACAGTATTTGCAAGGGTGTCCAGACTTTTTCTTCCAAGGGCCGCATGCGGGAAAAATCCAACATGCTAAAACCAATCCAACCGTGTCGGTGAACACGATGAAGCGATTCTAAATCGCCTTTATATGTTACTGTATTGGATGACACGAGAAATCGGTGCTAAAATGACCTTTGACAGAGGGTAGAAAGTGGATTAGCTGCTGTACCTGAATTATCTTTATTCCTTGTAGTGTTATAAATAAACATTTGGCGGACATGTGGAAAACAAGGAATGAGAGATGAATCAACTTCTTCTTCTGCTCTGCCACCAAGTTTAGAAAAAAAAAGTGCAGTGGTGCCCATCCCGAGGCAAACGTTAGTTTTACTATATTGTTTGACGTGGGCCGAAAATGGCCCCTAGACCGTAGTTTGGACACCTTAGCTTTAAAGGCCTTCCGCCACATGCTCACTTGCAACGAAAGCATACATACCGGACACCTTTGTTAGAAAAACACTTCATTTAGTCCCGACAAAACTGCGAGTGAATGAACAGAGGAGACGTGAGCTTCCAGTTTGAAAGGTGGACAGGTGCTCCCAAGCAGCGTGAGCCCAAATGTCTCAAAGTAGCTCCCATTGATTGTCACTTCCTCGGCTTGGGGTCACACCTGACTTTGGAGCCAGTTGCGGGGGTCCAGTCTGGCCCTGAGGTTCCTGAGGCTGCGTCTGGCCGGCGAAGGCCGCGAGAAGGCGGCGCACTCGGACGTCTCTGGGCTGTGTCCGCCCTCGCTGTTGCTGGAGCTGCTGCTGGAGGTGGAGCCGGACAGCGCCGTCTGCGCGCTGCGCTGGGACAGCGGCGAGCGGGACGAAGCGGGAGGCCGGCAGGTGTAGCGGAAGGCGCCCCCTCCTGCGTAGCCCCTCCCCCGTAGCGTGCTGAGCTTGGCATCCAGCGAGAGCGTGCGCGGCCGGTGGCGGGACGGGGACGACAGGGAGAAGCCCGGCGAGGGCTCGGGCCAGCCGTGGTGGCGCGAGCACGGGCTGGTGCTGCAGTGGCTGTCGCTGTCTGACGTCAGGCTGGCATTGGAGGACAGCGGAGCCCGCGGGGGGCTGGCGGGGCTCCGGGTGAGGCGCTGTGGGTCGAGGGGCCCCGCCAGGCGGGAGCTGCAAGGACCAGGGGGGGCGGCGCTTTTGGGGTGGTTCTCCTCAAAGAGGGACATCCAGGTGGGAGAGGTGCCCAGCTGGCTGCGCAGTGCCAACTCCTGCATCCTCCGGGCCAACATGTCCGACACGTTGCTGCCGAACTCGTCCGAAGACTCAATAACTGGAGAAGAGAGGCGAGGGCGCCGTCATCGCTGAACTTTTTTTTTTTTTACACTTATTTCCTACCGAATATTTTGATTGGACAAGAGTCATTCCATATGCGTTAAACTGTTGGTTTGTTCATTTCTGTGTGTATTGTTGGAGCCCACAAAAAAAAAGACCAAAAAATGAAATGCGACTTGACTTGAAGTGGACCGGAAAATGAATTAATGTGACACTGCTGCTTTGGCTAGGTAGCATGTCGTGCTAATAGCTAATTCTGTGGTGACTATTTCTTCTTATTTTTGTTGGTGGAGCCATTTAATTGATTAAATACCGTAATTTTCGGACTATAAGTCGCCCCTGACTATAAGTCGCCCCCCCACCCAAACTATGAAAAAAACCGCGACTTATAGTCCGAAAATTACGGTAAATAAAAAAATACAATTTCTCGCTGCTCTTGTTACTGTAAATAACAAAAGTCACTTGTATAGTCAAGCGGGGCCTGACTCACTTTCTTTTTCTTACCCCTTCACTTATGTCCTATTTTTCTCCATTCCTCTGCATTTTTAAAATGACTAAATGGCTCATTTGACATGATCACACAGACTCCTCCTACTCCTGCTACGTCACCTGTCGTTGTAATAGGATGAGAGAAGTGCACGAATCTCGGCGGACACAGCATTGTCTTGCAGCAGAAGACCCTCACAGGAGGGAGCGGCAAGGGGGGCTGCCGGCAGTATTTAGGAACAGCCAAGAGGGGGCGACAGAAAAGGATGGGGAAGTGGGTGGAGTTTGGCCAATGAAAACATGTTGGAGGGTCAAAAGTAAAAGGTCAAGGAGACAAAGGGAGTGAAGAGCACACGGGGTCAAAAGGAGCAGAGAAAATAGGACAGCGTGAGTCACAGTGTCAAGTCGGAAGTGCCAAACAGAAAAGCAGATTGTTAAGTTGAAGAGATCAGACGCGGCACGGCGGCACTACTTCATGCGCCATTACATGCAAACGCCGTACCCATTTCGTGGTAAAGGGAGCCCTGCTTCGGCGCGACGGGGGTTGGTTTCCGTGGCGACGGCTGCTCAATTTTCATCAAGTCATTGCAGCACTGCTTCCACTGACCTGTGTGTTGGAAATGGAGACAGTTTTTTTTTTCTTGTTTTTTTCCACAAGGGCAAGAAGGACACCAGGATTGTCACGGCACAGTCAAGAGGGGGCGGGGTTTAAAAAGGAAATAACGAGAGGAAGTTCTCACTCATGTCGTAGAAGTGCTGCCAGAAGGCCTCCATCCACTTGTGCGTCTCCTCGCGACTGTCCGTGGTGAGAATGTGCGTGACGTCTTCGCCGCCGTACTGGTTGCTGATGCAAACGTTCTGAGCTTTGCCCTGAGCGTCCTTCTCTGACACGCGTATCCTCGTCTCCTGAAGGTATTGGGAGGAAGAAAATAAAAACATGCACAAAATGACTCTCGATTTTCATCCAATTGCCCTTGAGGAATCCTTTTCCAGACGCACTTAACAGAGCCACTAGATGGCAGTGTTGCGCCGTTAATTTCCTCCCTTCTGACAAAAGATAAACTTTGTTCTGGCTCAGCTGTATTCAAAGACAAGAAGCGTCTGCATGAGTCACAATGGAAATTCTGAGATGCCCCGCCCCTCAGACATCCACGTCACACATGATTACTATATTTATCACAAATAGAAGAAGTGATGATGAGAGGGACGGTATGACTCATGAAGATTGTCAACAGTGAACATCTTTTTTGGGTCACGCATTGTAAGGAACATAAGGGGCAATGCGATGTTTAGTTTCGGACCTTGCTGATGGCGATGGTGAAAGCCGGGTCCACGCCACCGTCCTGGACGTCTTCTTGTCGTTGGTAGCAGGAGAGGCTGGTTCCTTTCAAGACCGCGTAGACTTTGGTCCAACTGGGAGGGCCGCCACCCAACTGCTTTCATGGCACAGAAAGGAACATGTTGACAGCACACAAATAAAATGAAGAAGTCAATGAAAATCCTTGGCCAAGGCGAAAAGACTCGCTGACCTCAACGAGGGAGGTGAAGCTCGGAACGAGCAGCAAAAGAAAATTGAAAAGCCGGCACAAAGGAGTACATTTTGCTTCCAACTTACCGACACTTTTAAAGGTCCGCTCATCATCTGCTGGGTCATACACTGAGGCTGGGCTGCAAGGCGGCAACACACGCTTCCATAGAGAGGCAGCCAGTACGAGCACTCTTCTACACACGGGCAGAAATGCACAGCCTTAATACCACAAAGTCCGCCCACAAACAATGCCGCCATTAAGGCAAAAGTGGAGGTGCAGAGGTGTAAAAGAGTGGCAGCTGCAGGTTCTGTGGCACCAATGAACATTTTACAGGACAGCTGAAGAGTAAAACACCGGGCAGCCTTGTTATCACTTCAGCTTTACACTATAGTCACCTCGTGGAGCAGCCTATATTGCTGCGACCTTGACTATGGCGGTCTGTCAGGGAGTATGGGAAGGACAGGGAGGGGAGGGGAGGGGGGAGTGATGCAGCAAAATGATGAAGAGTGCAGCCAGCAAGCCAAACAAAAGCTTGACAAAAAGAAGAAAGAAATGACAGATGGCCAATTTGGCACAGAGGAAAAGGAGAATGTCAGACCGACGGAGGCGGACACTAACCGTTGCCCGAGATGGTGAGGTCGTGCGTTCGGAAATTGTCCTGGGCGTGTGACAGCGACAGGGTGGTATGAGCCAGCAGGTGGTACTTGGGGCCCCTGTGGACAGATGATTATTCAAATTTTATTTATTTATATATTTAATTTAATTTAATTTAATTTAATTTAATTTAATTTAATTTAATTTAATTTAATTTAATTTAATTTAATTTAATTTAATTTAATTTAATTTAATTTAATTTAATTTAATTTAATTTAATTTAATTTAATTTAATTTAATTTACACAACTGTTAACATTGATCACCGAAGCACAATTCAACCATTCTTCCTTCCGTAGACTGGTGGTAGAGTTAAGAATTTGAGATGGAAATGATTTGCAAACGGAACGGAAGCCTTTTTTGCAGTCGGCCAAAGTTTGCCGCCACACTTACGGTACGGAAGGAACCGGCAGCAAAAGAGGCGAGGCCCCTCCGTTGCTCACTGGGCTGCAGGGCCCAGGCTCCATAGCCGCCCGCAGTTTCTTGCCGGCCGAGCGACCCAAGGAGGAGCTCAGCTTGCTGGCTAGCTTCCTGGGCGTGCTCCCCGCGGAGAAGTCGTCTTCTGAGCAGCAGCTGTACAGCTCGACGCGCAGCTCGAAAGCAGGGCCGGCTTCCCCGCTACGAGAGACGAGACCATCGATCAGCTTGATTTGTCGGCTTCCGGCTCCGGTTGAGGGAAACTCACAATACAATGATGTTGTCGAAGCAAATGTCCGTGAGCGTGCGGTCCACTATCACCATGTCCGTGTCGAAGATGTCTCCTCCCAACTGCAGCAGGCAAAACACTGCACAGCGATGGAGCTCTGCAAAGGAGAAGAGCGCAGTTCCTCAAGCACGATGAGTAGCATTTCTGTTATGGAAGCAGTTTTTCTCTGAAAGCCATCTTTCCATAGCAGACACCCTGATGGCCCCTTAATGCCCATGCGTCATTGTGCAGCCATTGCGCAACGGCGGCTCCTCACCTCCTTTGTTCTTGAAGTACTCGGTGTCTTTCCACATGAGAGGTATACGCAGATCTGTCATGACGACGACACAGCGGGATTAGACGACAAACACGGGCATCGCCGTGTTCCGAGATGAACTACAGCACACGACACGACCGTGTGCTCATGTAAGACATAAGTCACTCATTGGCTTAATCGACAGCTCGAAAGAATCGAAGCGTGTGTGTGTCCCCCCCCCCCCCCTTATTATTGCCGTGCTCCCTGCCGAGATTTATGTCACCATGAGACAAGCGGCGCTCTCCACTCGATAATCCTTCGTTTGCTTTCCTCGCTGGCGATGTGATGGGCGGAGTGAGCGCCTCAGCACGCTCACCGCGGTCAATAAACGGCCAAGTATGCACTCGTGAAGAGTCGCTCTGGCGGAATCAAATTACACTAAGCGTGATCAAGAATCTATCGTCCGTCCATCCAGGGTCTACTTCTGCGATGTAATGTGATGCGTTAGCAAACGTATCAACAGCAACTTGCCCGATATGGCGACTTTTCCTTTGCACGGCAGTCGGTCATCCATGGGCCCGGCGTCGGACGACCTCCGCGTGGCCTTCTGCATGACCTGCGCCTCCTTCATCTTCTGCAGCTCGGACATGTAGGCCATGATGCGGGTGCTGCACGTCTGCAGGCTCTTGGCCGCTTCCAAGGACTGGTCTCGCTGCGAGCAGGCGGCCAGCAGCTTGCAGGCCCCGTCGCGCATCCGGATCTCATGGTCGATTTTTTTCTGGATGTCGCTGTCCTACAGGGAAAGGGAAATAATAATATAATATAATATAATATAATATAATATAATATAATATAATATAATATAATATAATATAATATAATATAATATAATATAATATAATATAATATAATATAATATAATATAATATAATATAATATAATATAATATAATATAATATATACCGTAATTTTCGGACTATAAGTCGCACCGGAGTATAAGTCGCACCAGCCATATAATGCACGAAAAAGTGAAAAAAAACATATATATGTATATAAGTCGCCCCCCCACCCAAACTATGAAAAAAAACGCGACTTACAGTCCGAAAATTACGGTAAGTCTTTACTTTATATTTTTCTACATGCCATTAGCTATTAAACTAAGGGTTAAAATAAACAAATCAATCAGCTAGGCAATCACTGTGCAAGTGTGTGTTACTAGTAAAAACGGTGAGGCCGTTTGGCACTTAGCATGGAGCCTACCCCCTGTCGAGCAGCCACCTAGGTGCTAACGCCAAAATGCCAACATGCACGTTGAAGAATGTCACCTAATCACCACGTCTGGAAATGTTGCGCTCGAAGCAGGTTTGTAAATCGCACGCGACGACTGAGTACTAAAACCTACCGAATGTATAATTGAAGTCAATTAAATATTGAACAGACATAGAAAATGCGTGTTGCTTTACCCACAAGCTGGTGTGTGTAACCATTGCTGCTAAATTCTTAACATACGCAAAAACACAACGCCACAAGCTGCTTTCGCCTAGCCGAAAATGAAATAATGAATAAAAAAAAAAAAAATCCTTTCATCATGAACCCTGGGAATAAACGACACAATATGGCTTCCATGACCAGACTCCACTTGGTTTAAGGGACTCAAATGCAAAAACTTTGAAAAGAGGCAAGAAAATGTGACCTTGAGATGCAGTTGAAAAGAAATGGAGGAACATTTGAATGAAACCAATGTGAGTGCAGTTGTTAACTCAGCTGTCATTTCGCTGCCTGGCTGCCTGGCTGCACGCTTGTTTACTTCAACGCTACATGAGCAAGCGCACACAATTAATCTCTTGCTTTTTCTCTCTCTGCGTGCTTGCCCTCACTTGACTCCCACATTTATCATCCATCCTCAAATGAATTTTTCATTCTTTTCATTTCAGCGTTTGCTACTTTCCCCTGCTCATTTTCTTCTCCGTAGCTCATCAGTTCCACTTGAGCCACCTCAAAACACCTCTTCTCTTCTCTATCTGCCAGGATGAATCCCGCTTGTTGTTCAGCGACGGGCGAATGTTCTTGCTCAGACACAGTGAACTTTTAAATTGGCTCGCCGAGAGCAGCGCTGCATGACAGCGGACGCTTCCAAAAGGAGCAGTAAATCACAGAAAAAGTTCAAAATATAGTCCCTGCAGGCAGAGAGGCCAAACCACTAAACACTGTCATTGCGACGTGCAATCGAGTATCAGTTGAAAACTGCATGTGACCAAATGTAAACACAAGTCTCTCCAAACTTGAATTTGCAAACAATCTATGGCTAAATGTATTCTTTACAAAGAAGTACTTCCATTTACAACTGCAGATGGAGCACGGACATTCTCCTACCCGTTTTTCCTCGTGCAAGTTCTCACATTTAAGAACGTTCCGATACTCAATCTTCAATTGCGGGAGTGATATTGTGCCAATACTGACATTTTGACATTCATGTGCATATTTTCCCGTAACACACAGCATTTCAGTTATGCGGACTGTCAGTCTGACCACTAGGGGGCACTGCGTAAAGGTATTACCGTAAATTCCGGACTATAAACCGCACCGGACTATAAGCCGCACCAGCTAAAATTGGGCGATATTTTAGTTTTTTTCTTATATAAGCCGCACCGGACTATAAACCGCACGTGCACACGCGTCTTTTTACAAGGAAAGAACGTTCACAGAAAGCCTTTTTAAAGTTTTAATAACATACTTTAACATGTCTTTCTAAACATTGCCTGTGACGAAGGGTTTAGAGCCCTTTGACGCAGGTCACCTAGCGTGCATTCCTACTAAAGCTCATAATAGTCACAAGCAACACAGCCAGAATAAGCAGCAGCCATAGTAGTGTTTCAAAATAGTATTTTTGTTGTTGTTTTTTTCTTCAAGATACCGCAGTGTCTAAAAGTGATCAAGTCATCACAAAAATCACGAAAAAAAATCCTTATATAACCCGCACCTGACTATAAGCCGCAGGGTTCAAAATTTTGGAAAAAAGTCGCGGCTTATAGTCCGGAATTTACGGTACATAAATAAGAGAAGAAGACATGAACGAATAACACCATTTCTGGCAGATAATGTCGAATGTCACGTAGCACAACATTAGACCCACTTCAACAAGCTAACGTGATCTACACTACAATTTCCAACATAAAGCAATTATGTATTGTGATTATTATTATTATATATATTGGCCATGTAGTAGCTGAACAGATAATATACCGAAGCCTAGCTCAGACTGTTTCAGGATGAGTCCAGTTGGAGCAGGTTTAAGCGTGACCCGCGTGATGCAAACGCCTGGTATTTATAGAAGCTTAATTAGCGGGCTTTTCCTTGCGGGCACCTCAGAATAGAAGACAAATAGCCAGGATCTCACACGAAGCCTTCAACCAAAACCAGCAACACCACTTGACACCAGATGATAATGATCTTCCTGGTCACATTGAATAGCAAGCAACCATGCTACTATTACAAAAACACTTTTTTCGCAAAATCTTTCATGTTGCAGTTGATGCCAGATGGTCACATGTTCCGCGACCTCTCTGTCCCCCCATCTGGTCATGTCGTCTTGGTGTTGTTCCGCACTCGTGTGTCTACTGGTGTGATGTTACGCACCAACGCACAACATCTACGCAAATATACAAGTGTGGCTTGGGGATCTGACGCCCTCGCAGATGGCATGCAATGTTTTTTTTTTTTTACGATGGCGAGTAGGTTTTCCCGGTTAGATCGCTGACCCTTGAACTTTGACCTGTACGCCTTGACCGGACCAGACGGCTTAAATAAAAAAGTAACACTCTTTTCCCACGGTGGAAATCAACACGTCTGCGATACTTCCAATCCAAGAATGACCCAAGCACGCAGACCGAGAGGACTTTACAGAGCAGAGCAGTATGCTGGCTTTCAATCAG
The DNA here is from genome assembly GCF_033458585.1 of Syngnathus typhle. NCBI lineage: Eukaryota > Metazoa > Chordata > Actinopteri > Syngnathiformes > Syngnathidae > Syngnathus > Syngnathus typhle. The sequence goes on from NC_083742.1 coordinate 19,432,690, forward strand.
CCAGCCATAATTACGTGGCTCGCCTTCCTCTCCACCCTTTTCCTCTGACTTCCTGTTTGGCGAAGCCGAACATGAAGTTCGAGCGGGACGACAGTGACACAGAACAGGAGAGAGTAACTCAGACAAACATCAGACATGATTCAATTGTATCTTCTACATTGTATAATTATTTGCTTGCCCCGTGGCTAAGCTTCTGACAAAATTCCAAAACAGAGCTGCTTTTTCCAACGCTCATTGAGAAATCCTAATGCGAGCACCTGGCAGGCCATACTGTCTGGTGGCTGTGAGGCAATTCATCAATTAAGACACGCACACGCGTGTCCAGCATGCCAACAGTGTCTGTGATGCGGCATTATCAGACGATTAGCCGGCTTTTTCGACCAAAGCCAAAGAGAAAGTTGGAGAAGGCAGCATGTACTTGGATTTCTTTTACGCCTGCAGAGAATATCCGCAGGTGGGAAGATACTCGAAAAATCTTCACACAGCCTCCCGCTGAGCTTGTGCTCTTCTCAAACATATCAAATGGACCGAATGGCTGTGATTGACAGCTCTCCTCAGTACAACAAGCCGGTTTGCACCTCTGATAGAAATGTTGAAGGTCTCGCCTAGCCTCGGAGCAATTGCTGCCAAGAGGGGGCGCTGCAGAAAAAAAGGGGATGCTATCATGAGGATCAGCTTGTGGAGGGGGCTACAAAGGGGGGAAAAAAATGGGGGCCGGTTGTCTTCCAAGCCCAACATTTGCCAAGCGATGCACATTTTGAAGAGCTCTAATGAGCGGACGCTTGCAAATCAGCTCGTTGAACTCCCCCTGCCAATTGACAAGCAAGTGCCAAGCTTTTCCACGCTAATTACCTCCGATGCCCTAACTAGCGTTTACAATCCGGCTATCTAGTTAGGCATAGTGCAACATAGTGAAAATAAAATATCTATGTTTCAAATTGTATACAATTGGGCTTTCCCAATCCAAAATGAAGTTCCAAGAATTGCAAGCCTAGCAAAATGGCTCCACAATCCCACTGCACGCAAAACAATACTGAGAGTTGTTGGATAGTACGAGCTACGGAAAAGCAGTCATTTATTCCAAGTCTCTTTTTCTAGCCAAAGGCCCCGGCAGTTTTCAAGCTGCTTTTATTGCGCTCCATAATTCATAACTGTTAGTACCGTTGCCTTATTTAGAACATACGGCCACATGTGTTAGGAAGCACATGTGCCCCCCCAAGTGAGAGCAGCTATGCTGATGCTTTTGTCTGGCAGGAAGGTGAACGGAGCCAAAGACGCGCCATAATGACAGAGCGGCGTACCTTGCCAAGCTAGGCTTGTGTGTGTGTGTGTGTGTGTTTGACTCACTATCGACTTGCCCTGGAGTCAAAGTAGGCAATTAGAATATTCATGAAGCCGGACTTTGAGATGCACTTGAGTGACCCTTTTAATAGGTGAATATTCAGGCTCTACTGTAAGTATATGCATTTAGAGAAAAAAAAAATTACAGTTTTTTTCTCCTTGCCAAGAACCTTCAGGTAGAAGAACATTTTTTTTTTACAGATGATAAAGCTGAAGAGCATTACTGCAAAAGGTTGGAGGGCTGACATCAATTAAAAGCAGAAAAGTAAAAGGATGAATTATTGACACACGTGAAGAACACGTGTAACCTGAGAGAATTATCGAACCCTTTTTCCACTCTCCGCCACTTAGGAGCCCGGAGAGCCTGCTCTGATTACTGATGCTCCAGATTCAATCCGAACAATGCCATGTTGGCCTAATTGCTCCGAAAGCAACACTTTGTAACATTTCTCAAAATCAAGCATCACAGACGAGAGGTCAAAGGTGACATTTGTGTGATAATAAAAAGCTGCAGTGCTAGAATTTGATCACGTGAGCAGCACGAGATTCACGTGGCCGGGCGTGACTCCGCACGCTTCTTGCGGCTCTGCGCATATCGCTAACACAAAGGTAATTCCGCTGAGCCAACAGGAGCTGTTGGTCACATAGCTTGGTGTAGATAAGTGGCAGTTGAGCGTCTGCTTGCCCTGATAAACGAGCTATCGAGTCAAACCGTGGTCGGTTCTGATCCGCTGCAGACAGATAACCAACCGCGCCGGTTTGTCGCTCCCGCGGCCGCCTCGTTATCGCTCCTCGGCCAAAATGGACTTCTGTCTTTTTTGCACGCGGTCAACATTTGCTTTAAGGCTAATGAGGACAATCCGAAATCATACACTCAGTTTGCGTTAGGGAAATAATGCTTCTTTTTTTTTAACAATTAAATAATGAACTCTAAAGATGAAATGATCTTCCTCTTAATTAATTATTGTTTGGATAAAAGAAAGAAAGCAGAAGAGGAAGACAGAAGAGGCCGGGGGCTCCGCGTTAAACCCGTTCACATTCCTATAATTAAAAAAAAAAAAAAATCAACTCCAGCCTCGAGCGGCTGTAAACAAATGCTCCAAAAAAAGATACAACAGTAAAAACAAGTTGGATATATTGATAGTAGAAAAAAACAGCTTTCATGAAACAATAGAGTAAGGCAGTTTGTTTATTTATTGATTGATTTATTGATTTATTGATTTATTGATTTATTGATTTATTGATTTATTTATTTATTTATTTATTTATTTATTTATTTATTTATCTATTTATCTATTTATCTATTTATCTATTTATCTATTTATTTATTTATTTATTTATTGTTTTCCCTCAGAGGAAAAGGCTGGATGTCTCCGAGTGACTGTAATTGTTTAAAAAAAATTTTTTGGGGAGGGGGGGGGGGTTGCGCAACCTCTACATTAAATTCCAACACAGTGTTCCGCTTCTCCTTCAGAAATATGCCAATGGAATAGCGTTGCCCGGCAACCCCTCACCTCTCCTCCAAGAATCGCTCGGGGTTTACGACAGAAGCTGTACGTACTGTATATTAAAGAGAAAAAAATTGACCTCCACTGCATCCAGAAAAAAATAGAAAACTTGCATCCACGTGGTTGCAGCAGGGGGAGGGACATGACACTCCCGATATTTATCTCCATCGCTATCTGAAGAGGAGCGGCTGAAGAGGCAGCGAGCGGTTATTGATTGTAAGCGGATTCCATTCTGGCTCCTGCCGCGCTTGCAGAATTTGCAGACACAATGAAAAGCAGCCTTCAAGTAAATTGCAGTCATGGCTTAATGCAATCAAGTGGCGCAGACCTCAAGTGTTGTCGCATCAAAAAGACGAGACCTTGTGGCACATGGGTGACCTTTTCACCACAAATGAGCCAGCATGCTTGTGGTTGGAACACACGCAGCTGCATTCCGGGAATAGAAAGAGCACATGTCAACCTCGGACAATTTACGGCTAATGCTGATGGACGTGGACTTTAAAAAGCGACAGGAGACGATCGTGTTCTCAACTCTGAGCTCCCGGTCGCTGGCACCCACGTCACTCACCGGACCGGGCCCCCAATTTTACAAACGCAACGGGGGATATTACAAATAAATTCCCAGATACTTCTGATTTTAATCGGTGACAGACAAATGCTAATTAGGAGGTGCCACAAGTACACTCAGACATTTCAGAGGCCCCTTTAAGGAATTCACTTGACGCCTGTAAGTTCAGACGTTAGAAAATGGATTCCAGCGTAACAAGCTTTTCCACATGACACCATCGTTGTTTTTGTTCGGGAAAATGCATGTTAAGCGGTGCACGGAAGCAAAACGACAGCGCTGGCCCACATGCTGTTCATGCATCACTCAGATAAGTCATGTGTTGACTTATACTTAGACATGTAGGCGAACCAAAAGTATTCAAAGAATTGGTGCACATTTGCAGCTACTGGCTTGGCACATGACACGGCATCATCATTATTGCAGAAGTGAATCAACGAGTACCAATTTGGAAAGTGTAAAAATATTGCAATGAAAAAACTTGTGTGTATTCACACATGGTGTGAAGAGGATGCACGCTTGAGCGTGGCAGCAGTGTCAAAGTTGGCCGAGCGCCTAATTACTAATGAGGAGGTTGACCCAAACGCGGCACGGGCAGTCCACGCAGCGTGTGACGTGGTCGATGACAAGTGACGGATATTTTCCACGCAGCCAGCAGCAGTGGAACTCTTTGTCAAGGAATAAGAAAGGCAGAAGCTTACCGCTTGGTCGTTCGTGTCGTTCATGGCGCTTTACGCAACAAACGTCCCGCGTGCACAGCGTGGAAATAACTCGGATGTCCGTTTTGTAGAAAGCACAGCAAGGGAAGGGAGGAATCTTAAGTACTCATTCAAATCCGTCGGTGAGCTCCTAAGTCGTTACGGATCCCCAAATTCCACGCACTCGCTCATTTGCGTAAAAAGGCGCTCCATCGTGCGGCTCGTCCTCTGCGCCGACATCGTGCTTGCGCAAGTCCCAACCGTTCCTCGCTTCCGTCCTGACTCCCCCCACTCTGTCTTTCTTTCCCTCACACACATTCACACGCGCAAAAGCGGCAGCAGGAGTAATACAAGGGGGAGGATAAAGAGTGACCGACGGGTGGACCAACCAAGAGGCTTTTCTTGGATGGGCGGGTGTGACTTGTCATTTTCGCCCCTAACCCTCCCCGCTTCTCAGATGCATTCAGGGACAGGCAGAGTTCCTTAAAGGGCGCACCAGGTGTTGGCAGGCAGCACTTGAAAAAGTCTCTCTGCGCCTCTATTTCCCATTCATAAATTCATTGGCTCCTCTTACAACATGGGCGGTCAAAATGTACCCCACGAGAATCTAAATGCATATAAGGGAGCAAAATGATAATTTACTGCCGACACCGCCAGCCCACGTCTGTTATATATTCCCCATTTTATTTTAAGCAGTGACTCAACTTTTTGGGGGGGAAGTATGACGTGTGCTCAATTACCATTTCCTCCATTCTCTGGATTGCTTTAAGTCAATGAAGGTTATATTTGTTCGCTTAAAATGAGTCACTCGTGATTTTGTACAGTTTTGCACCCCCTCCGCCCTTTTTTTTTTTTTTTAAATAACTCATTACTGCCACAGATTGTCCAAGGAAGCCAATGTGATTTTTTTTTTTTTTTTACTAGGAACTGTCAGATGCTCAGACCATAGTCAGAAGGTGCGTTGTCATGGTTGTACTGCCACGACTCTCGCCTCACAGTTTCATTTGCACAGCAGTCCTAGAATTTTCCTGACAGACTTCATCAAATCACAATCAATTAAATGTTAGCACGGTATTCCGACAAGAAGACAAGTTGCACAAATAATAGCACCCCTGGTCTAATTGCTACATAGGCAATGCATGTAATTACTGACAGAGCAGTTAGTCATCCTTCTGGATGAAAATACAAACTGTGATCAGCGTTTGCTCACGGGCTGAACCATGCGAGCGTGCTGCCAAGTCGTTGTGCAACGATGCGCTTGGCCTTGTCAACTGCTGATGCACCATTTGTGGTGCAGTGTTAAGGTTCGAAAACAGCATGGGAAATCTTTGAGTGTGGGAATAAACAGCAGGAATCGGCTGACTTGGAGCTGACCTGGAGGAAATCCACATATCTGAACTGTCACTTCCAAAAACATGGAGACAGTAGTCACACTCGTACGCCGCGAGAGGTTTTACTATCAAAGCCACGCGGTGTTGAGAAACATCGAGAATTGCTGCGAGTTGTTTGTGTCGGAGCGGTGAGATAAGAGATGCGAGCAGATGACATGTAGGAGGGATGAGGATGGAGGAGGAGAGTACATCTCGGCCCTTTGATAACATATCTGTGCACAATGTTCTGGAAGAGTGCAGCAGTACATGATTTAATCATTGTTCTATCATCATGAAAAGCAAATTTGTATGTTGTGTAAAGTTGTGTATATTGTTTTTAATAGGATGGGGAAATCGCTAGCAGCAATATTGGTTAGCTAGTCTGCGTTTGAATCTTCCTCCAAACTCCAAAGGTCAAGTGCTATAGAAAATGGATGAAGCTAAGCTGCACTGTCTTTTGGTGTTCCACAAGGTTCAATTTTAGGACCACTGCTTTTATTCTTTGCTGCTTCTGCATTCTATCTTGAGAAAGCAACGTTTTTTTCCCCCCATTATTCTGCTAATGATGATAATAAGGTCAAATCAGTAGGATAATTAAGTCCAGCAATTTTTTTTCCACCTGTCCATAAACAACTGATAAATAATTTGTAAAGTTGCAGTACAAATCGAAATCTGTTCAACCTATTAAAAAATGATTCCTACTCCTACTACATTCCAACGAAAGCAGACTCAGCTACCAGGAAGCTTTGTCACCCCTGACAAAAACTGCATGAAAAAACTGACAGTGTGCCATCATCCCCATGAGTCAGACAACACCCGGAACCCAAACAAGATGCGGCTTGATAACGTCGGACTTAGAGCTGTAAATATACTGCCGTTAATCGGATTAGGGTTTCATCAGCAGGTAGCTGCTCCGAGCGAGCGAGCGTCCTGAGAACAATTTACACTCACAGTTGAAGGCAGGTGTTGAGGAATAATGCATGCAGCACACAGTGGTGCTATATCTTCTCTTACGAGCATCTGGATGAGGAGGCGTGATGAATGAATGAACACCGTACTCATTCACTGTCTTGACTAGCGTATTTTCCCAGGAGGTGAGGCAATTCCTTGACTCTCCCTCCACTCCAGCCCACAGCCTCCCCCTTCCTCTCCGAGTCCACTGCGTTTCCTATTGAATCACAAACAAGAGAGCACTGCTTCCTCTCAGCAACTGCTGCACACCCTAATGGCCGATTTCTTAACAGCTAATCCCTCTTTCACTGTTTTTTTTCTTCCCCCTCTCCCATTTCTGTGCGTAGTGATAAAATCTTAATTCTAATCATGGCCCACAGGCGTGACTATACTGTAAATAAGCTTAGCCAAATTCACATTTTCGGGTGCCCTCGGGTGCCTTTGTAGACAGAAAAAAAATAAAAATAATGTTTTATTTGGTTTTCAGCAAGTCACCCTTCATGGAAGAAATATGGCAGTAAATAAAAATAATTAGGTTTTGAGAAAGAGGATACATAGTTCAGCATTTGAAGTGCAGTCTTTGTGTGTGTGCAGCCATAATTGATGTTTATTTTAATTTTTTTTTACAATATATACCATCCTCATATCTAGTGTGGCAAATGCAACTATTAATATATATTAACGCAACAAAATATATTTTATGTTTAAATGTATAAAATGTATTTAAATGAGTTAATCATCTGATGATTAAATGTATAAAATGTATTGATGATAAATACCTAAAAAAAAATTGTACTGCATGTACATGATGTACATTTTTTAAAGCTGGTGTGGCTGCCCCCATCTGGACCAACGCGGGTATTGCAACGAGGGTACTGCTTGTTTTCTTTTCACAGTAAAATGATGGATTTCAAAACTCCACCTGTTCAAAAAAAGAACATTTCATCCATGTATAAAACACACCATGTGGCAACAGTCATGATGTCTCGTAATAGGGGTCACAGGCTCTCTGTCTTAACCAATCAAATCGAGCCAAGCTCCTCCTTGTAACCAATGGACACAGGAGCCGACCGGATACCCAGATGGATTAACCTTTCCATCACCTAGTAATGACAGGATTATAACGCATACAGTGTCCCGGCACCTGTTGGCTTTCAGGTTGGAGGAGGAGGCTGCAAGGAGATGACATAACGGGGTCACCGCGTTTTCGATGTTACATGACATCAGCCAGCTGGACCTCATCTTGCTGAATCGGGGAGGTTAAGCAATGCCACAACAAGAGGCCCCTTTCAACATGTCTCCCTCGTCATTAAGCCAGAAGCACCCGGGCGGGACCCGCCTCCAAAATGTGGAATTCCCCCATAAAATGCTTGCCTGTGGCACTGAGGCATTTTTCGACAACGCAGTCATGTTGTTTTCTTCACGCCAGCTGCAATGATAAGTCTGTTATAGATACTCGACTTTTGGATCGTTTCAATGCTTTTAACGGGCGAAAATTAAAATGGCCGTCATTACCGGGTCTCCCGTACAGACATGAACGAACAGTATCACGCCATCACTTAATTTTCTGTAGTCTTTCATTTCATTTGAATATAATTTTGAATCATTTTTTATAATATATATGTAATATATTATATTGCATATATATTATATTGCATCTATATATAGAGAAATATATGTAATATATTTACAATATCATTTCTAATTTTTTTAAAAAGGCAGTTATCGTTTTAGCGTATCAGTGCAATGGTTAACTTATTTTAAATATTGAGAATGAAAAAATATTTGATATGTTGCTCACTCCTGCGTTTAAGAAAAGTTTTAGAATGGCCGATAATGAAATGCATATAATAATACTGCACTTGTAGTTATTTCTTAAATTTTTAATTCCATGCCTACCAAGGTGGAAAATACTGTGATTTTCTATCAATGCCAAGTAGCTACCATTAAATGCATTGAATTCAGTGGGTTGTTTTGTGCGTGGCCAGCTTTCCACTAATTGCATTGGATTACTTTCGCTACAAAATCCAAGTTAATCACGACACAAAAAGACTCAAGTGGGACCAGCTCTTTTCTTATCCTCAACCAGAACAGAATGGTACCACGTATGGTCATACAGCAGCGGCCCATATTCTGCACCTGCCAAACACACGCCCACATGCATGCATGCACTAAGTCTTGGCATGATGGTGACGTGACGCATAAATAGAATTGCAACAGTGCCGCTGATGCTGGCTACTGCAGCGGAATGTGCACAATGGCAACGTTTTGATTTAATAACTATTACGGTCGCTTTGTTTTGCGGCGCGGCCAAGGTTTTAAGCGTTCCCCGTGTTGCTGGAAGAGATTTCAGCCAGAATAGAATGAATTCAACTCCCACACGGGTTGCATCGAACCAAATCGATAAGAGCAAATGTAGCAGGCAGCCTCAAGCGCCCATAAGATGAAACTTACGAATGGCGTGCTTCGATGAAGGAAGACGTGTTAGACGTCGGTTGTAAAACAACATATGGCTCTAAATCTTACTTAAGACCGTTTGGATTATTTCCATCCATTTGCGGTTACTAAAGCAAACTGTTGAAATAAAGGCTTGGCATGGAGGAGAGCAGAGAGAGAGGCTTAACAGAAGGTGACGCTGCAGGCTGAGTTTATAAAAATAAAAATAAAAAGTCCAGCCAAAATTGAATTTAGACAGGCAGCCTGCGAGGGAGATGATCAAATGCTTTGTGAGCAGCGGATCGCTTGGAAGGTGCAAGTGTTACTTTTGTCTTCCAATAAGAGCACCTGTCGGGGTATTTTCTCTCGGCGCTGTTGTTTTTCAAAGCAAGTTGGCTCCGGCCTCGCTTCCCGTTCACATAACAGAGCGCCTATTCACACCTCCTAATGGTCGGCGAGCTGGGCCGTGAACTCAAGTCTTACACTTGGGGGGAGCACGGGGTTCTGTGGTGAGCCACAATATTTGGAGTCAGTGGACCAGAGGTTGGTAGGAAGAGAAGCTTACAAGTTTTATTTGACTTGTTGTTCCAAGAACGCAAAGGGTGTGGGCACGATGTGATACAAAGCCGCCTTTCTCCTCAGCACCAAGCGTGGAACGTAGTGCTTCCATACCGACTACTATATGGCGAGGTACGAGCACACGTTTGGAAAATAAATACGGCCATGTGTGTCAGAGCGAAGCATGCGATGGATTTAAAAAGTCTACACACCCCTAGTCGGATGCCAAGCTATTATAATCCATAGTACGGCTCATGGACAAAAAAAAAAAATTGGAGCGGCATAGAAATAAACAACTGATATCATCTGGTTGCAAAAGTGTGCACACCCTCATAACTGGGGTTGTGGATTTGTTCATTAACTCAACTGGATCAAAAAAATGTCGTTTACAAGAGGAGGGATAAAATAAACAAGAGATCATATGGTTGCAAAACTGTGCACACCCTGTGTTGATTTGTTCATTAACTCTCACTAACTGACTGACTCCTGAGTGAGTAGCAGAAAGTACCGGTTTGTTGCTCAAATATTGACTCGCACACAGACGCACAAACACGGGCTCGGTTTAGGAGGAGGTGTTTGATGAAGAGCTTCATTGTAGAGGAATGTGTATTGGCTCAGACATGACTCTGCAACGTGTATCACCAGAGAGCAAGCGCTGTTAGCTTTAGCGCAAACATCCACGGTTGCTAAACAGACTTTAGCTAAGCTAACATGCTGTACAAACACACACGTAGTGTACTTACTCAAACTTTATTTGAACAACCTCCTGCAGAGATTGGAAACCACCTTGACATCTTCACAGCCACGTTCATTCCAATTTCAGCGACCTTGCTGCAATTTGGTGAATGGTCCGCTTTATTTAGGTTTAATTTGAAATTCCCAAATAACTCCTGAACAACGTCTTACCGAACGGACACAAGCCCAAAGACTCAGCTGTTGTTCAAAATGAATTCTACACCAGGTGAGCCGGCGAAGCCGACGTGCTTTGTTTTCCGGTTCCACTACAAACAAGATTAACCTTTGCTGCTACTGGAAATTCATCAACAAGAGATTCATCAGTCTTGCCCCGAGCGCATACTGCCCGCAGACGGGGATTAAATGCTGTCAACTTGACCTTTGGCCTTTCAGGACCTCACATTCACTGAGCACAGGGTTGGGGCACAGAAGCTTAGATCAAACTCCCAATGCAACCGAGAGAAAAGGACACACGGAGAGAATCTCCATGCTACTGGTTACATACATGAAGAAGAGCTAACGCCGACAGATATTTAAAGTTTGTCCAGAATCGCCAGCTATCCGAGTTATGACCGCTGCTGCATTTAGCGTACTGGGAGCGTGTGAGAAGTCAAACATGTGAGACCAGTTAGAAACTCCCACCTAACCCTGCTCTATGATCAGAGGTCAGAGGTTCCCGTCCATCCTTGGCTCAGTCTTTTTCCACGAATGGATTTAAGCTTTATGATTATTTATACGGCAAGCAAAATCGAATGACCCTGACCCTCCACTTTCTCATCTTTTAATATTATTGGACGATTGACATTGTTTCTGGCACCATAAATGCCTCCGATGTTATCAAGACAGGTCTTTGGCTTTGCGCAGTGTTTTTCTTAACTTGCTTTTGTGTCCTAGTTGATATGCTGCAGCCGCGTGGGGTCACTCCAACCCATGAGGTCAACACACACACACAAAGCAGGATTTGACTTCCCCAAACAATGGATGACTTGCAAAATGAGATGATCAGTGTGAATCCTGCTTTTATTACAGGAGCACACTTTCATGACCTTTTTCAAATCCAATGTCGTTATGTAACGCTGCCACTGCACCGATACACATCCAAGGTCAGTTGAGGTGCCAAAATTAGACAACGTGCCCATCTAAGGCCGCCAGGCTTTTAATGAGAGGGCAAGGGGAGAATTAGTCAAGGTGAGAGCAGTATGGCAGGGGGAAGAAACCAGGCGGAAGTTTGATAAAAAACAAAATGTATTCTTGTGCATCCGGCCGTGGTGACAGGAAATGCTGTGTTTAAATCCATTCATGGCCAAGAGTTCAATGCTATCATGATGTCACTCCCAGTGGGAAAGAGTAATTACACAAGACCATTTCCTGCTTCCCATCAGCCGACTCTTGTTTTTGTTTTTGGGGGGGGGGAAAGGGGGTCCTGCATTTTGTGGACATCAGGGCCCCCCTTGCACTTTCCACTCAGGAAGAAGCAATGAAGTGGGAGACTTGTGTGCAAAGAGGAAACAGCATATAATGCCAAGAATGCAGTTATTCCTGCGACGGACCTGTTAAAACGTGAAGAGTCGGTCGGGAAGACGGTGCGTGAAATAACAATGGCTGCTCGCGTGACTCCTGATTGTATGTCTGAAGAATGACTGACATACTTGTTTTCTTAAATTGGATGACAAGTACAGACAAAAAAAAGGCAGGAAAAAAAAAAAGATTAATTAACCACTCTCGATTGTGAACGGAAACCTTTTGAGCGGATCAATAGCCATAAAAGCATATTTCCATTGTTAAAATTATAAAATAAAAAATATAAAAATAAATAATGGACAAGATAACATTTGTCATGAATCGATGAATGGGTGTCAATTTCAATGTAAAAAAAATAATAATAATAATCAACACGCGTACAATAATTTTAAAGGGTTAAAAAAAACACACCATACTTCTTTGTGAGTCATGAAATGACTCATGTGGCGTGAGGATGGATGGGGTGGGCGTAGATTTCAGGTATATACCACCTGAGGGACAATCCCAAACGGCTTCCCGCTGTAATAAAAGCAACTTGTGATGATCCAAGCAGGAGATTTTATGGGAGCAAATAAAGCTCCACAAATTACAGTTAGACAGCAAACTGTACAGCTCGGTCTTACACAAAGAATCCCTGTCTCGTAAACCCACCCAGTCTAGGGCGGGGGGTGGGCACGGGGGAGGGAGGGAGAGCAAACAAGCAAGCGAGTGAGGAAGATGGCAAAGTCGACAATGTGGAAATTGATACTTTTCTCCCAAATAGTGAGGAGACGGGAGATGATTGTTTTTCCACAATCATGTGATGCATTTCTACCCTAATCATTTCCAAACATCATCTTTAAATTAAGACCACTTTAATGTGACAAATGCGGGCCCTGTGTCAAGAACTAATAGGTTTATTAGTGACTGATCAACTTAGGCCAAACAGATCCCATGATCAGTAAATTGCCCCCGAGACAAGGCATAACAAGGTCAGAAGACAGTGGTGCCTAAAGATACGAATGGAATTCATTCCGCGGCAATGACAAAAATGCTACTTTATACTCATTTAAAAAAATAAAGTGAGTTATTGTCGGACTTCTTCCTTCCATTGTATTGCTCCTTCTGGTGTGCATGCCGGGGCCACATGGGGGCAGTTTGAAGAAAGGCTGTAGACTGCAGACTCAGCACTCGTAGTTTCTCAATATGGCAGTGATTTTTTTTCTCAGAGGATAAAAATGATATGCTTACGGGTTTTGTTACATGGTACGTCGACAAGTGTTGCAGCTCCGTTTGTGTTCAGATAGGCATTGTGTAATAGATGCTAATGGTTAGCCTGTGTGCCTAAGGAGTTTCTTATTACCGTAATTTTCGGACTATAAGTCGCGTTTTTTTTCATAGTTTGGGTGGGGGGGGGGGGGGCGACTTATACTCAGGAGCGACTTATATACATATATATGTTTTTTTCACTTTTTTGGGCATTTTATGGCTGGTGCGACTTGTACTCCGGTGCGACTTATAGTCCAAAAATTACGGTATGTGTTAGCAATCAGGTGTTTTATATCTTATTTGTTTCCTAATACAAACTGTCATTTGTTGTTTTCCCACATCAGAGCAAAAAAAATTAAAAATAGACACCTCAATTGGTTTCGTATCTTGAGGCACCAGTGTATAAAAAAAAAAAAAATCATCTTGGTCTGGTGTGCTTTTCAGGTCAGACTCAAGTCTCTTAAAAGATCAAAAAAACACTGTTGCACATCTGCACCACAGACTTGCTTTCAACAATCATGCCCCCCCCCCCCCCCCAAACCGAAAAAAAAAAAAAAACAAGCCAATGCCAACTGATAAGAAAGAAACCATTTAGCATCTTTTAAAAGTAAAGACAGAGATTGTTTGTTTGTGTACTCATGTTACTGGCAGCCTGGCATAACTCCTTCCTCTATCCCAACACAATGCGCAACACACACAGTTAAACACGTGTGGACAGGCGCTCCCAGAGGACCCCCATGAGGCCCGAAATGTGCAGCTGTGCACTGCGTGTGAACCCCGAGAGGATGGATGGATGGCATGCGCAATGTTGCTCGCGCTATAACGTGCGTGCGCGCCAGCATGACTACACAACCATTGCGCCGACTCGACAACACCAAGGCGCAGCTGCAGGCTCAACGGGCCACCGAAGGGGATGATGCACTGTCCTCTGAAAATAGATTTCGGCTGTCATTGAGCTGGCTCATAAGCAAGCTGGGAGGTCAATAAAAACTCACACACACAACTGTGGTTCGTAACTCATGTGAAGAAGAAGCCTACAAAAGACACATTAATGGGTGGTTGAGGAAAAGTGAGTTGTAGTTCACAAAGCTTGTTTATATTTTCTGTTGGGCTGAGACATTGGGGGCTAAAAAAAAGTATTACGAGAGTTCGACACCGCCACGGAGAATTATTCCGCATTATGCAGAAAAATAAATAAAATCAAAGTAATTACAAACAGCTTTTACATGTGTGAGAGCAATCTGATTTTAATTGATGTTTGATCTGGATTAATGTCTTGTTACTAAATCATGTTACTAAAGATCAGAAACAGCTGTCAGTGTGATGCAGTGCAGTTCCACACTACATTGCAATAATAAAAATATTCTTCCAACTAATATCTCTCAAATCGAACTGCAGAATACGAAATAGTCATATAACTTTTTACCTGCAAACTGAGAGCAATCTGCCGGATGTACATCATATTCAGGTCCTCCAATATCCACAGTTTTTCCTCCATGTTTGTCAGTTTATCAAGCGGCATCCTTTAGGTAGAGACAGATCCAGAAGTTTGTCTTTTTTTTTTTTTTTAAACCACCGAGATCGTGACGTCACATCATTGGAATATCACTCTGACAGGTACCAGACCCAAGACAACTCCACAAAGACGTGCGCGTTGACAGCAACCCGGTGCGTAAAAGCGATGCGTAAAAACTTGGAGCGGCTGATCCAAAAACGCCAACGGGGTGACGAGATGCTCCCGCAACTCATCCGCGTGTTGTTCACCTCCTCCAAGTTTTGCACAATGATCCACCCAAGGCGCCCCGCGGTCACCACCCAATCGGGAAAGAATGGCGCCTTTGAAAATGCATCTCTCTCCTCCTTTGTGCGCCACTGTCACGATTGTCAATGCGAGAGGGTGTCCTGGGCGAAGACAAGAGAACTCTTGACAAAAAGGCCATCGCCTCTGCGGGAGTGACCGGCACAACTGGCCCAGTGTGCGCCTTCCTCTCCTTGTAACCCCCACGCCCCCCCCCTCCCCTCCCCTAAATTAACCCCTACGACGCGCCTGTCTGGAGATAGCCATGATTTCAAAAATAATTTTCAAAAAACACAAACGGGGAAACGTAAAGTGAGCGCACTGCAAATACCTCCACGCCCTTTTAAACAAATAAACAGCAAAATCTATGTTTCGCTCAAGCAGAGCGGGTGGGGAAGGCTTTGTTGTTATTAAAGAGGGAATGAAGTGCTGACAGCTGGCAGTAAACTCAAACATATAGAACGTCAATGGAATAGAAATTAAATTGAAAATGAAGTAAATACAATTCAATTATATATGTATGTGGAGTACCCTTACCATGCAATACAAAAGCGCTCAACCAATCAATCAACATTATTTATATGGATGCACGGAAAAAATACGATTTTATTATGTATTGCACATAAAATCTTTGCTAAATAAACCCAAAAAGTACTCCAACTTTAAATACAACAGAACCCTACTTAGTGATTTGTTTACTTTCCGATACAGGAAACTGTCTACTAGCACCCTCTGTTGGTGGAAGATTGACACTGCACTGCAGTCAATGACATTTTCAATATTAAGAATTAGGGGCACGTTTCATCCGATGTGACAAAGAGAAAAAGCGTGGGAGACTGAAAGTATTGTCATGCTTGCTGACATATTGATAGTTATAAGTATAATCCGACGCACACAGCTTGAAGCCTTTGTCCTTCGTGGCAGCTGACGAAGAGGAATTTGCTTCAACGATACGACTCGCGTCCTTCGGTGCAATTTTTTTTGTCTCTCATGAGATTATTCTGATGAATGCGGTCATTTTGCTCGGAGACAAACGCAGCGGGAATAATTGCGCCGGCTGATTTGTTGCAACGGAATTCTCTTCTGCATGCCCTCAAAATGTCAGTTAAGATTGAGGAATATTAGAAGACTGTTTTTTATTTTGAAACAACTGCACAGATGAATGTATATATCAGTGGGTCACGAGGATTTCGCCAAGGTCCCATGCATATTTTACATGGCATCACCCCAGTGTTAAAGAGCGCTTCAATCATTTATCATAGCCTTTTAAATATTGATTTAATGTCACCTCAAGAGCCATATCCAACATCCACGGCCCTCCATCTGATCCGGTGTTCCACATTGCAAACACACTGAGACGTCAAGGAGTTGTTTTTGCAGGAAGAAATATGTCACCTCAAAGCCAAGGCCTGTTTCCTTTCTGGCCCGCAGATTCCCCCCGCAAAAAAAAAAAAAATCTTTAAATCCACACCATGTGCCTTTCAACTGTTCAATTTACAGCTCCTGTCACAAATGCAAAGGGAACCTGCGTGCTACAGCAGCCATGCAGATGGTGTGCTTTGGACGTGGGCGATACCGAGCACGTGCAAGAAAAGCGGAATTGCATATTTGTCTGAAAATCCTTCATTAAAGCACGCATTCGGTGGTCACATGATGGTGGAGCAGCCTTTCACTCATCATGCCGGACCTTTAGATGACCTACCAACGCACGGCCATACACTTTTACAGAGTCAGACAATCAAAACAAA